>NW_020897695.1:14687021-15211669 GCF_003984885.1 Neopelma chrysocephalum | reverse complement strand
AATGATAACAAATCACACCCCCTCCCCCAATACCTGAAACCTCAACACTCAGGAAAAGACTGGCCATGTCACAGATGATGAAAAAAAAGCAGGTATGGCAGCATTCAATCGCTTCACTGAAGAAAAAGCTGAGCGCAAGATTACACTTTGTCATCTCACCCCAATAAGGTCATTGTGAAGCAGCACCATCCTTGGAGAAAGGAGCTTGAGGAAAGAAAAAGTGATTCCTAATGGAGCAGACAGGTAGGATGGGTCTCTGGATGACACCACAGGTCAAAGTCAACCTCTTACCAAGTCCACAGGATACCCAGTGAGGCCATGACAGCAAGTTCGGGTGGTCCCACTTGGGACAGTGCCACATATACAAATGACCATGTAGTGACACAGGAGGATGAGGAAAAAAGCAATACATTTGAGGTGGAAAGTCTTCAAACAAGAAGAGGCTGCATTCATGTCTTCCTCTTCTAGGAGAGCATGGTGAGGAGACGACAACATATGTAATACCTCATGACGCAAGCACAGAATAAAATGCTAAGGACAGCTTTCCCAGAAAAGAAGGATAGAAGAAGGGAGCAGAAAGGAAAATTTGATATTGTCCTTCCCCTCTTCAGAGAAAAGCACAAATAGTTCAGGTAAAAAAACTACAGAATTTAGTTGTCAGAATGGACAGAAAAAAAGGCTGAGCAATCACTGGAGCAGATCCTCAGCAGTGATGTTCCTCCTTTCCCTGCAAAGGGAGGGTCCTGGGCTGGATTGCAGAATGCTGCTCTCTTCCCAGAGCCCCAAAGAGCAGAGTGAGGATCACTAAAAACTTTGCACCAGCTGAAGTCTGCAGACCACGCAGGAGTGGGCACACACAGGCACTGAGCAGCCAATGGCACAACTTCTGCCTATACAAAGAAAACCAGGTTATTGGATACCAGCTGCTACTTTGTGAAATACAAAGACAACTCAGCTTTTTTCCAGCCTTGTAAGAAGCCATTACCCCTGTGCATACACAGTAACAACGGTGGAGTTTCTGCTCAGTCATAAAGCACCCAAGAAAATGCCCGTTGCCCTGACACACAGCAAGAAAGCCAGAGCTGGAGAGACAACCTGTTCTGATGAGCAAGCAGGGGACACGTGTGCATGCACAGACGCAAAGACAGCATGCAAAGCGAGTTTGGTAACACCAAGAGGTGAGCCAACACTTTGTTGGGATCAATCTGCTCCCTGCCACCCCCCAGCAGGAAAACACTGCTGTCATGAATGACAATGTCACCACAAACCACCTCATTGCCAGCTCTGCGCTGAAGAAATCTCACATGGCAGGCAAACCATCTGATGTCCTAAGCCAGCAGAGCCAGGGTGCTGGCCTTTTGCTTTCCTCTCTCCCCACCCCCATCCCAAAACACAATAATGCTCTGAAACCCTCTTTCAAGATGGGAAACACCCATCATGTCTACAGGATGTGAGAGGCGAAAGGGATGTGGGTTAGTTGGAGGAGGTGCAGCAATGTGCCTCCAACTGCTGTGCACTTTAAGTCATACCATTGCGTGACCTAAAGCTCAGAGTAGGCAGCAGCAAACCATAGAATAAAATAATCATTTAGGTTGGAAAAGACCTCGAAGATCACCAGGTCCAACCATTAACATAATACTGCCAAGTCCACCAATGAACCACATCTCTAAATGCCACATCTACACATCTTTTAAATACCTCCAGGGTTGGTGACTCAACCATCTCCCTTGGCAGCCTGTTCCAAAGCTTCGCAACCCTTTCAGAAATTTTTCCTAATATCCAATCTAATATCATGCATACCAGTGAGGGATCTGTCTACCCACTACCCACTTTAGCTGTCCTATCTCTAGGGAACGCAGCCTTTTCTACAGGGCATGGTTCTGAGGGATGAAAGTAAAAAGTATGAGATTATGGATCACAACAGTCTGCAAAATTTGTAAGTGTAGTTCTAAATTAATTCTGCTATTTTTTTAGAAACTATCTTCACCATTTCTGAATGTTCAGAACAGGCAAAACTTTAAAGTTAGATCCCGACCCTGCAAAGGGAGGCTGCAACATCTATACACCACTGCTTTAGGGATTCTAGCCATGCTGCCTGGTGCTCATGGTTATAGATGTTTCCAGGTTCTTATCATTAGGAGAAACCCTGAAAAAAACCCAAACTATCAAACTGTGTGTATGAGCTTCTCTAGCACACCTCTGTCAGCCACAGAGCACAGTTTTATTTCAACCTCAGCTTCCCTCTCCTCAAATCATCTCCTTTAGCGCTCCAAACACACAGCTAATAACATCAGAAGGATCAGCTAAGCAAATAGCAGCACAGCCAGGTGAACCAGGAGAAGTATTCATTTCACCTGGGCTCCTGACCTGCTAGAAGGCAGGAAGAGGTGATATAACTTAGTTGGAATAAAGTTTTTTCATCCTTTACTTGCTCTTTCTCCTTGGGCCTGTGAATGTGTTGATAGCTGTGCAAAGTCTTCTGGAGCAGCACCTTCAGGTATGAGGTGGGTTAACCTCAAGGCCACTGTCTTAGAAATGATGCAATCCAAACCTCCAAAGTCAAATCCCTGGACTAAAAGATGTCCTTGTAAAGACATTTGAATATATCTATATATTCACTACATTGTTCTCACTGTGTCCTTGAATCTGTGTTTGGAAAAAAAAAAAAGGCCAATTCAGTAGAAAGCATCCTCCTCCCTGTCCCATTAACCTGCTTTTATTTCCCCTGGCTACCAGCACACAAAGAGAAACGTCTAACCAGTAGCAAATCATACCCCAAGCAACTGCAAGCGAGGTTGAGAGGGGGGTGGCATTTCTTCCTGCTGAAACCCAGCAGCCCCACCGGGCTGAACATTTGTGCTTCTTGACAGTGGGCCAGCAAGCAGAGAAATGAAGCCCTGCCACAAGCCAGCCTGGCTATCTGGGCATCCTCACTAGCAGTAGAACACCACTGAGCTGAGAGCTCATACCACCATCACACCATATAGCCGCCCTCCACCTTGGCTCATCGCTAATTCAGGGTTACGTTATTCCCATGAACTGCTGTTTGTGTCTCTGCGTGGAAAGCCAACAAGGGAACATGCTAGCCTTCCGAAAAACCATACTCTGTGAGGAGGAGGGGATTAGGAGGGAACAATGCTGGAGTGTCTTTAGTGAGCTGGAAGCAATCCCAGCTCCTAGCTACACAATGACACGCAGGAAGGAGTTTTGAAAGCTTCCCAGTCACAGAGGACTCCTGTGTGCCAGGCTTGGAGACGTCTGGACATAAAAATGGCCTTTACAGCATAAGGATGCAAGAGGACTACAGAACCCCCCACACAGATTGGCCCTGGCCAAGTGGGGAATGGTGGCTTGAGCTTAGCTTTTTCTTTCTTGGCTTTGGGTGCTAATTGAGTAATCCAGATCCTTAACCCTATTGAGGTCAGGGGCTTCAGCACTAAACAGTCTTAGAAATGCCAGACTTTCATGAGAATGAGAAAGTCAACTTGCCCAGACCCAGAGCTCTCCAAATACTGGAGCTGAAGTGCAACTGTATGTTGGAAAGAAATGACAGGAGGAGATCGTGCTTGATGGGATGCACATAGTGGTGCAAAATTATGTCTCATGCAGCTTTCAATATGATTTGCATGCATTGTAACAAGCTCCAAGGCACATAAAGCAGGTCTTAACAAACTATATGCACGGCATGAAACAAGGTCACGTGGATACTCACGACCATCGGTTCACTCTGATGCCCTGCAAGCCACTGTGATGTCATGCCTTCCTCCAGCCTGCCACAGACCTGCTCAAGCTTGAAGAGGTGATAACCCCCAAAACCAGTAGAGAAACAGTGAAGGTGGCAATGCAGACACCCACAGGGAGCAGGAGTGAGAACATCAAATGCTGAGCCCCAGCGATAATTTTATTGGATTCAATAGTGGACATAAAGCAACATAAAGAGGGTACCAGTGATTCTTCTCAATGGTGCTTACACACCTGTAGGCCTACAAAGTCCACGGAGGAGAAATTATAAACCTTTCACAACACTGATTCCATTCCTGTTTCTTGATTATTCTGAGGATGAAGTAATCATTGCTCCATAGAAAGAATTTCAGATTATTTGAAGAGGTGTGCCTCACACAGACTTTGTTAGTGTCACTGCCTCCTAAAGCTGTGCCATAGAAACAATCTATAAAAACAATCAAACCAATGATTTAATACCTACAGACAATAACACAGTACAAAAATATATCAAGCTTGCCATTCATTGCACCCAGAAGGCAAAATGCCAGTAACGTAAACAGGATGTAAAAATAGGGTGACAGGGAAACATGCAGGAGTGCTTGCCTGGATGAAGCATTCAGGAGGATGAAAAGAAGGAATAATCAAACTGCTCAAAATTTAACCACCAACTCAATGGAAAAAAGCTTCAAGATTTGACAGCATTTCCAAGAGCATTCCAGTTTTGAGGAGTAGATCTGGGAGGTGAAACCTGAGCCAAGCACAGGGAATAATAAAAATGGAAGCAACAATCTCTGTGCTTTTTTTGGATGGTGAATTCATGCTCCCCAATAACATGAAATTGGGCTGCAGCAGAAAAATACACATGCAAATCTCTGCTCCAGAAGAACAGAAGTTTTTAGACCACCACACTTACATTCCTAGAGAAAAACACACTTAGGTACGAATTTAGAGAGTACACACACTTAGTGCTGATCTGGCTTTAGACTCCAAAACAATCCCACAAAATATAATGATAAGTACTTTAAAAACTGGGGCACAGGGAGCCTTGCATAGGCAACTCAGGCTTTCTCCTACAAATACCAAGGATTAACCAAATCAAGTTGGCACTGATGATAAACGGCACCACCGCGACAAAGCTGATATTCCGCCCGTACTTTCTATTTTTAAGAGGTATTCTGAACAGTGTGCTGTGTTGAAGAGCTGCTAGACGAAAAGATTCTTCTGATATAAATTCATCAGTCTCTCCTCACAGAGCTGATGTCTCCAGACACTATCTTTGGGAAGATAAGATGCATATGGAAGAGGAATCGTGAACTGTCGGTGCAGCACGCACCCATACAGCATAATCAGATAGGAAAAAAATGCTGAGCCCTTGTGCTGCCAAGTGCCTAACATACATACAAACCCCTTTTAAACAACTGCTCTAGCAAGTTAAAAATAATTCCATGTCATACATATCAGGAAGCTGACAAGTTGTTTTTCTGCAGAGCTTTTAGTATCTCCGAGGAAAAGAAATCAAAAACATAAATACTTTTTTCCTTTAAAGCAGTGGTACAGAAGCCTCCTCTAATTGCAAGAATTCCCAACACCCCCCTGAAATAAAAAGCAAGGCTGCAGTTTTCAGGCAGGTTTTGCCTAAAACTTGAGATATCTTAAAAGGTACTGGAATTCAAACTGCCTGAAAAGAGGCCTCAGTAGAGGAGAAAAAAATGCTGCTGCACATCCTGGAGCAAGAAAACAGTGTTAGAATGATTTAGGGGAAGTATCACAGATGATCCAAGGAAACTGAAGTCATTCAACCCTCAGAGTGTGAAGGCAAAGGCTTGATCAAGAAGCACTTGAAATAACTGGAAGTGCTCAAGTGCAAGATGATTTAAAAGTCAAGTGAAGCCAGAGAAAAGCTTTAGGTTCAGTAGAACTGGAAAGAGGACATGGAAGGGGGTCATATTCAGGTTGCAAGAGCAAGTTTCAAAGATAAGGTCAAAGATAGAAGCAAGTTTATGAGGCAATTTCCTTTCAACCTATGCACAAGCAATATATGAGATATCTACCTAGTTTCTAACTTTCAGTTTCGTTTTGTAAAATCTGAGTGCACAGCTGGGCACATATGCAAGGACAGGTCACCATCCTTGCAGACAGCTCCTCAAAAAAGCTACTGAACTCTACACACACACACAAAAAAAAAAAAAAGTCAGAAATGGATGGAGAAGCAAGTCAAACCACAGCCAAGTCCAAGTGCTCTCAGTTTAAAAAAGAAATGTGAAACACCACATGCTTGGGGGTGGCTTTTGCACAGCTTCCATCCACCAGTAATGCTTTCAGAATTTTTACTGACAACAGCTCTGAGTGGAAACTGTCCAAATATCTCTTAAATCCACAAGCTGATGCCAGAGGACTGTTCAGCCCCAGAAACTTTATCTTGTCCTTTCAGCCATGACTTGCTTTTCTGCAGTCCTGCTCTTCACAAAAAACTCAGAAGAATTAAAACAAGGTATGGTGGGGTTTTTTTGATAACCAAAGGGTAATCTTTACCAAGAGATCCCTCTGGGATGTGTTGGAAATACATCTGTGCTATCTGCCAGCAGTACCAACCCCTTACCCAGGCCACATGCTGCTCATTGCTCAATGCCATGTTTTCAGGAGATCAGCCAGCACGGAGGACAGTGGGCAGCGCTGGTAGCGCAGTCTCCATTGATTGTGAAAGGTCTGTAAACACAGCTAGAGATAAGGGAAAGAGCTGTACAAAGGACAAGCAGGAAGATATAGACAGATAGCCAAAAATTGCACTTCCATTGCTGCCAAAACCATAGGAGAACTTGGGCTGGCCAGAATAAAGGTTGCAAAGGGTAGTCAGGTACCACTGCGGCATTTTCCTCACAATAACATTTATTTTAGCACTTAATTCAGCTGTGGCTCTGGTGTTTTATTTATGGGAGCGGAATCTCTTGCAGACACGGTGTTCTTTCTCTCCCATGTACAGTGGGGTTGGTATGTGCCTTACCACTCCAGCCCCACACATAACAAGAGGGGAATAATTCAAAGATTTCTCTCAGGTGGTCCTGACTTGAGTGGAAGAGCCACATCTGCCTATGTTAGCTTAGATGGTATTACCAGTGGAAAATTCCTGCCCTGGTAGAAAAGCAGACTGTTTTAAAACAGCTAAGACTATCCTCCTTGACAGGGTTTCACACTTTTCCATACTTTTGTCTGCTTAGGAGAAAAAAAAAGAGGAGTTAGGTAGTCATTTTACATGTTATGGGCAGTAGGTTTGACAGCAAACCTGTTGAACTGGCCTTGCATGTATAAAAGCAAAACTTGCCTATTTTACAGTTCATTTTTCAATACCAAATTAAGACTTGCTTTTGTCACAACACCCTGCAATTCAGTGGTGCTGAAATGGAACCATACTTAGTCTTATTTGTTTAAATAGAATAAATAAAGAAACCAAATACAAGGTTTCTAAGTTAACATCCAGCGTGTATCCAACAGCTCACCGCTTCCAGTTTGGCAGAAAGGTGACTAACCTTTATGCCAGCCAAGCCTGGGAGAGGGAGGGAGGGCAGTGACCGGCAGTGACCTCAAGTGAGCCTGGAGCAAGCCCTCGGCAGCCGAGCGCCTGCGCCTCCACACCCGCAGGACTGTGACCAACAGGCCGACACGGAAGCGGAGGGGAACAACAGACCTATAAATATCAGGGAGTCAAAGGATAAGTCTGAAGGCAAAAGCAACAGCCTCTTTATGCTGCAGCCCGGAGAGGTTTATGCTCCCCCCACCCTTGTGAAGCAAAGGGAACGGCAGTTGAGCAGGACTGGCAGCGTGCGGAGAGGACCAGGGATTTAGGGCAGGCAGGCTGCTGCCACCGCCACACACTGCAAAGGCAGAGTTGATCAATTAGCTGTTCAGTAACCCATTAAAAACCCGTTCAGCTGTGAACGGCCTGGACAGCTGTTGTAGCTAAATTTGCACAGGAGCTCGAGCACGTTACCTGAAACGCCTATAAAAACAGAGCAAAAAATAGCCACACAGAAGGAAAAGGAAATTTTCCAGTTCCTCCTCTTCATTCATAACCACAAGCCAATGGCATGAACTGCTCTCAGGTACAGCCTTGCCCATTAAGATGTTCACTACAAAGAGCAGAAGGGCATTACTGTGCCCTTTAACTGTATTCCCAGACCCTATGACAGACATGCAGACAGGATAGGCAGACAGACAGCCTGGATAGCCATGAGGCCCCCTTCCAGACAGCATCAGTCAGAGGGACTCCAATCTGCTCTGCACAAGTGGGCTGCATTTATTCCATTATTTGTGAATGCAAACACAGTACATTCAGTAACTACAATATTCTCAGCCATCCTTAGCACAGACGACAATCTAACTCCAAATGTATTTTTCCAGAGGAATTGTTTTTTAAATTGTACTTTTATACACAGTTGAACTTCTGGAACATGCACACACGTGAGGCACATGCAGGGTAAATGTATTCCTCTTACTCACTGGCCTCTAATAATTTTACCACTGGAAATAACAGCTTGGCGTTGACACCGGGTTCCTGCCTACACAAACCCCCAGCAGCAGGGATGGAAAGGAGGTCAGCGGCACTCAGCCTCCCCAACGGCGACCTAGCAGTTTAAAAACACTCGTGCCATTTGAAAATGCCACACAGCTTGATCAGGACATGGATATGTGCTGCATACGCTGGGGGTGAGATGAAACAGTTTATTCACAGAAAACATCCTTTTTTACCACAGCTACATATTCCCTTCATATTTATCTGCTGTTGATATGATGCCTACCCTGCTCTCAACACTTTATAGGGCATTTCAGAAGCAACTGTGAATCACCCTGGTCCAAGATGAGGGAGAGGACCATGATGAGAAAGAATGTCTCCAGTAGGTCTCACCCTGCCTCAGCAAAGCCACTATGCACTTTTATTCTCCAATAAATCAGTGGGAATTGCCAGCTATTATTCAAAAAAGCATAGACCCTCTGTAAAACAATAACAAAAAAATCTGGAAGTGAAGAAGCTACTGAGTTCCTATTTTTAAGCACTGTTATTAATAATGTGCCACCAGTTCTTGTCTATATCACCACAACATATAATAGCACTGAGAAATTACTGCAACATATTGTAATTATTTCACTAAGGACTCCATGCCTCCGTCTGTCAGCTTACACCTGCATCACAATGAAGAACAATGCGACTTAAAAATAAGTTACATGCACACTGTAATCTATGCCCTATCACCTCTTCTCTGCTCATCCGGCCAAGCCTTGAAATCGTGATTTGGGCAAGACTCCCAGAGAAACACTAATTAGAGACTGAGGAAGCAGGGTCCTCCTAACAACACAGCTGTAGGAAACACGCCAAAGCCCAACTCCATCAAGAAGCGTCAAGATAAATCGGTAAAAATCAGATTGCCTCCTAAGTGTCCTTGTTTAACTGGGGAGACCAGTGTTCACAGTGAGATAGACCAGCACTTGGTTTAAGAGACAGTGTTTTCCTCTGGTGAACAGGGACTGACCGAGTTACTGCTTGGATCTTGTCAGGAATTCAAAGTACTTAATTCCCATGTTCGTAGTCCCTTGGTCTTTCTTTCCCAGTAAGAACAGCAGCAGCATCTTTTACCTTCAGGAATGGTCCTATTACTCTTTTAAAAGACAAAGCTAGAAAACCACCCTTCCTGCAGCTGTACCTCGAGTTCCCAAATCACAGAAAAAGCACAAAGCATTAAACATTTCTGCTCACAGGATGGAGCCCTATGTGTATCTACCTCATCTGTCTTCTATAGTCATGTAGCACATGCTTTCTGAAAAGCAGGATGAGGTTACAGTCTTGTGGCCTCTGCTCATGATTCAGGAGCAGTCAGTACAGCATCACTTAATAATTCACCAATTTATTACCATAAATCAGCCAATCCATTTAATCTTTGCCACATGGAATACAGCAAACCTTGCAGGATCTGCAGGAGTAAGCTGGCAGCTCTAGTTTATCAAAATACCTGTGATCTGCAACATGAATCCAGTGACATGAAATATGTGTGCAGAATAGCCCAGCAGGCCTGGATTGAAATTATGTGGCCATTAAGTACTGCCAGATGTATCAATTACACATGTTGGGAGAAAAAGTAATATAGGAACCAATGTTTTCCCCACTAATCTGTTTCATTTTAGTCAAGCTTTATGGTACAAGTAACAGTGGTGGGTTATGGTTATAAGTTTAAAAAAGGAGAAAAAAAATAAGGTTTATTTTATATGGATAAGCCAGCCTTTAACTATACCATTCTTCCAGCCACATTCTCAACTATAAATCAGATAAAACTAACTGATTAGATGAAGCCCCTAAAATGTTCAAGGAATAGGTTGAAGTAGTTGTTCAAAGTTAACACCATGCCCAGAACTCAACTGAAAACAGAAAATCCCTGGGAAGGCTACTCAGGGGTGATTTCAAGGGTCTGACCTACACGCCTGGGCCATGTCTGAGGAAGAAAAACTGTGGGGACTGTGACAAACCCACCAGATTCACAGCTATCAACAAAGACCAAGAAGGATCAAACAGCTCAGTGCATTCACCTCTGAGTTCTCCTGCAGAGTACATGGCTCCAGATGCCATGGACACAGAGTCTCAATACAGGGATGGTGTACACCCTTCATGATCTTGCTGTAAGTCCACCCACTGCTTTTGACTTCTCCTGCAAAGACTCAGGAGTTGCAAAGTATCTTCTGCGACCACACCTCCTCATGCAAGAGGAGCAGGTGATGCCCATATAGAAGGTCTTGGTACTGCATCCATATGAAGCAGAAGTTTGGAAATGGAATTTAATTAACGTATTATTTTATTAATTTGAAACTGACAACACCTGTTCCCCCAGCAGCAGTCCTGAGAGGAGCTGGAACCCCTGTGCAAGATGGGTGCAGTACTGCAGAGGTGCCCTAACCTCCAGGGAGATAGTTATGCTCTTCAGCATTGAGCTCCACAGTCTTCGTGTGATTTTACACAGACAGAGAAATGGATCAAATCCCAAAATGGAGTAAACCCATAGAGTTTCATTTCACTGGAAAACTACATAACTCAAGGTATGACCTGAGAAGATCCTGCTGCTTTCCCCTGTCAGATGGTATGTAGAAGGCAGTTTAAGTCTCCCAGTAGTGCCCAGTAAGTAAAATATTGTTGGTCTCATGCAGGTGGAGGCCAAAAAAAACCAACAAAAAAGCCAACCATAAAAACAACAGCTCTTCCTTCCATCACCCCATTCCTTTTGTCCCCTGAGGTATTAGAAAGTGCAAATTAATGGTGGCTTTACATGCATCTTTATTTCTACTGCTCATTAAAATCCCTTTGTTGAGTGCACATAGATGATATCATCTAACAATTCCTTTTTTCTCAAGTTTTTTCTGAAGTTGCAGGAGGCAGGATTTCCCTTCTATTACATAAGGAGAAGAGGGCGTATTTGTTCTTTTGCCCTTTAAGACTTGTTAGCACAATCAGGTTACTCGAGCCAGGCCCTCTTTCCTGATCTTTTCTTGCAGGGGAATTATTCTTGGCAAGGCTCCAGCCTAGTATTAACCCAGTGGAGAAAAACCAAGTGGCTGTATGAAGAAAGAGACATAAAACAGACCCACCTCGGGGCTTTGCCCAATCACTGAGAGCTGCAGCAACACAGTAGAAATAACAAATACAAGCTGGTGCTCAGTCTCCAAAGCATGCAAGTACAACCATCACTAGTACTATGATACACTATTACAATGTCTGTTTGGTGGTGGCACAATCCTTTTCTGCCATCCTGACGGGAAACAAGGCTACAAGCCAGCAGGCAAGGTACCACACCACAACTCTTCCCAATTAAAGCATCAAGCCCCAGTAGTAAAGAACTGCCTCTCACAGCGACCCCAACTTTCAGCCCAGACTAAGAGAGTGAAGAGGAAAGCAGAACGCCCATCCTGTTATTTATTGTAGGGGAGTGATGGGAAAGTGATTCTCCCACCTCCAGTGCCTAGTGCAGGGATCTGAACAAGTTGAATTTTTCCTCATCTCTTAATAGGAAGAGGCTGCTTCAGAAGCTTGTCTTTTTATTAGGTGATGAGATGATGTGCTTAGGGTGACCTGGGGTAAGCAGGACTAGGAAGAGGAACTTCCAAGTATGGTGGCACAGCAAGGATTACCCAGGGATTGCCTATCTACCCACTGCCACCCAGGAGGCAATTTTGGGCTGAGGTTTACCTACTGTACCCCCAGCTGGAACACCGATTTAAGTCTCAGACACAGAAATGGAGGTTAACTTCTTCCCTTTGAGAGATCTCTATTCTTCTACCTAACCAAAGTGAAAACATCTAACCAGTTACAAAGCTGGGGGAGAAAGAAGGGCTGACATATTCCTAAGACTTGCCGCCCACAAAATTAAGCCAAGGAAAAAAAAAAAATCATCAGTGCTAAGTACAAACCTTATATTGGTATTGGTATTTGCTACCCTACAGGCACGCAAGAAATAATTCTTTTATAGTGAAAAGAATCAATCACTAGAACAACCTCCCAGGGATGCAGAAGAGCCCCAGTGCTGGTGGTTTTCAAGGTGCAACTGGACATAGTGCTAGATGTCATCTAGGGTTCCTTTCCCATGAAAGGTGGGACCAGATATTCTGAGTTCACTTTCAACCTGGGCTCTTCTATGGTTCTGTAGTTTTTGCAACAACTGTTAAGGCTTTATTATTTATACTTTTTGCATCTAGAATATGTAACTGCACCAAGAAGCTGACCAAAGCAAGCAGCAGAGGAAAAGAGCAGCCTGAACTGCTTGACATCTAGAAGGAAACAGAGCTGGGCTCTGTGGACCTTGGGACCCCACCATCATCCTGACACACAGTCCCCCTCCTTTAGATAGAGTGCAAGTTCTGGCTTTCAAACCCTCAAATGCAAAGAAAAAAAATAAAATAGTTAAGAGGCCCTCACAAAGTTACCACTTACTATTATATAGCACAACAAAAAACAGTTGGAAAACCTCTGCTGCAAACTGTGTTGGGAAAGGTGCACAAGTGATCACTGCCTCCAGCTACTAGCAAACTTTCAAGCAAGCCGTCCAACTAGAGGATGAACTTTTAGGATGCCCTGTGCATCAGTCAGCATCACACACGCCTGCATCAGGCTTCCTGATGTGGTCGCCCAGCTGGCACCTCAACACTAAACAGCCAGAGAAAGCGGCCACAGGGTGTTGTGGGAGTCACAAACTCAGTTTATGGCAAAGAGGGACAGGCCTGAGACAGGTATGGATGAGGAGCGGAAAGAGTGCCCTTCCCTATGGACTTGGGCTGCAGAACAGCCCTGGGGTACCTCCACCTACCTTGGCTAGAGGAAACATCTCTGGTGGGCTATTCCCTGCACAAAAACACTTGTTGCCTTTGCCCTTTGATCATGCTATCCTTACCCTATTTTTTTAGGGTTTTTTTGTGAGAAGAAGCAGTTGGTTTCTTCATCCTGCCCAAGAATGGGGAGGACACAGAGGCCAACTGGAGGGGATGATCTACATCCCCTGAGCCAGACCGATTCTGCCCCCATCAATAAATCCCAGATTTGCTGAACAACATCTACAAGAAACACTGTAGGCTTGAGCAAATTCCCCCCAGATTTGATACTTCAGTCCAGTTATGTGTCATGCTCACATCCTCATTCATCATGTTAAGCTCTTCTAAAACTACCCTCTAGTCCTTTGAATGAAAACACCTCACTCCTTCACTTCAAACATTGTGATAAACATAGATCCTTGTAATATGAGAAAAGAGGGTGAGGACCTTGCTGTATTTCATTTTTGTACTGCAGTAATGAATTTCAAAATAGCCTAGCAGTAGTAGTCATGCTTACTGATTTAGTATACATCCCCTTCACTGCTCTTCAGAAATTTAGCACTTCTGGTAACAAGTGTGAAGATTTCGGGTTGCTTTGCTTTCCCCCCCCCCTTCCCTTCAGCAGATTATAATGTGACATTTTCTTTCTTTTTGTTTGTTTTGAATGAAGGTTTGGCCCTCTTTCTGCACAACTGTTCCCTCAGTGACATAAAGGGCTGGAAGACAGCAGGACCTTCATCTTCTAGCCTCACCTGGAAATAAGCAGTACTTTTCCCTGCTGTTAACACCTGAAAGAAAAAGCCCAAGGGGTTGTACAGCTACTTGCTTTGAACTGGTCATGAAAAAAACCAAAGCCAAACAAAACACCAAGCAAAAATAAACAAAGTGCAAACCCCAAAGCAGCCTTTTAACTGGCATAAAAGTCCCCAATATGTCAAATTGAGATTGTTTATGGGTCTCTACACAGTTTTACTAATCTTCTTGACTTGCTCTGCTTTATTTCTGAACTTAAAAAGCTCAGGTTCTCCAACAGAAGCACTGCAACAGGATCCCAGACTACCTGACACCACCCTGGACTATAAGGGACCAGCATGAAGGAGCACACTTACTTATGTACACGAGGGCAGCTGTGCATAAAGTACATGAGCAAGCAGATGCCCATCAGCATAACTCGTGAGAGCATCTACCTACTGTCAGACCAAACGGCCTTCAGATCCTCTGGGCAACAGCCTGGGTCATAGCTGGAGACTTCAGAACACGTGAGACATGGGCTGAGCACGCAGAGCACCTTGATTTATGGATTTTGTGAGGCTTAAGTGCTGGTGAGTCCCATGCAGTGGTGTACTCTCATTTGCAGGAGCAAGAGATTAATTTCTGCAGTCGAGTACTGAACCTGGTCTACCTGGGCAAAGATTAGTTTGCAAGGCATTTTATCCACTCCCAGGGTATACAACCGGAGCCGGAAGGGAGACCACAGAGCTCACACACCAAAAGAAGGCAGTTTATGGCCTCAGCTGCAAAGCTCCACTGACCTCAGCAATGCATACACAAACTAGAGGAAATTCCTTCCTGAGGTGCTGAGTATGGCTTTTCCCACCATATACTTTTTTCCTGCATCATGTTGATTTTTTCTGATCCCACTTTTATTTTCCCAGGAAAGTTTTGCAGGCTTGTCTGTGGATGCACATTACTCTCATTTCTTTCCAGCTTCTCACATTATCACAAATAGGATCAAGTACAGCAAACAATCGCATCATACTCTCCCTGTGTGATTGATGACACAGACACGTGCAACAAAACAGAACAAAAACAAGTACTTATATCAGGCTCCTTTGACACTTCAAAGTATCAGGGAAACCTTTCATAGCACCAAGCACAACTGAGCGCCTATTTGCTAATCTGGTTGAAACAAAGTACCATGCAGTTTAAGTGCAAAAATAAAACACACTGCTGGGGCTACACTGCATACACAGTGGCCAGCTTTGGCTAAGGCAAGTTTATTTTAGAAGGCATTCTCTCTGCCTAGTTTTTGTAATAGGTGAACTACTTTGTTTGGGTTTCTTTCTCCAAAATGCTGAAGATGCAGAAGTGGAATTAACACTTTACTGGATAAGGTCCTTAAAAATCCCTAATATATATATATAATTAATTAAAAATAAATCAAAGTCACTTTTCTTCCAAAACTGGATTATTACAATAATCCTGAGGCTAGTGATAACCTGAGTTTCTGTCCTCAGCAGGTCTGTCTGCCTCTGCCCCCTATGATGCCCAATGCCACCAGACTTCATCCTAAGGTCCGCTTCCAGCCAACCAGCTGTTCACAAAAGAAAAAACAAGAGTGGAAATGAAGGGGGAAGTAGAGGATACCTGAACTACAGAAGTAGAATACTGAAATATGTTAGGCTGAAGCCATCAGCGTAACATCTCAATACCCCTGCTGGTCTATCATCTCCATTTTGGGTATCAAACAGTGGTGGTTGCAAGATGACAGATGTTTCCAGGCAGTGCAGAGCAGAGGTATCCCTGACCACAAATACTGTACTGCAGCTCAGGATGTCATATCACTGTCACCATCCTTCTCTCAGTTGCATGCCTGACCTCTGCAACTGCACCACCAAGAGTGATTATTCAAGATATTATTGGAAAAGGACAGAGCTCATGGTGCACCAGAGTTAATGGTTCATCATCACTTCACATCCCCACAATATCCCTTTTGCAGAAGTCCAAGAATCTCCTGCCCCTATTCATTTCCAGCTGGAAGTCTGAATGGCAGTCAGAGAGAAAAGTTACTTTATCAATGCTGTAAACTAAATGCCAGATCAGCTGGGACAGATTTGACACACAGAAAGGAAAGGGTGGCAGTTATTTCAAAATCCTTATTGCATTCTTACATTGCTATATCAAGCAGAAAGTTTAGCAAGACAGACATCCCTAGCACTCTTGCCCAATTACAGAAAACAAAAAGCAAACTCTCAGCTTTTCATTAACACCAGAAGTACCATCCCAGTTTACCACACCACCAACAGACCTTGCTCCATGCCCACACACTCAGTGCAATCAGGGACCCATGTGGCACAGGGACAGCAGAGACTCTCCAGGAAGCTGCCCCATGTCTTGCACCCCAAGGATGAGCAGTCCCTCCAGCTCAGCAGATGCCCCATGACCACTCATTAACAAGCTGTGTCACCCTTGCAGGATGAGCTGTGGCATTCCATGCCTGTTACACAGCCCTTGCTCTGCTACTGCCCCGCAGCTTCTGGCAGCAAAGGCAGTTCTCCATGGCTTGTTCAAAAGGCTCTTGGAGAAACAATCCTTGACCAACCATTAACAGGCCTACCCGACTGTAACAGCTCAGTCTTCTTCCCTGCACAGATGTGTGTACACGCATCTCCTCCGGAGGTCAGCTACCTATCAAGTATTACAGCAGCCTTATCAAGGGACAGTCGCTACAGTCCCAATATTATGACTCAACCAGGGTTCCACTCAAGAAGTGGGAAACACTTACTAATCCTAGGAAGGAGTGAGTCCCACTAGGATCACAACATGACTCTACAGTGTTCAAACATCAAAGGTATTAATGTACAATCCTACATGAAGCTGGGCCTGCAGGTCAGGTGCTGTCTCTTACCTGTTCTCCAGCAGTGTCATGCACACGACCTCCCGCACGCCTGGGTTGTTGGCTTTCTCAATGGAGCAGCTTTGCAGATTCCAAGTAGCCACCCTCAGAACAGGTCTGCCATCTCTCACCCCCCCAAACATCTCCACAGAGGGTCGAGTGGATATGATCTGGGTTGGACCCCCGGGGGGAAAGTCCAAGTCCTCGCTCTGGAGGCTTAGAGAAGTGGGGCTGGGGTGAGGCTTGGCCATGAAGTTGAGGCCACCATTGGTGTTTGTCGAAGGGGGCCTGGAGCGCTCTGCAAAAATCTGATGCCTGATTTTGTCCAGAAAGGAGGAATTGATGCAGTCCATCCTCACCAGGTCCTCGATACTTTTGAAGGGCCCGTGTTCTTTACGGTAGTCCACGATACTGTTGGCGATCTTCTCAGTGATGCCACGGATGCTCATGAGCTGTGCCGGGGTGGCAGTATTGATGTTGATCTTGGTGGCGGAGAGGTGGTGCTCAGAGGCCAGGTCCTTGCGCAGTGAGCTGGGCGAGTGCTGCGCCGAGTTGCCCTTGCTGCTCACGCAGATCTCGAACTTCACCTGCTCCAGCTTGGCTGCCCCCACCCCACTCACCAGCGCCAGGTCCTCCACCTTCTTGAAGCCGCCGATGTACTCGCGGTACTCCACGATGTTCTGGGCCACCACCCGGGTGACCCCGGGGAGGGTCATCAGCTCCTCCTCCGTGGCCGTGTTGATGTTGAGCCTCTCCTGGTTGACGAGGATGTTGCTGAAGTTGCACGCCGCGCTGAACTTGCGGCTGTGGCACAGGTCGGCCGGGTCGCGGGGGATAGAGCGGTGGCAGCCCAGGCTGCCCCCCATCTCACCGCCGCCGCCACGGGCCGCTGCCGGAGCCGGGAGAGCGGGCGCGGGGCGCTGCCCGCCCGCGACTCATGGACCTCCGCGGGAGGCCGGCGACGGACCGGGCGGCTGCGGGGCACCTGCGGACAGACCCCGCACCGCACCGCGCGCTCGATCAGCGGACCCGCGGAGGGGTCCCCGGCCCTTCCTCCTCCTGCTGCTCTCCTCAGGAGGCACCGCCGGTCGCCCGGCGCCAGAAAAGCCGCCGCAGCCGCTTCCCGCTCGTCGCCGCCCCGTCCCCCGGCGCTCCTAGTGGCTCCTGCCGCTGCCCGTGCCCCGCCGGCGGTAGTAGTAGGTGGGCGGGAGCCCCCGCCCCTCGGCAGGCGAGGCGGGGCTGCCGCCGCCGCCTCCGCCCCCCGGGCGCAGCCGCGCCCGCCCCCGCCCGGGCACGGCGGGGACTGGCTGGCGCTGGGAGTGGGAATGGGGGTGGCTGCCCCGGCCGGGCTCCCTCGAGCGGGGTCCTGGCCCCGGCTCCGTGCCGAGCCCCGGCGGGGGGCGAGGAGGAGGAGGCTTGACTTTCTCCTTCCTGTGTGGACACTCGCCCCCTGGGCACAGGCGGACTAAGAATGTCCCCAGTGCTGTCACCTGGCCGCTAAGGGCAGGCTTTTCCCTTTTCCAGGTGAAAGGACGCCGACGTCTGGGGTGCTCAGACGTTCCCTGCAGCATTCTTGTCCCAGAAGTTCCCTGGGCTCGCCTCCGTGCAGCTGGCAGGGAATAAGTGTGTTTTCAAACCTCAAGAAAACCTTATCAGTCATCTCAAAGGGCTTTTTTGTGCACTTGCAGGACACTATGCTTTCATACATCTGGGTCAAGTCTGCATTTTTCTTTCTTTACTTTTTTTTTTTTGACATCTCAATCGATTGTGAGAGTGCTCAACAAACTAAAACCCCCTGCAGAATCATGCTTTTGGACATAGTATGTCTGCATACTGGGTCTGCCTCAGCCCATGGTCCCTGGTCTGCTGCATGCCTAGCTTTTCCCCGAGCCAGGGTAACCTCCCTCATTCTGCACTGAAATCATGACTGTATATCATCTATGTGCCTGTGCTATGTTCCCTGGGAGCCACAGCAGCCCACCACAGACCGTGTTGGTGACACCGCTGAACTATTTACCCAGCTTCTACAGCATCCAGTCCCATGCTGCACTGTCTGCAATGCTATCTGTAGCCAAATTAGCTCATTTGAAACTAGCTTGACTGTGCCCACACAGGAGTGACTGCAATGTCAATGAATCCAAAATATAATCGGTGGGTGTAACTGAAAGGAAGGGGGAGGAAAACTGAAAGAAAGAGCAACATATGCTTACAGATGCCAGGTACACTGCCTGATGCTGCCTGCTGCTGACAGTATAAATATATATTTCTTTTAGCTGGACAGAATATGGTACACGTATATTTTCAACATCAAGACTCTTCGTTGCCCTTTTAATGAAAATGAAAATAGCTTGCAATAGCGGCTTATACATATATTTTTCAATGGAAATTATCTGGGTCCACCTGAAATAAAAAGTTGAACTCATTCATCTTCTTCGTGAGGGAGAATGTTGTATGCATAAGGGAGTGCAGGCTGCACCAGGCTTTCAGACTGCGCAGGGCACTGGTGCTTTAACACTGGCACTAGATACTCTGCTGCAGATCATACATTTCTCTTCTGTTCGCTTGAGCAATAGAGCTAGAAAATTATCATTACGGGAATGGGTACTGGCTGCATTAGGGTATTGGCTCTCTGCTGACTGCTGGAGTGGAGAAAGTGCTCGCTTAGATGATTAAATGCTTCCACGTCTACTGGAAAGTGCTCTGTGCACTGCGATAACAGTGGCCAATGCAGCAGAAGTCATGCTGGGCCTATTCCTGCTGGGATGGTACCAGCACAGAGCTGGAAACAATTAACCATTGAAACAAGTATTCTTTTTGAAGCAGTATTATTATGGTAATAGCTCCACAAGCTGTTATCTTAATTGAGAACACACTCTTTTGCTTTCTACAGCAGGTTGTTTTCAATTGGTCCAGGCTCATTAAATAAGTTTTGAAGCTGATAAGCACCAAAATTCAGGTGAGGCATCATCTACATTACAGGCAGCACTAGGTTTTCCATGTTACAGAGAGAAGGCAGGAGCATCTCCAGAAAGAAAATAACAGGTATCCCTCTCATCCAGAACTTCCTGTGTCAGCAACTAGTCAACATTTTTTGAATCTGCAGCTCCAAAATAACTTGTGAAACTAGATGCAGCCGGAGATGTGGAGCTCAGAGGGATGCCACAAGTGTCCCATCACCTAATTCTGGGTATAACCCCATGTTAATGTGAGCTGCACAGAGGAGAACGGGGCTGGGGGGGTGGTTATCATTCCATTAGCTATTTACCCTTATTGTCTTTGTCGACAATTACAGGAATCTTATTGAGCTCTGAATCAACCTTTGAAATATCTTGGTATTTTCGGGAAGTGCCAAAAAGATGTGAAAAGGTAGAGGTTTGGTTTATATTTTAAAAGGTTCAAAAGGGAAAAAAAAAAGATTAATTACCTGGCCTGACATCAGTTAGGCAATCCACTAACATGAGAAAGCTAAAAATGGGGTTCAGTCAGTAAATGATTGAAAAAACAATGTTGAAATTACTGACAGACAGTTTAGGCAACAGAAAATAAATCTTGTGAAACCTGGGTAAATACTAGATTTTGTCTTTGATCCAATCCTGAGCTCAGTGTATTTAAATTTATTCAAGAAGAGATTGATCATGGTCTGCTGGTGTCCACCAGCTGACAGATATCCTTCATGGTCTGCTTGGCACTTCTTGTGGCAAGGGGCCACAAATAAGGGATTCCTGGATCTCCGTCCATCCCAACAGGTTAGAGGGCTCAGAGATACTGTGGGTGGCTTATTCCTTAGGATCTGCAACTCTCTGCATCTGGTTGCTGGCCAGGGCTGGCTCAAAAACCTCTCAGCGACAGCAAAATTGAATTTTGCTGCTCAGAGGGTTTGAATCTGGGGAGGATCTCACAAGGCCAGGCAGGCTCCAGCAGTGAGAGAGAGGGGACACTCGCTAAAGGCCCTTGGGAGCAGCCCTCACGCATCATCCAAAGTGTTTTTGTGTTTCACTGGATAGAGTTACAAAGTCAGCAGCTAGGGAACAACGGCTTTAGCCCTGCCCAGTGGCCATTTGTTGGTCTTGGACTTGCTTTGCCATTATCAACTGCCCTCCTAGACTCAACATCTCACACCCTGACCCCCAAATAACTAGTGAAACAGGTTTCTGGATGGCTGGGTGGCACAAGGACAAGCAGCCAGCCACACAAGAAACGCAAGGGTGGGGTAGTGTCACCTGCTTACCAGCTCTGGAGGTCTGGAACTCCTCTTTCCTGCAGGAATTCTTTAGAGAGGAAAGAACAAACCTAAAATTTTTCCATCAGAAGCAGGTTCTGTAGCACTTAAAGTCTTTAAATACAATGTTTAAGAATGATATGGAATTGCTTGAACCTGTAACGATGGAGTGGGAGCAGATAGATACTGGTAAGCAAGGTCTTTTGGCTTAATTCATGCAAAGAATCAGCCTGCAGGCCAATAGATTTTAAAGGCATAACTTCTTAGCATTTTAAGATGGTCTTAAAAAAATCTATTAATCTATTTTTATATTTTTCAACATCCACATCTACAGTGCAGAAACTCTAATCAAATAAACTCTGTTTTATGATGAGGGCTAGAAGGAGCCAGGAGATGTTGGTCAACAGAAAAACACAGAGTTTTCCTTCAGTCTTCAGGCAGCAATTGCAGTTCCTACCATCTTACCATGTCATTGCAGCACCTTTTCCAGCTCTCCCTTACACAGCCTTTGGGAGGAGGGGACTTGGCAGTCACACCTCTAGAGACTGCATTTTCAGTCCTGCTACTGGGCTTTAAATGGTCAAGCACTCGAAAAGGCAGCAGTGCCTGTGTTTTTATTTAAAGGAGCTATTAAAATAATTGTTTTCCTTCTGCAAGGACATTTTCAGTAACAGTTGTAACAGGTGCCTGAGGCAGAAGACAGGCAGTTTTTATGAAGACAAATAATAACAAGTAGAAGTTAGCAATTTGATGAGCAGTAGGACTTACAGAGTCTGATTTCTGATGGCTCTTTCCTTTGTTGATTTTATGATTTATATTAATAAAACTAAGTATCCATTAGTCACTAATCTGGATAGCTCTGTTCCAGATGACTGCCAATATTTGTGTCTCTTTTAGAAACTCTATATTTTTGAGACATTTAACCTTTGTCAAATCTGCTTGAAATCAGCCCACAATCTAATAAAATCCATGGGTAGGGGATGAGAAGCAGAGTAGCAGAGCACACAATCACATAAGTTTTTCCTTGGGAATCAAATGTCTATGGTGTGAGCTCTTTTTCCTGTAAGGCATTTTACATGACTGCCAAACTTGTTGCAAAAAAAAGTGATGTCACCAGTGCTGTGTTGCCAGGTTACGAGTGTCACATCCTACAGAGAAATACAGTCAGAAGAGCGAGCAAAAGTGACTCATCCTCACACCTTGATTAGGGCTCCACTTTGATTGGTGTTGAGTCTGAAACCCAGACCTCTCCCTCCCACAGGAGGTCTCAACCGCTGGCTCACCAGTGCACAGTAGGACAGCTCATCCTAGGGGGAAACAAGAAAAACCCAAGCTAGAGGAGACGTTCTCCAGCAGAGCTTGGGATGCATTTTCCAATTTCCATAGACAGTAGGGAGGATTTGATTCTCATCTCCCACATCTGAGGTGACAATTACTCAGATACCCCTTGGGTCACAAGGCTGGAATGAATTAAAAAATCTAGTCCTTCCTTCACCCCAGGCAGAGTCATCAAGGCCACGCTTACAGAAGCTTGCCTGCTCCAAGCCTCCAGTGGTTTAATTTCCTAAATTTCCCAGATAAGAAACATGGGATATGGTGGACCTGTGTCACAGCTAATATCTTCTTTGACACCCAGACCCTCAAGCCTCTAGTAAAAATGCCCACAAATCAGTACTGTGTGAATCTGTCACAGGGGAGAGTCAGAACTGATGACTTGTGAGCTAGGTGTCTAAGCTCTCACTCTAGGCAAGCTTTCTGTAGTTCCACCCAAAGGCAAGCATCAAGTGGATTTTTGTGAAAAAGATACGAGCAATGAGATTTTTAGGCATCTTGAGAACCAAGCAGGAGAAGAGAAAAGATAAACCAATATGCTGGAAAGGGTTGTTCAGAATAGCTTTCAGCACTTCACACAGCACTTTGGTTTCAACAGTTGGACTGCTAGCCTCTCAAACATTGCCTTTCATATATAGACCTCTCACCCTTCAGAAGTCTTTAGCTGATGCCTCTTGGTGGCAGATAGGGATTTAAAATGTAAGCAAGTCAGCTCACGAACTTGTAGTGAAACACAGACTTCACACGGAGTGTGATTCATTAGTGCTTTCTAAACATTTGCGTTTCAAAAGCAGTATAACTTGGTGTGTAATGCCAGAAATAATGGTAAATGTTGAGACCTAGCTCCTGAGCATTGTGCTGTTTCACTGAATAAATTATCATTTTGCATTATTTGTCATTTTATCCTTTACTTGCAGTTACTGGGTTACCATAATTAATTTTCTTGTTAACAAATTTTAGAAAAATGTTAAAAAAATCAATTTCATGTTTACCTTTTACTTTTCAAAGTGTTTCATGACCATTAGTTAATTGGTGCATACAGCTTTTTAATTCAGTGATTCTGCAATTACTGTAGCAGCCAATGCGTTTCTGCCCAGACATATGTTACTTACAACTTCTGCTGTTTGGGGGGTTTGCTTTTGGTTGGTTTTTTGTGTTTTTTTTTTTTGTTATGAAAGTTAAGAGGTTCGTCTCTACTTCTCATTCCCATGAACAGTTGTGCTTCAGATCCTGAAATTATTCAGATAGACAAAAACTGGACTCTTAGTTCTCCTTATTTTCTCAGATGCAAGGAGAGGTCAGTCGGATCTCTCTGTGGTTACTTGTGCCAAGTTTGCTTCCTGTCTTTGTCTTTTCATGCGTAATCCTCTGTATGCTAAGAAGAAAATAAACCACAAAGTAGAGTCAAACTTTCCCTTAGCCCCAAATTCTCAGACATCTACAGAGGACGGAGCCTCAGTATAAAGCCCTCTAGAGCTCTGTTGAGGGTCAGGTCACTAGTTTATGAAACAGTAAATGTTTTGATTAAGACTTTTCACACAAAACGTCATATTGCGTAAATGAGCATCTCTGCAATACTCTCCTGAGAAATTTGTCTCTCACATTTCAAGTCCTGCACCAATAATTAAAATGGTTTAATGGCCTCAACCACTCCCAGCAGACTTTGAACTTCTTTGAGGAGCCTCCCTGACAAGGAGCACAAGTTGCTTAGTTATTACAACACCTTCTGTGAAGGTTTGATCCAATTCCCATGAAGACAGAGGAAGGATGCCTAGAATGATTCAAAAAGCTGCTCTGCTGATTTATGCAAGTGGGCGGACCTGCGCTGTTGGTGGAATTGACTCGGATGGCTCTCCATCTGACAGCCAGGTTGGTTGAAATGAAAGCATAAAGGAGGAAGGAAAGCAGGACAGTGAAGAGGTCTGCCTGTAGAATCAGGTCCTGTGGGATGGCTGCTTTGAGGAGAGAGGTGAGCTCAGATCAGCAGTGTTTGGGGGAAGGGGCAGCAGAGCATCTGAGCAATACTGGACCAGTGGAGGACAAGCAAGTCCCTAAGCACCTGGAGCTGAACAGCACTGAGCTATTTAAAACAAAAAATGAATGGCCATTAATGACCCATTAAACCTAGCTTTGATCCCTGGAAAGACCCCGGCACAAACAAGCATGTTAAGTTCTTGGAAGAAAATTAGGTGTTCAAAAAGCCAAATTCACTTTTTTCTTTGAAAGGGTGACTGACTTAAGGGGTAGGACAGAAGTAGCTGATTAATGACAGAGGGTGTGGAAGAGCATATACTCATAAAGTGTGTGGGTGACACCGATCCAGAGAACCTGCAAGGACTTGGGCAGGTGGGATCAAAATTCAAAACAGTGTTCACAGATCAGAGGGACATTCCAAAACTGACAAGATGAGTTTTAGTAGAAACCTAGAGAGGAGAAATCCACAGTACCCTTTCAAATTGAGGAATACCTGAGCCACAGATGGGGCAGGAAAGGCTCAAAAATGTAAATATGAGTCAGTAGGGTGGCCCATTAGGTAGAGACCAAAGTTTGTTTCTAACTGATCTCATGAGTCCCAACACCATGATTAGGAAAATAGCTATGCAATGACACAGTTACAGTCAAGAACATGATGCTTAGAGCCACCATGCCAAAGTATTGGTGAATTACTGCCAGATGTTGTACAAGTTGCAAAAACCAAACAGTTCTCCCAAAACAAACCTCACAGCCCTGAAGTGCTTACTGGTTTAAGGCTAGATCCTAGTCCTTGCTTATGCCAAGTAATATGTACTCTAATAATTGGAAACACAGGGACTATGAAGTACAGTTGGACAGGAATAAAGCTTGCATAGCCTGGGGTGAGGAGTTTGCTTCTTAAATAAGGGTTTAAATTACATAAGATGTGGAGTGTTCTTTTTACTGTGTGTGATGTTTTGGCTGAGGTCACATCCACATCTCCAAACCCCATGCCAAATAACATGTGTTTTGGAGAGGCTTTTTCAAAGTTTGAAGAGCCATGAGGCAAAATAGCTGTCGCCATCCTATGCAAGCCTTTGCATTATGTCAGCAGCACGAGCTCCCCATGCTCTGCAGGACATTCATTCCTGTTCACCTGGTGTGCTCATTACCATGACTCACCACAAAAACAACACAGCAGATATTGGTTGGCTGTAATTTCTGTGCAAACATTGTTCTGGCTATTGTGGGATGTCTGTTTTTCCTGTGATGGATTCTCAGACTTTGCTGTGGTTCAAGAATGGCTCCAGCACCTCCTGCTTCAAAAGCAATCCTACTGCACACCACATATAGCCGTCACACACACACACACACACACTCTTGCCAGCCAGTAAACGAGCTACATTCTTCCCATGTTAGTCATGGAGCATGTCTCCTTTAACCTATGCAGTTGCAATTATGGGACATGGGGTGCTCCTCCCATGACTCAGGAGAAGTTCTTGTCCCCTTACACTGCAAGGTGCTGAGCATCCCTATCCTGATACCTACCAAGTGACATCAGGGGATGCTGGTATCCCACCAGTATGACTCAACGCAGGACAGAAGGAAGATGGGACATTCAGTGGGGTCAGTAAACTCAGGGAAATTGTTGGGTAAATGACTCACTTGAGCTGACTAAGGCCCCATCCCAAAGGTGCAGGTTGCTGACTCTGACTGTTTCTCATGCATGCACACATGCAAACTGTGGAAATCAAATGCCCCTTGTAAGAAAAATACTGCTCCTTCAGTTTGTATTGTACTGCCATCCCAAACTGGATGTGAACTCACTTCACACTTAGTACAGGGCTGGTGCCTTGGGTTTCAGAGTGTTAGGATATACCAATTCCCTTGGCCTGCCTGACACCCAGCATGCCTTGGCAAAGTCATCAGGCTGTCTATACACATTTCACCTCTTAGACCATTAGATGTGCCAGGTGTGACTTACCTGAACTATTCCCTTCATGCTGCACAGGGATGGGGAGACTGATTTTCACCAAACCAAGACATGACTCATACTGTTTGTTTTTTTCACTGTGTTTCACTGCTTGCAGTCATTACTCCTACTAGCACAGGACAGTAGAGATTTAGATAGACGGGTTAAAAGAGAACCCAGAATGGTCTCCATTTATTTTAGAGAACTTCAGTACAGGAATTATCTGTCACATCAATAGGGGTTTGCTGGTTCCTAATGGGTGCTGGCTCAGTTCTGCGAGGTCTTTGGACCTGAGCCTGCCATTTGCCTGCTGTGCATGAGGATCTGCCATCTGCACTGCCCTCATTGAGTCCAACTCTCTCTAGTGTGATTATGATTAGCTGGAGAGTAAGGGATTGCCCAGTGTGATGAAGGGTATCAGCATGTGGCCTTTGCAGGGTGTGTTTGAGATAAGGAGCCATGCATGCTAACAGTTGGCAGGGACAATAAATTGTATTCACATCAATCAATCTTGATACCATCTGATTCTGAGAGGGCTAATTCTACCAAAGACAAACACTCAAGGGTTCTCACCATCTTTGCGGTGGATTGAAAGGAAACAGGGAAGAAGTTTTGATCTGTATATATTCTTTTGTTCTCAATACTTTCAGATAAGGTGACACAAACTTGCAGATTCCTTTTGGATTTAAGCTAGTAATTGTTTAAGCCACAGTGATAACTCTGTATCACAAGAACAAATCATGAAAGAAACATTGTTAGAGAAGAAATCATTTGAATCAGGGAAGGCACTGTATTTTGTCTTTCATTAAGCTCTGAATTTCATTTGGGTTTGCTGAGTGGAGGCTGTGGCAAGTACAATGTGGCGTGCACTGCCCAGAAAAAAATATTCCATTCACAGCAGGATCATAAGCCGAAGTAAATTCCCAGAGACAAGTTCTTTGAGGTGTTTGCAAGTCCCTCAGCAGTGGCAGGGACATTCTTCCCCTCATATTTCAGGAAGGATTAGATATTCCCAGGAAATCAGGCTAGGTGTGGTGCATGAAAGCAAAAAGGCAAGACAAGAATTGGTGTTACCTTAAACTAACACCTTGTTATATAAATATCAAGGCAGGCCTCTCTCTCATGTTCCAGGAATTTCACAATGCTTTCTCTAACTCACATTTTTAAATCAAAATGTTCAAAAAGATTGCATAAAGTAGTTTCAATTTCCAGAACTTGAGCATTCACTTAAAAGTCAGCTACAATCTTGATTTTAAATGTTGAATAAAGCTTTTTTAAAAAAAAATCTTACAAAATTGGAGTATCACAACAAAAATTCCTTTATTAGGGTAGTCTCTCTTGGTAAAAGTTTTGGACATTTCTGATGACAAACAAATTGTTTCCACCTCATTGTTCAAAGCAGAATAAACCCCAGGCTTTTATGGATTTTTTTTTTTCAAAAAAGCTTGAAAAATCTGTAATGGTTGACTGACCTATGTTGTTAAAGGAAACAGCTGTAAAGGGGTTCACCTCACTATTGTGTGGCACTTTGTAGGGTCAAATATTTAATGCTCACACATTTTAATCTTTCAACAAAGCACAGGGGCTGCTCACAGATAAGATATCCAGTACTCTCCATGCTGTCTTCCAATTTGCCTATGGCTTATTTAACAGCTCCCTGACTCATATGATGCCATCTCAAGGGGCTCATAGTCAGGCCCATTAAATATCCACAAGCAAATTATCCAGGAGAAGCCATTTTCTTTGCTTCCCACCTTTTGTGCTACCTACTCACCTTTCTCTTGGCATCCACCCCCGCTCTTTAGAGTTGTTTATGACCTGGAGCTAGAAGTGGCAGAGGAGCAGCAGCAGAGGCTGAGCTGGGTGAGGAAGCATGGGATGGCATAAGGGTTTCTCTTGACATCCCAGCATACTCACAGTTTTATCTCCTCTTCACAACTCTGCTCATAAGGCTTTGCCAGCTCACTGCTGAGGGTTTTTTGCTTTCCCTGTCAACCAAGAGACCCTTGGCCATGCCTCTGAAGTATTAAAGCTGTGTTAAGATTCAAATTCAGTGCTTGGATTGCTGAGATAGAAGAGAACATCCCTCAGGTCTGGGTGCAAGAGGAGAAAATCTGTCACTCCTAACCATGGCCTAGTTGTTAAGAGTAATAAAGCTAATCTTAAAAACATTAAACTCTTGAAATGTATTCAATTTCAGCAGAAAATTTGGAGCAGTCTTTCCCCCACAAATATCCTGAGGAGAGTGGTGCAGCCCAAGGACAGGAGTCCAAAGAAGTTGAGGAATTGCCATCCTTGGAGATATTTGAAACATAACTGTATGTGGTCCCAAGCAACTTTGACCAGGAGGTCAGACTAGATGATCTCTCCTTCAATCCAAATTATGCTGCAGCTTTGTAGAAAATGGTGGTCTTGGACTTGTTGCCCTTGGAAATAGGAGCTGGTGGAGGATTTGGTAAGCTGCAGACAGCACAGCTATGAGAGGGAGAGAAAGGGAATAGAGGATGGCACTGGTAGTTTCAGATCCATTTTTTGCAGATCTATGGGGATAACCATCCTGTTTTAAACTGATGAAGGAGCTTACATTTGTATGTTATTTTTGATAGTTAAAGAAGATGTGTGATCTAAGCTGAATCAAAAAAAAAGAAACAGGCAAAAAATCCTCATCCATCTGCTCTCAAATAATTAAGATCGGTTTCTGATTCTGCAGCAGTGGATATAGAGGTTTGTTAATGCTGTACAAGTAAAATGCACAAGTCCTGAATCAGAGCTCTGTTGAAACGGTCCAGCAGTGAGACTTCCTAGTCAAGGAGAGGCATCTTCTCTATGGAAGGAGAAAAAAGGCAGCCTTCAACCAGCAACATCACAGGAGTTTTATTCTGCTATCACTCTGGATGATACATGGGGTTAATTTTAAGAGAGAAAAAAACCTGTCGGGCTTCTTTTGCCAAATAGGGAGAAGTTCGATCGTTCCAGAACAATGGAAGCAAAGAGAACTCAAGGGAATTATTCATCTTGTAAATGGAATTTGATTTTATAATGCAAAGAGCAGGCTTTAATTACAGCAAACTGAAACAATAGAACATTTCCTTACTAAAAAGTTTGAGAGGTTTTTGTTGCTATGATTACTATGTGAAGGGGATGTGTGTGCTTAGAAGTCCTAGAAATTAGCCAGAATCAGCCAACTACTTTGTAAAAGTTACCATGATTTACAACAGGAATGTTCTCCCTTAACTTAGTTATCTTAAGGACCAAACACAGATACCATGATGTAAGCATAGTCATTGTGTGATATACTACATTGGGATAGAAAGCAGCAGATACCTCTGCATCAGGAAAGGAAACCTTTCTTCATTGGAGACCATGGCCCAGAAGAGAAGTAACACAAATGGATCTCCATCTCCCACAGTGACCAGGATCTGCCATCCGTCAGAAGAAAAGAGTATCAAATTTATTATCAAATACTAAAGTCATGTTATGATTCTGCTCAGTACAGGATGAAACAATCCTTGCTAGCTTGTGGTCATTATATTTGTTAACATCTAAAATAAATAATTTTGATTATTTTATAGTATTTATTGTGATTAATTGCATTAATAGGATAGCCTAGGGCTCAGTGCAGATGAGGCCATATGACACTCTGGTCACATTTTCAGCTTTAAAATGTCCACAACTACATTCACATCACATGACGACATACGTACTGGTTCCTGGCATCATTTTTGGAAATAGAGGTTCCAAAATTTCAGGAAACCGAAGGAAAAGAAGAAATTCTCACACTACTGTGAGACTTTCTGAGTATGACAAAATGCATGCTGTGTTTGTTAGAGGATGCAGTTAAATTAGTGCTTAATTACATTAACATTTAATACTTTAAAATGTCAGGAAAAGACTAGGGGTGGGGGGAAATCATAACTCAAAATAGAGACAGATGAGATGCACACAAGTTTAAATGCTTGATTTGGATTCCTAGTGAAGAACTGTCACCGTTATTTTTGCCTCATGCCAAATCGTAAACAAAAATTTAGTGTGTTCAATCTCAAAATGACCCAGCCTCTAGCTTTCTAAACTAGTTGTAGCTAATCAAGTTTAACTACCACTTCAGATTAATTTTTCTCTCTGGAATGTTGTTTCATAATGAAAATTGTGATGGGAATAAAACAGATCATGCTATTCTGAGGTTTCAAGGCTATCGGCCATGCTCCATTTAACCTTAGCAGTTGTCTGAGAAGGAGCTTCAATCTTTTTGCAGCAGGGGAGTAGATGCACTCAAAGCTGACTTGGTAACTAATGCTGTGTCTGCACAACAAGGAGCGAGCCTGGAGAGCTGCTGCTCATGTTCAGCACCTTGTTTCTTGAGCCACATAGCTCAGATGTCTGCACTTTTGGGAAACCAGTGATCTGTCAGACTGAGAAGAGACTACACATATAGTCAGTCCACCCATCTGAGAGGATGCAGAAGTTGCACACAGGGACAGTTCCTGCTAATGGAAGAAGTTCTGTGCTGTCATTCTTTTATTCATGAGATTTCTCCAATCAGCAGCTGTACAGAAGACTGGTTATCTGTTTCATAAAGGCCAGATAGAGTATTTTTCAAGGTTCTTCTTGAGGAATAGTTTGGAGGGGGTTGTTTGTTCTTTGGTGTTTTTTTTTTAATTTTTATCCCCTCAGGTACTAGTTAGGATTCCTACAAAGTATAAGTTGTGTAGTCCTAGAAAGTCCAGTAATGTGCCTTTGTGTTGTCTGGTGAATGATGCTCCAGTGGGTTCACATTGCCAAGACTTTGGGATTTCATAGCAAAGTGAAATTACATATAGAACAGAATGTTCATAAAATATATTCATTTTTAATGAAGACATTAAATGCTCAGAGCTTTGTCTCTTCCTTCTGTGCCCTACTGCCTTTGTAATGATCCCAAGTCTGGGAGCCTTGGCAGAAGAGAGAGGCCTCAACGTCTCTCTGTTAGTGAGATTTCAGGTTTTTGGTCTCTTCATTTAAGAAATTATTTGACAGTAATGGATAATAATGAAACTAATCTGCCTGGAAGATCTGAGCATAAATGTCTTTGAGTGGGGCCAAGGAATGTATAGCTTTGATGAATCTTCTCACCATACATAAAATCCTAAGGGGATTCTCTCTCAGACTGTGAGAAGCAGGGCAGTGGCCAGAGGGCTTAGGCAAATAAAGTAAGGGATTATGGATCTCTGAATACAGCCAGAAGGGTTGGTATACTGTCACAAAGAGCATTTAATCTCCTCTCCTTTCTTCTAACAGCAAGGTTCAGATATACTAGGTAGGTCTCCTGTATTTCCAGGATAGGACATGCAGGGAAGAAACCTTTTGGGAAACTACCAGTGAAGGTATTTCTCTGGAGAATTCTGATGATCCCAGGTCACAAAACAAAAAGCTCAGAGGTACTTGCTATGTCATGATCCAAAAGAAGCAGGTCTGAAAAGTGGAAAACTAACAGTGTGGGATTGGAAGTCATTTGCTGAGGTCCTTTCCCCAGTCTTTCTAATCTAAGTGCCTCTGGAACATCACAGAAATCTCTCCTCATAGCATCTTTGTTACAGCAGGAAGTGCTATTAACCTCTTTTTACAACTGAAAAACTAGGGAATTAAATGAAATGCCTGAAGTCACAGAGCCTGATCTGTCCCAGACTTTCTCCTTGCCCCTGGAACATTTGCGACGTACAGACAATCCTGTAAAGTCAAGCCGGACAGGACAAAAAAATTGGGAGAGCAATTTGTTTTGAGAAACATTATCCAGACACTACATTTGTACTGCATGGGTGAAAGCAAATATTTTCTTCCTTCAGTACCCTCTCCTACTAGCTCATGACTTTTCCAGGACAGTACCCATAGACAGGAATTAATGTATGCATGGGAAAATTAAGCATTACTGTACTGTAATGGCTTTTGGCATGGACATGTATTGCATTTGAACCCTTGCTCATGATGGTTTTATTTCTGAACTGTGAAATCTTGGCCACCTGGCTCTTAGATTAATATATTAACAAGATAAAATTATATACTGTAAGGCTTCTTAGATAAAAAGCTTAGCTATGCAAGGGCTTCTTATTATCCCTTTTATCCTTCACTATGTCAGAATGATTTGTAGCATCTAACTTCAGTTAAAACCCCTATTCAATACTTAATGCTCAACAGAGAGGATAATATTTATTTTATTTTGGAGTTTAATTTTAGAGGAGGTGACATGCAACAGAATGAAGCACAGACACTGCAAAATGGTCTCCTGCAGTGTGACAAATGACAGAGTACAAACGAGTAATGCAGAGGCAATTAAAAATGCAATATACTCCTGGAAGATCACATCCTATAAACCCATGACTAAGTAGCCAGGATTAGTCCTTAGCTATGTTTATGCAGTATGCTGCTCACATCCAACCGTACTGCAGAGCGTGAGGGGTAGAAGTCCAAACAAGGAGAACTTCAGTCTAGTTCTGTGGCAGAGGTTATTTTTCTGTACAACAGAAAGGGACTCTATAGAACACCCTTACCTTCCTGTGCCACTATTCAAGAAGTCATTCGAAGTCATGTAGTGCAGCTGAGTAAGTAGGAAGACCTTGTCTTAGACCACACCTCACTCTCCATGCAATAAAGCTTCCAAGCAGCTTCTCATCTTGCAGTGTGTGCATAGTCCCGTTGGCTTTACTGGCTTAATGGTCCCGTGTTCACGCTTGTGTTTATTTGGCTGGAAGAAGACCTCTTCAGAAGTTTCCATTTGCCTGGCTTTTAAGAGGCTTGTTGGCCTCAGCAATGTGACCTACAGAGCTACAGGAGCAGGGATTTTCAGCAGCGTCCTTTAAGCCAAGCAATGTGTGCAGCAGTTGTTGGTCCTGTCCTCTGGAAAAGATGCTCTACGCAACAGCTACAATAGGCAGTGGGAGCAGAGGGACAGGGGGTTTGAAATAAATTAATAACAACTTTAAAACTGCCACAGTGACAGAGCAGGGAAAATGTTATACCTCCTCCTAGCTTCGACTGCAGGGTGGAAAAGACATTTGGCAAAATCTATTTCAGAAACACAATAAGACAATGATGGGCCTAAATCCCAGTTTCATATCTGTTACCAAGGTATAGTATAGTCTTAACTCCGACAGCAACTAAGTTATCACAGCAAGGCACTGAAATTAGTCATAAAACTGAGCACTATAATTCACACTGTCAAAGCTATTTTTGTTCACTTGAAGTTGTTTTTACAGACTGACATAATTGGACAACAGTTATGACAAGCCTTTACTGTGATCTTATCTTCACTGAGACAGAGATTTTGTTGTGGGAGAGGCTGAAACACAGGGCTCTGGCAAACAATGCAGCATGGAGAAAGCCTACCTTACCCCGGGAAATGAGGAGGCCACATTTTTCTTTCTCTGGAGCTAACACCGGTCCCACCAAAGTTACCTTATAGTAAGACAAGAACTATAATGATGTTTCATACTGGAAATTTCGTGGAAACTGGTTACAAACAGAAGACATGAGCAATAGGGAGGAAGAAAGAGAAGGGGAAAAAAAAGAAGAGAAAAAATAATGCAACGTATTTTTCATCTAAATATTCACCTTTCTGAAAGCTCCTACCTGAGGCATCTGGCTTTTGTTTCCACATTCACCTTAAAAATCCCACCTGTAGACCTGACCATACACAGCCTCACATCTTCAGAGCACATACGTTGTTACTTGTCAGCATAATGAGATACATCCATCCCTTTACCTTACTACTGAAGATGAACATGTATGAGGTTCTCAGAGAAGTTGTGGATGCCCCAACCCTGGCAGTGTTCAAGGCCAGACTGGAAAGGGCTTTGAGCAACCTGGTCAAGTGGAAGGTGTCCCTGCCCATGGCAGAGGGTTTGAATTAGATGATCTTTAAGATCCCTTCCAACCCAAACCATTCTATGATTCTGTGCTAGCCCACACAGCTCATTTTTACTGAGCCAAGCAATACCCCAAAAGAACAAGAGCTTGTCTATACTTCATAATTATTAGTATGCTTAAGTAGTAACTTTTTCATAGTGCTTCCCACCTTGCAGACAGACTGACTTCTTGTATTGCCCTCGTCATGGAAATCATTAAGATGTAGCCTCATCTCATTGAATGGGCAATTCTATCAGAGAAATTAAACTAGAGCTCTGTAGCCACACAAGGCTACAAACTCTGCTGCTTGGCATAAGAGACTACATAGAGCATAAGGCAACGAGAATAAAATGAAATATTTACTTTCTCCTGACTTCAACTTGGTCTGTGCTAAGAAAGCCTTTGCAAACCCTTCCCAGCTTTGGTCTGAGAGTCTCTGCTCAAAAACAGCTGACTGCTGAGGCTTAAAACCCACACTGATTAGAGATGACCTGTGCTGAGTTAGAAAACCTGATGCTTAAAAAAGGCAGAGAGTAGCTAGCATCCCATGTCATTAGGAGATATTTTCCCCATAGTGCACTAATGAGCTGGCATAGCTTTGGCTTTCAGTGGGAGCTCCTCATTTTCCTAAGATTGCCTGACAAACTTCCCCAAGCACAGGCTACTTCTTTGTCATTCTTCCTGCAGTGTTTAGCCCTGGCTAGGAATAACAGAGGCTGCTATAACATTAATAAGGAATTAAAAGAAAACAACAAAAAACACTGTGCTGCTGACACCAGGAGAGCTCATTGCCTTGTGGCACACAAGGTGATAATAATTCTTCCAGTCCTGATGGGAATCACTGAAATGTCAAGCCTGATAGCTGCCCTTTCTCTTCTGATATGATCATTAGCCCCTGGGAAGGAAATAAATTACTGAGCTACTTAACACCTCATTAGGAGTTAAAACTATATATTCAGGATCCTTGAGACGAGTTTTAAAGCAGCTTGGATGTTTAACAGCAAGCTGTGAAGTTTGGTGGTATACAGCACTATTTTTTCAAGGGAAGCTTTTCCTTTAAATGTCTCCAAATCCTAGGCAAGTAATGTTTTTCCATTCTCCCTACTTAGCTGTACTGGTTTGGGATGTATAGTCTGTCTGTATTTGTTTACCAATTATTTTAAGTATTTTCAGGAAAGGGAAGGAAGAAAACTCTGGGAATATTGCAATTGCCTGTCTGCCCTCATTAGCCCAGTAATTACTGCACTGTAATTCAATTATTTCTTGTACTCAAGATAAGAAGACTGCAGAGGCAATAATAGCTTAAGAAGTTTCATCTTCTCCTTTTTTTCCTTTCTTTTTTTTTTTCTCTTTTCTCCAAGGCTGTTCTTCCTTCCTCATTCCTCCCTCCTCATTATGATATACAGGGGCCTTGCTGCTATGCATTGAATCAGAGCTAAAAATAATTATCTTCCTTTGTTTTTTGTAGGTTTAGATTGTTTTTAAACCCAGATCAGTTGGCATTTGCAGGGTGCATACACTGTGAAAGCTAAATAAGATTTATCTTATTTTATCCAAGTTAATAAAATCTGCAAACATGGTGTGACCATTACTGGAAACTAACATACTTTAATACCCAAATCTGTGAAGACTCAAGACTGCGTCAAAGCAAATGCTTTGAATTATAAACCAGATTTTGGTGCTCTTTGCTGTAGCAATGGAAGTAAGAGGCAGAAACATAGATCCCATGTGTACAAGTCTTCCTACCAGAAATATCAATGACACAAAAGAGTCACGTAAGGCTGGAGTTTCTGGCTGAGGCCAGAAAGCCCCAAGCTTTCTTCTTCTTGGGGCAAAAATTATCTGGGCTGCTCCACAGAGGTGTGGTGTTTTAGGCTGAACATCACCTGTCATCTTTGTGGATTTGCTGTGACCAGAGGTACAACCATGGTGATACACATCTGAGGGTGAGAGCACAGAGCTCTTCCTCACTGTGGTTTCACTGCAATGTCTCATCTGTCCTCTCCCATAATCCCAAGGCTTTTGCTTGGATATGAAAACGCAGTTGTCATCTACCACGGGGTGTTTTTCCATCACCCACAGCGTTCCCTGGCTTACGAGGTTGTCATTTGTTCTCCATTCAGCTTCACAGGCAAGTTGGATCACCTTGAAAGACTAAGTGTCACTCAGTTAATTTGCTAAGGGGATCTTCTTTGGCTGATGGATCCATGAAGGTTTGAGTCAAAGAAAGGTGACTTCATCTTCCTGTTAGGAAGAGGCGTGCTGGCTGGTACGTAAATGCAGCTGCTCCTTTTTAAAAAAATATGCCTCCATATAAACTTGGTGGATGCAATTTCCTCAGCTGGGGTATGTTGGACCAAACTGGTTTAGAATTATATCTTCAGCTCAGCTGAAATGATTAATCCTTCTGCTGCTTGACCCAGAACTGCATTTCAGAGCTTAAGAGCTTTCCTTACTTGGGGAAGAGTTGTATATTCCTCCTCCTGCCTCATGCACTCCCATTTAACTCATCAGAGCAACAGTGTGGAATGGCTGTGCCAGAATCTTGCTTTTTCAACCAACTGGAAGCCACCATCCTTCCTCTGCTTGACATTCAAGTCTAAGTCATTTAAGTTACACTTTGGCAAGCTCCAGTGACTTCTGTGCATGCCTGAGTCCAGCACATGAGCCAGGTGCTGAGACTGAACCTGTAAAGGGCCATGCACCAGAGGAGATTGAGCATCAGGGTCCACAGATCAGCTCCAAAATAGGGAAAATATCTCTGGTTTCACCCAGACTAGATGCATGTATGGAGCTGCAAACTTTGCTCAAGTTTCTCAAGTTGTCCATGTGTTTATCTTGTTTATAAGCATGGCCCTTATCAGAGAAGCCACGATGTTTCGGGATCTGTGCAAGAAGGGGGAACTTCCTATCTGATCTCACTGATGTCTCCCAGACGGGAACAACGTGAATTTTGGGGGCCCATCAGGACTTTTTGATCTATCAAATGGCAACTACCTTATCTCTTGTGAACACTCCAGATCCAAATTAGTGGAGGAAGGAGAAAAAGATGAAGAAAAATTGGGGGGTGGACAAAAAAAGCCTGGGAGACCCCTCCAGCTCCCAAGAGGGAATAAGAACTGGTTTATAATAATCAGTCTCAAAGCCAAATCTTCCATTGGCATTCCTCTCCCCAGAGGTTTTTCCGGGGCGTTATTTTTAGCACCTTTCACTGTTATGAATGGATAACCTATGTCCTTGCAAGCAGCTCTACCAGCCCCACTAAGAGGGCACGGAGGAAGTGTAACCCAGAAGATGAAGAGGGGATAGTGATTTCTGCTGAGCTTGGCTTAAGCAGGCTGAGTCATCAGGAGGGATGAGCAAAAGAGGATGGAAATGCCTCTTTTAGAAAGTTTTTAGAAACTGCAAGGATCCCTTGAGACAGCCTCAGCCCTAACTCTTTGTGTCTGAATGCAACATCAAGGTCTGTTTGAGCCAGTGCACATACCTATGGGTGCAATGTGAAGTTCTCTTCAGTGCCACGTTTTTTCTAAAGGGAAGGATTGGACCTTGTTAGCCTACTGCAGTTGTCCTTTGGCACCGTGTTTCCAGAAGGTTTTAACACTCAGCATCAGGAGTTGGAATGGCTTATCTTGCAAAGGAACAAGAGGGGCAAGCACCTCCTGCCATTGGTGTGGGGGGGTCAGTGCTGCCCAGCTCCTTGCCTTCGGTCCTGCCCTGGCAACTGTGAAGGAAATTATTCTTCATGTTCTGAAACTGCAAATATCAACTCACTTTGCAGATTTTCCTTCATGCTTGGCAGAAAGCGTTGAGGCCCAGCGTGAAGAGGACAAACTAGCTCCGGTAGTGGCAGCCTGTGCCTTTGAAGTGTTGAGATCTTCTTTTCCCCGTCTGTCACTGGTGACATTCTGGATGACCTTGGCATTCAGCAGTGTGACAACTATTAAGACCTGGCTGACTGGTTTGCTACAGCAATGTCATTTCCAGATTTACTGCAAGGAAATCAGAGAAGTCCAACAAGGCACTTTACCCAGAGAGGGGAATGGCCAAAGCAGGACTGCTGCTGATTTTCCTGTGCATGAACTGTCTCCGTTTCATATATCCACAGTTCTCTCATCGGTACTGCAAGCATGCCGCCTCTCCAACAGGAGCCCATAGCATTTGCAGTACATCCAGCAATGTTGCAGAGAAGCAGGATTATCCCACAGGGATGGGTGAATTTCTCTGACCTCATTTCAGATCCCCTCAGGTATTATGGATTGGAAAGTTTGGCTTAGGTTCATGCATTTCTACGTGTGGAATAAAAAAAGGTAAACAGGAAGAAAATAATGCAGGGGGGAAATGATAGTCAGTCTATGAAGTAAACAATATAAAATTATTTTGAAATTAGAAGTTGAGAGGGGAAAGAGAAACAGCCTAATAAACCCCTAATGGCCTGCATCTTGTGGAAAATATATTGACTCTCAGAAGGAAAAGGGAAGATTACTTCATCCCTGGATCATCATCTGTTCTCTAGCTAGAGCATGCTTTAATCTAGATTAATGGACCACCCTAGAAACCCTAATGTAACATTTTGAAAGGTAGGTAGATTTACAAACCTCTTCAAAAAGCATACTGAGTTTCTAAAGTCCTGTGTTCCTCCATATCTACTTTCACCACCAGAATTTTGGGAGACTGCAGCAGATGAAACCATGTTCTCAGCATAGAAGACTCCTTTTTTTTTTTTTAATGTTATTTTTTAGAGTCTTCCTGAGACTATTCCCCAGGAACATCTGCAGTTCTGGGCCAGCTTGCTTCCTCAAGGTGTTCCTGACCCAAGGTAGTGCTGGCTGCTTACCTGCTCCCAAGTCACATGTACCTTCTGGGCAGTTCTTCACCCCCACCATGGGATGCAAAACTCAGGCAGGTAGGTTTTTCAGATGGAAAACTGAGCTGTGGGAAAGTGAAACATCTTACCTAAAGATATTCAGCTGGTCAGGAACAGAATCAGATGTCAAATCCCAGGCTTTTCAAGACCATGTCAGTGTTTTCTGCTCTGAAATGGAACTTGTTTCAGGAGAGCCAGCCGTACTCATCCCTCTGCTTGAGATCCTTCAACAGCACAACCCTTCCCATGTCACACCAATCCCAGGGCCACAGAGCCCACACAGGGAGGGAGAGGACCTCAGACCTGCTTCTTCCTCCCAAACCCACAATCTAGCTCTCAGTGACTCCCTGGCACAAAAACCCTCTCATCCACCAAAAAAAAAGAAAAAAGGTTATTTTACATTCCTGTATAGCAGGAAATAACAATGCTGCCAAAATCACCAGTATGGTACAGCACCAGCTAAGTAGGCAACCAGCTCCTAACAGGGAAGGTGCTCTGTGAACGTAGAGGAACATTCTGCTCAGGATTGCATGGTGGATTTTGGCAAGGCTACAATGATGGGCTTTAGTGGTTCCCTAAAGCTCCTTCTCTGAGGATTGAACTGAGAAGAAACTTCTCATTCTGTTCAAAGACATCCATTAAATTCCCATTTAAAAATGTCTTTGGATGTAATTCAGCATTATCTGTAAACATGGATTACTGACTTTGTGAATATTTTATGATTTCTATTAGTTGTCTATATTTTTAGACACATAGGCCATAAAAAATTGAAGTCATTTTGCTTCAATTCTGCCATGCAAAAGATCTTTTTCTCCAAAATATATTTTGGTTGAGCCTTGTGTTTCTGATGAAAGAATTGGAGTGAAGTTAGAAGGGAGATCTGTCTGGCCTCTAACAGTTGCCTGAAATAGAGGTCTATCTGGGCAGATGTCAATATATAAAGTTTCATTTAGGCAGGTAGGAAATTCTCCTCTCCAGATCCCCTCCCAGCACTGATTGTCCTAAATACCTTCCTTTTCACACAGTTAATTTCCCCAGGGCTTACCCCTTTCCTAGATAAAAGCATACCTTTTAATTTTAAGCCATACCATATTTGTGCTCTACTATATTTAAAGTCCTACTTGCTTTTCTAATGACCCAAGGTGTTCTGATGGCTAAAACCTGCAGCCACCCTTATGCATGCCCAAGGGCTCCTGATGCTCCTTCAGGCCCAGGAATCCTACTCAAATAAAATTTATCATGTTATAAAAGATTATATTTTATGGAGAGTTATAAAATTCGGCACTTTTTTGCAGTTGGTGATCTGTTCAGTGGGATTTCTTAATTTCTTCCCCCCCACACTCCAGAGCCATTCCTTTGTAACTAGGGTTTGGTTCCTCAGAGTTATTGTGCTCCTAATGCTGTTCAGCATCCCAGCATTCACAGTCATATCAAGCATGGTAGATGTCATGAGATCACAGCAGACCTGGCTCCATGAGTGGCACCTCAACCTGGCTGATTGACATTCCCCACAAATAGACATTGCTCCTGTTCTTCTTACTATTGCCTCCTGAACTTATAAGATATGGAAGGTCCCAGTGGGAACAGAAAACCTGCTTTCAAAAAGGAGGAAAAAAACCAACACCACTAAATTTATCCTAGAAGTCATTAATGCCAGATATGAGAACGGGTTAAATACAGAGCTGCAGTGGTGGCAGCAGCAAGCGCTGCCGATGTCCCCGCTCCAGAGATGAATGGAGCCTTTCCAACAGTTATACACTGGGTGGGGGTAGACACTTTTGGCAACATGTGGGGTAGACACTTTTGGCAACATGTGGCTGTACATTTTCAGTACCTCCTGCTAATTTCCTGGTCCCTGGGTTGTAAATGAAATTTTGGAGCTGCTGCGATTAGTACTCCGGCTGTTCAAAAGCATGGTGCCACCACAGGCAGGCCGGAACCCATTAAGGTTGCTTTTTTTCCCTTAAAATATAATTACTCACAGCTGCTGGGAGCACACATATTCTGACTTCCAAATATAGAAGCTGGGTATCTTCCACCTCAATCCCGTTTTTCCACAACTTACTTTATATCTTCCAGACATGCGTTCTTCTTGGAGCATTACATGGGTTTCTGAACCCAGCTGAAAGACCCAAGAGGTCCATGATGGAAAGTCACCACTTCTTAAGCTCAGCATGTGTCAGGTGAAGGAAGACTCCAACTACTGCCAGTTATTTCCCTGGAGTGCTCCTATTCCTTTTTGTTGGCACTGGTAGACCAGTGAAAGTGGCTGAAAGGGAAAATATTTAACATAGGGACAAAGGGAAATTGAAGAAAAAAAGTCAACGGGTTATAAATCTTTGCTGCCTTTGCCCAATCTGGCAGATTTTCTCCTTTTTTAAACTCTTTATGGCTTATACTGTTTTAAAGGGAAGTTGTTCCACAAGCTGTGCAATTGCTCATGTTCAGCCTGTAGACTTTAACCTCAAGGCACAGCATGAAGGGATCAAAGATAGCCCAGGCGAAGATATGTGCAGATGCAGATTGCCAGCCATGGATTCCTCACTTCTGCAACTCCAAGGCCTGGACTCAGAAATGTGCCAAAACCTGGAAAGCCCTAAACTGCTGACATCTTTACAGCCCTTTTTTTCTATGAAACCACATGAAAGCAGATTTTGGTCCCTTTGTACTACTACAACAACCAGACAAGAAGGGGGAAAAATATTTTGGTCATTGGTGTCAACACTGAGGGACAGATGCTCTGGCATCAACCCCCCAGCCCTGGGTGAATTTTTCAACTCTCTCCCTGCTCTCCTGTGCACATTTTTGTAGTCACAAGAGATACAGGACAAAAAAACTACAATTTTTTTTGTCTTTAATCTCCTGAGTACTGCCCCATGCATCCATGAACTAGATTTTACAAATTCCCTTACAGAAACTACACAAAAAATATCCCAGTGCTTAATGAGATGCGTGAATGCTGCTTTCCCATCAGAGCTGAAAAGTATTTGCTGGCTTCACTGCACTCAAGTTTACTCCCCTAACTGGTGCAAAAAGTCTAGTTTCAAGCCATTGAGCTTAGCCAGTCAAAGTCATGGGGTTTGTTCTTTCAGCTTCTGTCAATCCAAATCTCTGCCAGCAAAGATCAGTCTGATAACGGAGTTTCTCCATGTTCTTCTTCTTTCCATCATAGTTTTGCTGGTGGCCCAAAACATTCAGGTGTCAGCCTTGAATTCAAACAAACAAACAAACCATCACAAAAAAATCACAGAAAAAACCAAACCCTAAACTGAGAGGCAGAATCATGGGGAATACACCAAAGGCTCTGCTCTCTGAGTAGATATTATTGAATAGGTTTATATTAAATAGTTTTAATTTTAATAATAAACCTTTGACTCTTGTAACCATAGAAGAATACTTATTCTATGTGTTTTAGAGCAGCAGGGGAACAACATGGACTGAAAAAAAGCCATCTCAATTACATACCAAGGTAAGCCTATTTAGATATGTATGTAACGATGTGCATCACTTCCCTCCAAAGATGAAACCTGAGAAATGTTCTAAATAAGATCCAGGAAGAAAGTGCCAAGCTTACAGAATAAGAGTGAATGAAAAGGTTTGGATCATATAGGATTTGGGACAAAAGGACACAATAAATACAGACTTCAAGTGTAATTAATTGCTCGAGTAAAGTGGCAAAACTGCCCTGGAGCTGAAGTAGCAGTAGCTGCGTACACAAGACATTTGATCCAGTGGGTCAGCTGGGCAAATTTTGACAGTAATTTTCTAGCTGCAAAGACCAAGGTGTATTTCATGATTCAGCTGGCCAGAAAGACATCCCAGACCACCCTGGTTTTGGGGTGCTTTTCCCTCCCTCTCAGCCTAAAATCGGGAAGAAGGTGACGCAGCCTCCTGCATCCAACTCCTGCAGTTGTGGGTCCAGAGCTGCCCAGGGCTGCAGGGGAACAGGAATTAGGGCTCTTTCTCCTTAGGGCATGTTCATTTAGCCCACCTCATGCTCATCCATGCTTTTTATTAAAGAGGGAAAGACCGAAGACCTTTCTCATTTTTATCCAAAATTTATTAATTCATTGAATATTTAGTTGTTGACTCTGAGATTAGCTCAATTGTTTAGAGCATGGTGCTAATAGTGCCCAGGTCGCAGGTTCGATTCCCATATGGGCCATTCACTTAAGAGTTGGACTCAATGATCCTTGTGGGTCCCTTCTAACTCAGAATATTCTGTGATTGAATTTTCCTTGTTTTTTCATTAAGACTTTTCTTTAATTCTTCAAATATTTTGTAACAAAAAAAAAGGAAGCTCTTTTTTGTTTGCTTGTTTTGTGGAGGTCTTTTTGTTTGGTTGGGTTTTTTTCTTAATTAAGCCCGCTCGCCCCTCAATATCTCACTTTCCGCCCTTAGCAAACCTGAATCCTTCTCCTCAAGCACAGTCCACAACAACTGTCAGAGACTATCCCATTTGGGCTGATGAAGTGATCCTTCTCCCAAACTTTGGCAGCAAAAAGATCTCACTAGAAACTTTTCACTCCTTGAAACAGGGGCCTCTCTAAACAACAGGAGAGTAAATTCATGGACCAAGCCTCTGACGTGGCAAACTGCTGCTTTTATCAGCCTGCAATCTCAAAGCTTTTCCTCTCCAAAACTGTCCATTGGAGTATTTTAATGTACACTGGATGCAGCCCATGCCCAGAGCCTCCATATACCACATGGGATCCTGTATCCCGCCCGGCATGGGGGTGAGGTGGGACCAGTAAGCCCTGCAACATTTGGGCCAAGGTTATATTTTCCAGGTGCATGTGATAGTCCTTTTTGTGTCTGTGGGACTGTCCTTACTCTTACCTTTCTTTCAGTGTCTCAGAAATCTGCACAATGGAAGTAAGAAGAATCTAACACAGCTGTTGGCCCCACTAAAACCATCTGGAAAGCCTTGGTCAAAATTCATTGCCTTGTCCTGCTTAAAAGGAGAAGATATCAGAGAAAACACCTGTTCCCAATTCCTACATCTGCTCCATGACTTTAGCAAAGGCATTTCACCTTTTATTACCTCTGTGTAATATACATCTGCAAAGATAAATGGTAAAGAAACACATGGCATATGAACACAGAGAGCTGTAGGAAACTGAAATATCCCATCAGGGAAGCACTAGTGATATCAATCAGCAAATGAAGGCTGAACAAGAACCGACTGTCTCTGCAGGACTGCTGTATTTTGCAATGCTGCTATGTTATTTTTATTTTCTTTTTCCTGCATTTTCTCTCCCAGGTGGCTGCACTTCTAGAGGAGTAGTTTGCAGCCCTCCCCTCTCCCTCTGTTTCCCAGAGAGAAATTACACATCTCCAGCAGCAGCCCAGAGCTGCAAGAGGCAGGATGCTTGTATTTCACTCTGTCCCTATGTGACCTTTGAAAATATAACTTGCCAGTGATGGGAAAAAGGTAAAGGAGGGCTGTGTTCAACTTGAAGCACAGGTTTTCACAGCAGCACAGCCTTTGTGGGGTACACGTGGTGGTGACCGATAATGGAAGGGCTACCGAGGCAAGCGACAAGGACAGCAGTGCTGCGTGTCCACAGCTGGAGAGACACCTGAAGCAGATCCTGAGAGTGCAGAGCACAAACACCCTCATTGCCTTCCACATCATGCAGGTCGCTGGCCAGATCTGCCGTGATTGACGGCCCAGTTATAAAAGAGGATCAGCAATGGGTGGGGTGGCATTAGACAGAAATTACTGAGCAGGAAGAGGGAACATTCAATCACATACTGAAGCGGAGCCAGCCTGGGGCCCTGGATTTACAGCTAATAACATCACCTACTATTAATCCCCTTGCTGCACAGGAGAGGTTTTAGCAGAGAAATCCACCATGTTGAGGGGTTTTCATCTGACGGCTTCTGCCCTGCGTTCAACAGCAGCAGATAGATAAAAAACAGGAAGAGGTGTACGAGAGCTAATTAGCCCTGTTAACTTCAGCTAAAATCAATTAGGATGAGCAACAACTGCTTCATTCACTTAAAACAACAGTTTTTAGGAAAGAAACTTAATTCAAAGACTGCCTAAGGAGGGAAAACAGAAGAATAAGCAGACCATAATGCTTCTGATGTCCTCCAAGACACACAGGGAATTGTGACAAACAGCCGCATGGCCCAGTGTGCAATTCCCAATGGTATCATTTATTTCAGTAGAAGTTTTAATGCTTTTGAGAATCCCGGCAGCCACCGGGTTTTGTGTAAGTGAAAGATCCTCAAGTCTTAGAAAAGCTGTCCTATAATCATGGGCTCCTGGTTTTCTATATTCGCCATTGGGTGCCATGAGAATTAATTTGGGAAAGTATCTGCCTGGGCAGTGATCAAGCTGTGATGAGCAGGGCACTTGGATACCAACTGGCTATTTTATTCCAATGCATCTGAGGAGAAGGATGTTAAGAAAAAATAATTCCATTTTGCTCTAGTTCAGTATGTATTCATTCAACCAGAAATGCTGGAGAAGTTTTAATTCAACAAGCACAACATTTTCAATTTACCAGAAAAATCCTATTTCACAATACATGAAAAATTTTGGAATAAAATTTAAAACAACTTGAATTTTTTCACAAATTATTTTGAGGGTTTTGATTTTGAAAGGAGATATTTTTAAGAAGCAAGATGTTGCATGAAAAATTCAAATCATCTGTAATTGAATCCAGAAGTGGACTGACACAAAACCTTGGAAAGAGCTTACCAAATATGTGTATGCTATTATTTTTTACAGTTTATTGCTAGCACATTTCAGAAATGGAAAGCAAGCAATTACGGCAATTGTATTTGACAAACAACACTTGTAAGATGTAAATTAACAATGCTTGTTTCTGGGATTCTGAATCCTTCTTATGGCATTTTATAATGCAGGGGAAGTGCTGCTTGTGCAATGCTGGCAATGAAATATTAAGACGCACCCAGCGGAAAATCAACTTGTCTCATCTTTCAGCTTTGGGTTCGGATTAGATGCTAGCAGGAGAAGCTAATTTTCATGACAGGGCCAGTCTGGAGAGCATAACTTGGTCCCTGACAGCAGAAGAAAGCATCACTTTGAAACCTGTTGAGCCACATGATCCTTGCAGCCCCTTCCCTATCTTTTTTTCCTGGATTTTAACTGAAGGTGGCAGGTTTAAAATGAAGAAAAAGCTGTTACCTCATAGTACCGAATGGTACAGACCCCATCAGTTCACAAGGACTCCAAGGATGGCCCAGTAGTCCATAAGACAGCAGATGAGAGGCATGAACCACTCGGAAAACACCTGTGCGTACCCTATCCTTAGACTTGTTGATAGGCACTCACACCAGAGGTGGGGGAACACACAAATGGGGACCATGCTGGCAGCCAGCCACTGGCATGGGTACAGGGAGAACAAGGCAAGCCCATCACTGAAATGAACACAGCAAGATGTAAATGGTTAAATGTTTGCCAAAACTGTGTGCAGATCAGCCCTGAGCTTATCAAGGGACAAGAGCTGCCAGGCAGCTGTGTCTCCAGGGTCTGTTCGGGCCACAATGACACTGGCCAAAAAACCATTTGATTGAATTTTGCCTTGGTGACCTGATTACCTGGCTGCAACCCAGCTTTTGATATCTTATAAGTCTTTTGAGCCAGAAGGGAAATGCTGACCCATGGTCAGAAAGCAAAAACCGTGGGACAGATTGATTTGGACATGCATTAAAAAAAAAAAATAAAAAAAATTAAAAGTGTCTTAAAGTACTGTATTACAGAGACCGGGGGCTTTCATATTTAATTGAAGTGCTTCTATATTTTCTCAGTGATAAACAGGCAGATGTTGGGTCAGGACTACCCTGTGATTTCCAGTCTAATTTCAGTGTTTTACTGCTGCCTTCAGCTGGTAAAGAGATAAAAGTGTCAGCCAAGCACTGGGACTGTTCTCTACGGAAGGGGGTATTGGACCAGAACTCAGGTTTGTAACAAAACAAGACAAAAGGTCCTGAATCAGAGTGTTTCTTTGCAAAGAAACAAAGCTGACAAAGCAAAACCAACGGAATTTGAAGTGCATACCCCACTGCAGATGATACCTCTGCCACTGTATTTGCTTCTCTGTCTGCAGGGGAGCTTGATGAGGGGCATCCCTCAAGCCCCAGCCCCTGCCTCAGGCACTGCTGTGAGACCGTTTGGTCAAAACCAAGAATCCAAGTCCCCAGGGCACATAAATTCTATAATCCAGAAAGTGGGACTTATGGAAAACTTATAGAAAAATTTTCCATTTCCTATAGCATCTCTCTCTGTACTTACTGGGATTAAACTTCACGGGGGGTTCGTGTCTCTCTGCAAGTGACATTGCACAAGCCAATAAGTTTTTACCCCCAGATCAGAACCTGGTATAAGATATAAGCTGTCTTTTTTTGCCTGCTTGCTGAGGGCCCTGGAACAGTTCCGACATCCTGCTGTGACACATGCAATAAATACTAAATCTTTGAAGTTTTAAGGAGTAATTTAGTACTGGCTTGGGAGTTTCCTTGGATCCTGTGAAAAGGACTCAAATCTGACTGAATTTGCTGTTGTTTGATTACAAATGGATGCCTGCTTCAGTGTAGCATGCTTGTCCCATGAGAGATGTCTTTGCCTCTGCTGTGGGGATCTCCTCAGAGTCTTATGCCCCACACCAGTATTGGAGCTCCTTGTTTCACCTTTTTCTAACATAACTCCTTATCAGCAAACACCGGAGAATATCTGAAAAGTGTCTTCAGCATAGGTAGCTGAACATTTTTTTTCCTTTTTTGATATTCTCCACCCCCCCAACCCCCCCTGTAATTCTAATTTCTCTAATTAAAGGGCTCTAGGTACTAGGGATGCTCAGGTGAACAAGGTGTGCTGCCAGAGAACAGACATCAGTGAGGAAGAATAAAGTGCCCAGCTAATGTCCCAATGGGCCCTTCCCTCACAAAGTGTTTATTGCAATTAAAGACCTTATCTTCAGAGTGTCCAGAGACAAAGAATTGCAAGCACCAAGTTTACTCCAACACATGCCCCGTAGGACATCATTCATCTCTCTTTCTATACAATTTACTTCACTTACCTACATTGTATTTTGCCTCCTGATTTTTGCAAACACTATACAGGGTCAAAATAAGAGGCCATTTATGGAACAATGGATCTGTTGGGTCTATGCTGAATTTATAGATCAGTACTGATATATGCACTGAGGAGTACCAAATTCAGAAGTCAATTGTTGAGTCCATACACAGATGATGTGTCCATACACAGATACATTTTGCTCAAATCGTTTATAAATTCTTATGAGATATTTTTATCTGTGTGCATCTGTAGGTGTGTCTATATATAGTTCTCTGCATGTATTTGTCTACTTAGCACCTCCATTAGCCTCACCTTAAAAGCATGGCATGCAGCTCCGGATTCCCCTTTTGTTTACCCTCCTGCCCACATCTCTTTCCCTTTTGCTTCACCTATCTGTCCTTGTTCCCCAGTCTCTCATTCTCTTCCACCCTGCCTAGGCTCCCGTCTATTCACCTCTCATACCCCTTTGCATACAACTCTCTGGGGTGCTGTGTGCCCAAAAGGAGCTCCCTACACCTGTGGCAGGGGTGGCAGTCAAAAGCGAAAGGGAAAATAAAGATATTGCCTCCTGCCAGCTCACTGCAGCAGCAAACCTGCTTCTCACCAGGAGGGACAAAACAAAGGCTCTTCCACCTGGCTCAGAAACCCCAGGGAAAACTACATTTTGCTCTTATTTTTCCCCCTGTGTACAAAGCATATATTCACAGAAAGGCCAACAAAAGCAGACCAGGCAAGCATGGAGTTTCTAAGCCAAGCCAAAAATAGAGTGGAGCCAAATAAATCCCCAAATCCAACAACAACATAAGGAAGGAACACTTATATTTTTATTTTTTCAATCATTATAACTTTAAAGTGCCTTCCATAATTTTTAATAAAAAACATAGATCAACCTGCGTGGGTGAACTAAAGAGAAAGAACATGTCTATTATTGGCAGACAGCTTTGACTTCAACTATAGAAGAGCTTGCGCCTCTTAATATCTTCCAAAAGAGTCACTGAGGGTGCAGTGAAACAGCTCTGGATTTGCTTGCACATGACCCACTTGCCGTGGGATTTCTGCTATTCCCCAGTCTGCACCAGTGGTGGGGATAATGTGGTCTTCCCTTCTGCTATCACTTCCCTGTGATTCTCTTCAGACACCACAAAAGCCACATGCCAGGGAGAAGCAGGGTGTGTAGGAGGACAACAGAGCTTCAGCCTTTGCTTCTAAAACTAAAACTTGGCAAGCTTTAAATGTAACAGGCCCTTGCTGGCAGAGTGCAGCCAGAGCCAGCTGTGTGCTAGGATGAAGTCCTGGCACTTGATGGTAACAGACACCAGTAAACCTTCCATAGGGCTCACTGGGAGGGTTGGCATAGCTCAGCAGGGCAGGAGGAAAAGGTCTGCCTCATGGCTATAATTAGCAAGTAATTCAGCATGATAGGAATGGGTCAGTGGACCAAAGCAGCTGGTGCCTCTACACTATAAGTAGTTCAAAGGTTTTATTTCAGATGAGGTTTGGTCTGGTCACCAAGACTGAGTGTCCCTGTCACAAGGGCCAAGAATTGGTCTGGGCCACCCCAGATGGGGCAGACTGGCTTTGACATGTGTGTGGAGGCAGCTTCTGGTTTGGTTTCCTCCTCAGGTGCCTGGGTCACATATGCCAAAGCACCCTGCAGGAGCATCCAGCCCTCACATCCCAACACACAACTGTTCTGAACCAGAGGGTGAGTGGGAGGTGTAATCTCAGACTCTCAGACTTGCATTTCTGAATCTGAAAATGAGAATCAAAAGTATGAAGACAGCAGTCCTGGCTCTGTTCTGTTGCTAATACGCAGTTTGGGCAGCTAATGGTGCCTGCATCCACAATTAAAGTGTGGATATGGACCTGCCCTCTCCCAGGAGCTAGTCCCTTGGTCTCCCAGATAGAGCAGATCTTATTGGGATGGTCTGCAGTTCCTTGCCTGCATGAGACCAACTGACATCACTGGTACCGATGGGGTATTGCTACAGGCCATGTCATCGTTAAACTGGAAATGGGAGAAGGAAAAAGGAAAAGCAGGCAAATTGCACACCACATTACAAGCCTAGGACTTGCTACTGACTTTTACCAGGGAAATGTCGTGGCTCTGGATAGCCTCACATACCCTTTCAGGATGTAACAGAGCAAAGCAAATATATCCAGAACATACTGAACCTGGGCAGTAGCCGCAGGTGAGCCAAAAGTAAATAAGTAAATAGACAAACAAACAAACCAACTGGCCAACCGTTCTGGCCCCCGTACCTATCCAAGGCTGGGGTGCCTTTCAAGGCTCCAGCCTGGCTGGGATCCCCATCAATCTGAAAGAACCCACTATCCACCCTGCTCCAAAGAAAAGATACAAGGACTCCCTGAAGCAACAACTCAGCCTCGGGCATATTGATCACCATAACTGGTCTACTCTGGCCTCTAATCGGGAGGCCTGGAGACACACCATTTATAATGCTGCTGATGCTTTTGAGAAAGCACGCAGGATCACCCTTGAGGAGAAAAGACAACGCAGAAAGAATCGAGCCTTGCAGAATATAGCATCTAAGGAGTCTTTCTGCTGTGTCTTTTGCAACCGGACTTGCCTTTCTCGTATTGGCCTTTTTAGCCACCAACGCGCTTGCAAGAAAAGTGGGTAGAGCCCTTCCCAAATCTTCGTTCGCGAAGCCTAGCCTTGAGGATAGCCTCACACTGGAGGAGACAAATGGGCACATTCATCACAGCTGGTGGCATTGCTTGACCTTTGGGGGAGACTTGAGGGATTTTTCTTTCTTCCTTTTGTTTTCTTCTTTTCCTTCTTGCTTATCTGCATGGGAGGGTTTTAATTAGCTCCAAAATGTCATTAAGAAATGAAGCAGGCCAAGTTCGTCAAGGGGGTAAGTCTCATAGAGTCAGACATACTGTACTCAAGGGGTCAATATTCTCCTTCCTGCTTTTCATGACCATGTTATGAAATATGCAGAGCAACAAATAGATGTTTTGACTGGAAATAGATTTCACCAAGGAAACATTTCCCAATTTTAGCACCCATTTGACCTAGGTCTAAATCAACAGCAGTCGTAGCTCCCCATCAGCCGCAGAGCAAAGCAGAGCCTGAGCAAATTCTTGTAACAATTTGCATAGCTGAGGCCCCAGATGGCCACTGCCATCCATGGGCTATTAATAAAGACTATTTTGGAACAAATGATCATTTCACAACCAACCAGTCTATTTATTAGCCTTATTATCATTACCACCAGCTGCAAGGTATTTTGAATCCCCTGTATGTTGCAGATGTAGCCTGACCAAGGGACACAATGGTGCGGGCACGGGTGACGAGCTGGGCTCTTTGTGCCATTTTAGCATTTGGAAAGACGATGGCTGGTGGTCTGCCCACTTGGCTCTTTACAGTAATGACCCACAGCAGCCATTCTTTGCTGCTAGCAGCAAAAGAGAAGCACTGTTCAAATTATCTGGGTTAGTCCCCTCAGGTATTTTTCCCGCCCTTCTCAGCACACACTCTGCAAACGGAGTTTGGTAACTCAGAGTGGCAGAGCTGCTCCCAGCAGAGGCAAGGTTCTAATGTACTTGTTGCTTTTTATAGACTGAGTTCTTGCAAAATAATGTGTTCTGCATGTTGAATAATAAAACTGCATTAAGAAAAAAGAAATAAAAGAAAAAGAAGGGAAAGCAGGAAGGATGATGAGGCAGCATCAGCCCAATGTAGTACCTCAAGGGGATCAATCCCTGCTTGAAAGCTATCTTGAAACTTTTCCTCTTTCAAATTCCTATCATGTGGAAAGTCAGCAATGGGTTGAGTGGGTTATTTTGCTATATGCCTTTGATCAAAAGCTGTCACTGACTTCTATTCCCAATTAAGTGCCTTCTACAAAAAGCTCTTTTGTCCCACATGCCTCTCAGTCCTCCAGTATTAGGAGGACGAAGGTAGGACAAAACACTTTGGTAGGACAAAGCCCAGTTTTCAGCCAAGTTTTTCTACCATCATGGTTCTGCACAGTGAGGGGTGTAACGTGGGACAGGTAAAATCCATCCCTCATTACAGTGACAACAAGGTCTTTCTAAGCCAAGGTGGCCAACAGCAGTTGATCCCCAGTCCAGCAGCCACCAGGAAGGTACAGACCAGGGTGCAGTGCTCCCAATAGCCAGGCTGCTCCAGGCACCCCACTTCAAAATTTGCTGGAGAAAGCAAAGAAACTGCCTTATATCTACACTTTCATCCTAAAGGCTGCCTACTTATGGATTTTGCAACATTATGAAGTCTTTTACAGTTTGGGGGAGAAGCCAAAAAGCAGAATTATAATAGAAACTCAACCACAGCCTTCAGCATAGTTTGGCAGCTCTAATCCTATAATAAACTCAAAGCACACGTGAGTCTGAAAAACAGCATGGTGAATTCTCTATTCCTGTCTGCAGTATTTTTAGCAACCAGGGTAATTTTTAGCCTGTGCTTTTTTTGTTGGATTTTTTTTCCTCTCTTTCAGTGTAAAGATGTTGTCAAAATACAGGCATTGCTCTCAGTGCAAGCTGCAGCCAGTCGATTCAGACAGATGCGCCTGACATTTCAAAACAAAAAATGCTCAGCAATCAAATTCCTGGCACACTATAAAATGCAAAAATGTGAAACTGTTACCTATGGCAAACATTTCTCCATTTAACGTACCACACGACTGTGGTGAGGAAATCAGTGGAAAAGAAGGGAAAAAGTCAGAGTTTATGTTTTGTAGATAGCTTAAGGGAAAGGAATCCTAAATCTTGAGCAAATGTTTGGTTTTGCATTGTAGCAAAAATGTTTGTTTCCTTAACATAGAGTGATTACAATGCAATCTGCATTTTTGTTTAAAAATACTTCTCCTGCTGTCTGGGCTGCAGTGTAAACAGGATGCACTGAAATGTCAGCTCATCCACAGCTCTGCCGTGGCAGACGCACACAGGGAACCAACATGCTCGCACTCAAATCTGACCTGCTTCCCCAAAATAGATCTTCATTACCCATACAGAGCCATCATTGTCTGATTACAGTTTCCCAGGCATGGGGAAACATGGGGACGGGCAACTTGATGCTTGTAGTCAGTGGGTCCAGAGGCAAAGGCCAGGGGATGAGCCTGGGAGATACACATTCAGAGCCTAGATGTGCGGGAAGGGGTCCTCACCCCAAACCTCACTGTCCATGTTACCTCCTCTCATCATGCCATTGGATTAAATCCATCCTGGCTGGCTCTCAGCAGTTACCTGCCCTTGCAGCATTAGTGGACATGGGGCTGGTCCATTCCTTAGGTAACTCCTCACCACAAAATGTCAGCAAGAGACCAAGATTTGTCTGACTGCTACTCATATCAGTTCAAACTTAAGAAATAGCTAGCTGTAATATTTGTAAATTTTTCTCCTAAAAAAAAAAAAAGTAAGACAGGGATCCTGCAAACCTCTCAGAAATAAGTACTGTCTTTACCAGCTTCTAGGCAACAGTTAAAGCACTAGCATTTCCCAGAATCAAGTAAATTAAAATTTGCACAGAGAAATGCTGCTAGCACAGGATCCAACCTTTCTTTTCTGCTTTCCTCTGTAAAAAGTTGCCCATATATAATCTTCTTTAAAAGACAGAGACGTGATCTACAGGAAGCCTCTGGTATTATACAGTCACTATTCAACAGACTGTCTGTGACAAGGCCACCATCCCTTAGGTGGCACCAGTGTCTGGCCTGCAAGAACTAGCGTTTTCCTTGCCATAACCATGAGCTTCACACAACACACATTGCTCACTGTAAGTGTCTTCCCAATAACAGCTCCTGCAATGGGTCTTCAGTAATAAAAATGTTCTTTCCTTTGCGTTTTCTTGAACCAACACAACAGTTGAACACAAGTGGATGTGTTCAAGGATGCCCATGGTAAAGAGACTGAAAGCAAGAGGACTGAAGTGGCCTCCCTGCAGAGAGAGACTCTGGGTTTCCAAAGGTCCCTAATCAGGTTTCTTAGAAATAAATGTTTCCTGGAGCCTATTCGTGACATCAAACACAACCTTACCTATTTTGACTAATGAGACTTGGGTCTATGAATGTGCTCAAGTGCTTCAGCATTCCAAGACCTTATTCTTATTTGTGCAGGAGTTACACACAGGTTAACAATCCCCAAATTTTTTCTCAAATCTCAAAGGGCTGACAAGAGTAGCAGTAGGCAACTCTGCTGACTCATTACCCCACAGGCTTATGTGTCTGCAGGTATTCTTAAAACTGCAATGATCAAATTTCTAGTCTCCAGTGATGGTGTCCAACCAGGGTAAAACTGGAAAAAGGGTTTGGGCAAGCCCATTTCACTCAACTGCCATCTCTTCACAAAACAAAATTCCCAGAAGACCAGCTGAGTTTTTATGGAAAAGTCATGTGCCATTACCTGGGCTGTGGAAAAACATTTGTCAGCATATCGTAACTACAAGGGCTAAAGATGAAACTAATTCCTTAGAAAATTACTTCACAAAATGAAATAAGGACATTTGTTTCAACTCAGTGAGCATAAACTGCCTCTTGAATGAATGATCTTCTGTTTTGTTTGCTTCTTTCTGGTTAATGAATGACCAAATAGGCTTGTTTTTCAGTATGCAATCAAAAACTATAAACACCTTGAATCAAGTCTTTGCTCTCTGTATTTCAGTCCAGAAATTGATGGCAAAGGTAAGGCTACTGCTGATTTTCTTACAGGTGTCTGCAAATCCTTTACAAAAGAGGTTTATCACTGAGATATTCTTGGTGTTTCTCCTCTCTAAAGCTGCCTTATACTCCAGTAGTATGAGGGTCTGCCTAACAGATCTGTTATATTGTCTGTAGCTTGGTTCCATATACAAAGGTGTCTGTAAAATACACAAGCATCTGCTAAAACACAGCACATATTTAAAGAGGTGAAGAGTAAAAAAACCCATAGAGAAACAGTTATAACATAAAAAAAATTTAGGTGCAGGTGGGACACAGATTCCACATGAGGTTTGAGAGCCCTCCTGACTAGTCTCTGCAGGCAGAGAGGGGGAAAGGTGCCAACAGACACTGTTAACAACCCTCTGCTGGGGTCATAAATTTGACCATTCATGCCTTTTCCAAATGGCAAGTGTTGCAATGCTAGACCTTTTCTCCCAGTGACCAACATCTTTAGGGTTTTTTTCCTAAGAATTTTAATGTGTGCACAAATGCCCCATATAGACATAGATGCCCCTTCGTCAATAGAAAAAGATTTATCTGATCTGGTAAGCACAGTGTGAAGGTCGAGAAAAGCCAGCTGGGATGGCTAGGATGTTTTTGGGTGAGCTGACAGGCCAGGAACTGCACTTGGACTTCTGCTGACAGATTTTGTCTGAGTTAATGGGTGCTAGAAACATAAGATGAGGAGGTGACAGAAGGCAGGAATAATTTACCAACTGCAGCGTTTACTGCTAAGAAACAAAATACAACAGGGTAGGCAGATCTAAACGCATGAAAACCCCAATCCTCTTTAACTTTCATTGAGAGCAAAGATAAATTTTAACAAAGAAAACCCACAACCCAGTCAGATTTTGTGTTGGTGTTACTAGCACAGAAGTGAGGCCATATTTCTCCCACTCAGCTCAGCTAGGAGTGACATGACAGGAGTCTTACTATGTCAGACTTTTGGGTTGGGGCCATCCAAACACAAGAAATCCATAGGAAGTGTGGAAGATCCATATACCACAGCAACAAGTACTGCCTGAAATCTCTGCTGGGCAGCATCCCAGCAGTGGGAGCTTGGTCCCCATGACCACTGTGAGAGAGCATCAGCTCTTACTCATCACCCTGGTGTTTCTGGCCCTCCTGCTTGCAGAACAGAGTTTGAAAAAATGCCTTTACCACCACCCTAGAAAGAGCCAGGCATTTAATATTGCTTTTTTGCTGAGGAGATTAAGATGTTTCCATGGTGTAATAACAACTCACAGTTTCAAGCAAAGGATGGGCTGCCTCACGACTATGAACTCTAGGAGCTGGCAAGGCAGTGAAGGTGAAGAAGCTGGCAGCTAACTCTGAGAAATCAGGCTGCCTTTTCCTCTCCTCCCCTCCCACTCGTTCCTTGCACCAGATGTCAACTGGGACATGCCGAAATGCCTGCCAACCTCCCAACTCCCTGCCTGCTGGGTTATGGCACAGCCTTTAACCAGCTTCCCAGCACTACCTGCCAGCAGGTCTTCTCCAGAGACAGCCTCTCAGTGCATCCTGAAAAGTTATCTGTCTCCTAACTTTCCATCCTCCTCCTTCACTTGCCTTTTATATATTTCAGGGGTTGCTTTCAGATGTGAATAGAAGATATGCAAAGAGTGCGTTAAAAACATTTTAATCGAAAATCGTGGCAGAGAGGAATAGCCCCAGAGGAGCTATAGCAACAGGGGAATATTAATCATTTCCAATTAAATAAAGCCCAGCAAAACTCTGCCTTCCTTGCAAAGCAGCAAACTTTCTGCTCTAGATGTTGCATGGTTGGGTTGATTTCCTACCAATACAAGTGCCATGCTAAAGGACTACTTCAGACCATCTCCACCCCACATGAAGGTGGGCAGGTTCAACAACTGCATAGGGTAACCCACTACTGTGACAGCCTGATACTTATCAGGAAGCTTTTGGCCAGTGAGCTCTCCATGCTCTTTTGGACACAAAAAAACCTCAGCAGCAGTTCTGTGTGGAGCCTGTTCAGCTTCACCAGCTTTGCAGCCCCCAGGACTGAGCTCTTGCCACACTGCGCGAAGAGGAGCACAGAAGCCTACCAACCCCAAGCATTGCCACGACCGTGGGGACCACAAGTTACTCACTGCTCTAAGACTGGGAAGGCTTGAATTACTTTCTGTGATGATCAGAGATGCCCACAATGAAGACAGTTTTAAGGGAGTGGGATTTTTCAAAACTGTTGGGCGTTGGGCATTGTTCTAACACTGTCTCCTGGAAGGTCAGCTGAAGTTATACACCTGACTCTGATGGGAGCAGCCAATGCTTTGTGCTTCCCAAACTCTTTCCTTCAGAAATATGCTACCCACCTGTCTTAACACCTCCAAATATGGGGAACTCTGCACAGCATGGCACTCAGAGGATAGGGATTTATTCCCTCACTCCAAGGCAAGGAGAAGTTAAATTGCTGAATTCTTCTGGGACCAAAGCCTAGATTGAAGCTTTGGCTTGTGAACCAATCCAAACCCATTAATATAATATAAAATACAAGCAAGAGAAAAGCTGAGTTTGACAGACACTGTATAAAATCTGTGGCTGAGAGACCTTAGCTACTTTGCCCTTCTGTCTTAAGGGAGCAAGCCAGACTATGTGCACAGCTCTGAAGAGACAAGGGAAGAATGCAACCTGAGCACACTGGTGTTCTGCCCACAGGGAGGGTCAAAAAAAAACCTAACAGGCAGAACAAGGGGGAAAAGGCTATCTCTGGGCTTACCTGAGATGGGGGTTATGCTAAGGCACCTCTCAGCATTTTGTTTAGGTTTCCTACTTGCTCTGTTTTAAGTTGGAAGTCCAAGCCTGGATGGCAATACGGGATGAAGAAATAGCTTCCCCATCAGATGTCAGACAGTGACAGAATTGCACAGAAGAGTCCAGTGCTTTCTCTCCAGCTATTGTCACTGCTGCCTTAAAACAAATCTTCCCTGTACCCTACAAACAATTTTCGGAGTTTACTGCCATACAACCTATCTCCAGCTTCTTCAGTCTTTCTTGCCATACAGTTTTATCTGCACAGCAATATCTCTGCCACCCCGTACGAAAGGAGCTAGGAGGTCCACTCTGTGCCACAGCTTCTGCAGCGATGACTTCCCACCAGCCTGTCACTGAGATGGAATTACTGAGGGCACCTCCTGGACATATGGAGGTTGAATCTAGCCTAGGAGACCAAGGCAATGATTTAATCATTCTTGTTAGAGATTGGTTTTAGTAATTATTATTATTATTCTTAAAGGTCATAATTTGTGAAGAGAAAAAAAGACCAGAGTGTGATTTTGAGCAGGAATCATGTTCAGAAGGAACATCTCTCCACAGGCTGCAGAGGGGACCTGGGTATGACCCGTACCTGAAGTCAGCCTGAGACAGAAATATTTGTCTGGTAAATGTTTGCACAGAATGAGCAACAGCTAGATTCACTCATACTACATCTAAGGTGTCAAGATATTCCAGTCATAAAACACCATCACACTGAAGAAATGTCATATATCCTGTTTGTTCCCAAGATATCTAAATCCCTCACAAGGAGAAAAACCAGAGAGGGAGGGAGAAGGCCCATCTGTTTTGCCATTCTGTACAGAAAGAGGCAGCATAGCCTTGCTCCTAGGGTTACTTTTCTCCATGGGCAGCAGCTCAAAGGCTTTGCAAGGTGGCACCTCCTGCCTGGCACAAGCCTGATTCCAACCATGCAGGGACATGGCGCGTGGGCAGGAAAGCCTTTCATGGCACAGGTCTTCCTTTTGCCAAGAGCAAATCGTCACATTGAAGAGTTGCTCAGAGCAAGGAGGTAATATTAAATGGATTACATCCAATTCCCTCCACCTCTACCCCTCCATGCAGCAGTTGGTGGAGAAGAGCAAGGAGAAAGTGGGAGATGCAGAGCGGCTGTGGGCGCTCTGGAGGGAGGTTGGCACTGGTTACCGTGCCTGCCGTCTCTGCCAACCACCACAGCTTAGCCTTCACATTTCAAAGAAAGTAGTGATTTAAGATGATGCCATTTTGGGGGGTGCCCAGCATAAACACAGCAAAAAGATCAAAGTTTCAGGAGGGTTCTTAATGTTTGGAGAAAGCTGCCCAAATGGAAAACTGCAGCATTTTCCCTTTTCTTACTTCATTCTTGCTGGCTACCCAGCAAGACCATGCAAGGAACAGATGCACAGAAAAATGAAAAACAGTTCAGAAAACACATATAAAAGTAGCAGCAGTGGCCATTTTGCAATGCATAGAGCATAGCTATGTGAGGAATACATTTCAATGCCAGTAAGGAAACTTGGACAATCCTGTTAATTAAGAAGCATTAATACCCTGCCCGACTCTCCTGCTCCCATGACAGGCAACAGCTGCTCTGGCTTTAGAGCAGCAGCCAGCAGAGGGGCCCATCCGGTGGAGTAGAGAGACATGGGAAAGATGGGTTTAGTGACCCTTGAGCACCAGCATTCCTACCTGCTTCGACTTCCCCATCTGTGATATGCTCCTGTCTTCTGCAGCTCTGCTGCTGCAGAACTACACACAGCTAGTAACTACAGAGGTTCACCATAGTGGCAGTGATAATATAGGTGGATCTGGTGAGTCCCTAACTTATTTCTTAGACAGTGCACGATTTTTGAAATAAGGACTCCTGAAACGCAAGCTTGCTAAACCTTGCCGCGGGCATCTGGCTTCTCTCAGAGTTTTAGTCAGCTTAGAAGGGACTTTGCTTCCCTGTCATGTTTGCAAATCCAGGATCTCACTGCTTCTGATCCAGTCTCTTAGGAAGCACATGCTGTCCTAACTCTGGCAGCTGTGCTCAGAAAAATACCTCTTGCAGGCAAAGCCAACAGCTATGCTTTTGGGGTCTGGTTGTCCTCACACTTTTGGTTATGCCAGTCATGCACCGACTTCTGCAAGATTGAACTTTCCCTGCATAAATCCTAACTAATGCTCTGGCTAGTCACCAAATGGCATGTTTATCTCATGAACAGCTCATTCATCAGCTGCAGCTGAACACTGATTCAACTCTTCTTCACACCAAGGACAACAACCTCCCAGGTTATTGCAAGAGTATCAATTCTCTCTTTACTGTAGGGTACCTCAAGCATGAGTATGTGGGAGGTGGGAAGCACATTCCTGCCAAAGTCTCGGGGTGCTAAGGATGTCCTGAGCAACCATCTCCATGCTCCCTGCCTCAGACCTTGATGGGGAACATAGCCCAACACCTGGAGTCTTTGGTCCTGGAGAGAGGGGACAGCATGGGCTCAGTCCTGCTGCTGTCTCTGCAGGTACCAGACCAGCAGATGCATCATTGCATTTAACTTTTTTTTTCATTCTCTTGAAATCATGCAAGTTTTTCCTCTCTGAAGTAGCACTTTGGGATCCCATTCCCTTTCCTACTCTACTCAACTAGTAAACCACACATCATGGTGCTGACTGGACACCAGCTGCTCTGCTCATGAAGGGGAGTTGTAATACTCCCTTGAGAAATACTTGATTCCTCTTCCCCATCATAGTGTGGTTTTGCCATATCCTTACACACAGGAGAATTTGAAAGAGTAGATGACAGTTCTTTTCACCACCGCTGCCACAGAGGCGGTGGCAAGGGGGGCAGGTGGGAGGAAAAATAGCAATTTTTCCTCAGCACAGCAAGCCTGGTGGTGCTTGTTTGTAAACCCCACATGATCAAACCAGCCTTGCTGAGAGTCCTGCCAGTGCATCACCACATACAGCGCCTCACACTCCCTGCCAGGACTTCCTGTGGGGTGGTGCATGCGTGTCCCTACATGGGGCTGGAGGTGAACAGGTGCACTCCAGCTCCCTCTCTCTTTTCCTAGAAGCATTTCTGGAAGCCCCCAGACTGGGTTTTGTCTGGAATGACCAAGGGCACAATGTGAGTCAACAGATGAAAGAAGTAAATGAGATTTGTCAAGGCAAAGCCAAAGCAGGAAGACAGGAACAAAGGGCTCTGGATGGAAAGAGGAGGGAATAGAGAGAAAACCTCAGATTAGAGACTAAATTGGTTAATGAGGCACAAAGGACAGGGGAGAAGAACAACTAGCTGCTAATTCAGTCACAGTTTTTGAAGTAGGACAATGAGTCACCAGCCCCATCAAGGCTGGAACAGAAAACCCAGTTTACAAGAGCATCCTTTCTTTGGCAAAGCCAAGGGTTCCTGTTTGTGTCACATGGGAGGCTGGAGGTCTGGAGTCAGGTGCTGCAGGTACATGCACATGGTATGGAGACTGCAGGAAGGCTGCCTGGCTGGATCTTCTCACCTGCACAGAGGGATGCTCTGGGGAAGTGGGTCTCTCCTGCTGGTTCAGGTCCTGCTAATACAATGCTGGGCAATGTGCCAGGCTGGGGTTGTGCATACTGGGGTTTCAGTCTTGCTAGAAAAAAATCCCGGGCTTTTTCTGGGGTTTTTAATAAGGTGAGTGTTCAGTTCAAGTCCTTCTTGCTCCATCAAGACACAGTGCAGTCTGAGCTCACATCCAGACAGTGGTTTAGGCTGTTTCCACAGCCCTGAGTTGTGGTGGAGGTTCTGATCCTGCCATTGATGGCATGGGAGTTCTGTGCATTTCCCAGCACTGTCAAGGCTATCCTACAGAAGCCAGCAACACTTCCCAAATTCTTCTTTGACCATCACAGGCATCTCACAGGCACCTCACAGGCACTTCCAGGGAGCAAAGGGGTGCAGCTTCTACCATGTTTTGGCACATCCATAAGGAAGTTGTGCCCCTGCTTTTGTGTTGCTCCATGTGGGAAACCTAAAAACATACAGGGCATAACACTGCAGACAGCACAAAGAGGAGTCTACAAAGATGCTGTCACTGCACTGCTTCATGAACCCAAAAAGAAGCTGAACAGTGAGCAAAGAGTGTCATCCGGCTGGGAGGGTTTTACAGGCTTAGATTTGTTTCTCCCCTGCCATGGACCACAGGTTTTGGGTCCCTGAGCAGGACAGGGGAGCAGCACCACCTGACACAGTGCAAAGCAGAAATTCTGGCTTACTCCAACAGAAAGCAAGTCTGGATCCAGTTTTCACACAGCCTGGGATGCTGGGACATTTGTTGCAGCAGGCAGGAGATGTGTGCATATGGATGTGGAAGTGTAGGCGTCTGAGAAAGCAGCCACCACAGGGAAATGAAACCTAAGAGATGCACTGAAGATATTTTTGGGAAACCCAACATCCCCTTGTCATGCAAATCAGTTGAGCAGCCTGGCAATGTTCAGTCTTTCACTTTTCAGGCACAGAGCATAACCCCCAAATTGGACTCTGCAGCAGGGCTGGGATGCACAGGGGCTGCCAACCTGGCAAACATGTCTCTTGCTAGCCAGCAAGCTGTATTGCACCATCAAAGCTGTGGGAATCACTGCCTAGTAGAGTCTGCTAGCTTCAGGTGGTTCCTTTTTTTCATGAGGTCTCTGCACGTTATAAACTGGAAGCAAACAGGAATCTTGCCTACATTATCTGAGAGATGCTGTTGAGGTCTTTTTGGGGTGAAAGAGCAGGACACCTCACTGGTCCTAAAGCTGCCTCCTCTAGGAAGTAATAGAAGTGCTCAACATTAGGTATATGTAAAGAGTGAACACAACTCTGTGCTAGTTGATATTTCCATCTCATGGATAAAGATGTTTCACTTGGTCTCTCACCATAGTTCTCAGAAAAAGCCCTGACCAGAGTATCCCTACACATTTGGCAGAGGTTTTATTTCTGTCCTGGATGATGGGATAAGAGAGATTTCCTCCAGAGTTTAAAGACTGCTGGGTGAGACAAGGAGGGTCACAAGACCCAGAAGGAATCAGCCTTGGTTGGGGAATAAGGAGAGAGATTCTCTGGTCATGGCTTTGGCACAAGCCTCCCCTACCTGCAAGTGCCCATTGGTGCTGTTTGTTGCCATCTCCAAAGCAGCTTTATTTAGAATAAAAAAACAACTGTTACAGAGCCAATGGATTAGAAGACCAAGCTCTCTGTTTTCCTCACTGCTGCAGGGCACGCATGGAGGCATGGCTCTTGCTGCCCAGGGAACAGGCAGGCCTGAGAGGTCAGCTTTCGTTTTAGAAGTCACCCCATATATCAGGAGAGATACAGGGTTCATTGACTCATTAAACAGGGTGAAGCTAAGCTCATCTTGCGTCACCCACAGCTGGCCAATACTGGGTGGAGGCAAGAGTGGAAAGTCTGACATTTATTCTCCAACCTTGCAGCTATTCAGCTTTGTACAAATGACCCCCCTGAGCAACATGGCTGTAAACTGCTTAAACAAATGGAAAGTTCAGACAACTGCAAAGAACTTGTTTTGCCAAAGAAAATTACAAAACAGCAGTGTTTTCTGAAAAGCAGCTTTGTGCAGCTCATTCGCAAGAGAGATGACAAGATGGCAGGAGCCAGCGAGCACAGCGGATATGGAAAGACTCTGGTTCTTGCCCAGAAAAGACTTTTTGGGGCAGGGGCTTTTTTTGCTGTTATTATTTCTAAGAACAGATGCAGGGTCACCTGCAGCCCTGCACATGTTTGTAGGAGAGGAACAGCAGAGGTCCCCTGGGCACAACAGGTGAGGCAATGTTTGATCACAGCCTCACTGAGCAGGTTCGAGGGCAGCTCATTTCATCACCTACTTGGTCAAGAAGTGAATCACCTTGGCATGGGGGCTTTCAAAGTCCCTTGACCTCAAATCAGTAGCAACTTCCCACACAGTGATCCCAAACCACTTCAAGCAAAGGGCCAGTAACCCAGCCAGTGTCTCCCATCAAAACAACTTGTACATGCCCTCCTTCCCCAGCGGGCGGGTACAGGAGCATTGCCTACTGCAGCAGCAAGCTTTGCCATTGCAATGTCTGAATAAAAGACAAACTGCTGTTCCCTTTTTTCTCCATGAAGGCTGGAAAAGAGGAATTTTTTTTCTCTCTTCACAACACCACAAGCAGCTGGTAGTTGTCGCTGTTCCAAAAGCAGCTTAAAACCATCACCCAAACACAGTGTCTAGGAGTTGTGCACAAGCCTAGCAAGTGAAAACCTTGGTAGCTGAAAGATCACAGCCATTAACACCAGCACAACTTTTGTCCAAGAGCTCAATCCAGTAAGAGAATGTCTTCTGCTGAACACGGCAGGCGTGCCCTATGATTTACACAAAGATCATGTAATGTATGGCATGAAGACATGATCATGCCTTCCCCATACAACCTATCTAGAAATAAGAGGCAAGGAACACAGATGACTTTCACCCCAAAATCTCACCCATGCTTCACCATTCAAACCACTATGCTGGAAGCTGTTCTTTTTCTGGTTTAATGAGTAGAAAGAAAAAAGAAAGCCTCCAGAAGACAGAAAGCTACCAGGAGTTTGCACAGCCACATGAACCAGCTGGGCCAAGTCCAGGTGAACTGGTGGCTTCCTGAGTTCAGCTGCACATAAATATACATCCAGGTACACAGTTCCTTGCACACCCCTCACTCAGGACTGCTAGCAAACCCTCTTCAAATGCTCCTGAAGCCAAACTGCATTCCTAGGCTCCTGTTCATTTCCAAAGGCTGTTTTCTGAATAATTACTTCCAGTCTCTTTTGCAGGCAGAAAACTGTCACCCTTTACATCTTTCTGAAATGGTTTCCAGGCAAGCCACAAAGCACCTCACCACACCATCCCTCCTCCTGATAGCTGTCCAGACAAACTCTTTTGTTCCTGCAGAGCTGCAAGCCAGCTGCTCCATGGCAGGGAGCCCTTGATGCTTCATTTTACCACTAGACCCTATAATCTGCTTCCATTTTTGGTTTCCATTGCAGGGATAACAACACCCAGGCACATTTAGGAGGTAAAACATGCTATGTGAGGAGCTTTTACACAGCAGCTCACAGTCCAAACCATTCACAAAAAAGCACTTAAAGCAAGAACAGAGGTACCTAAAATTTCAGGGCTTAGTCTATAAGAAATAAAAACAGGGAGCAACATTTTTTGTTTAAAACCTCAGTTTTTCCCCCCACTCTCTGCAGCATGAATTATGTGCCATCCCTGCTCTTGGATGCTGAAACATCTCTTCTGAAGTCCCCCACACAACCGCATGCTCAACAGACTGGAAACTTGCCCAAAGCACTAAAACAACCTCAAACTCTTTCCCTCCTACCTAGGAGAGGGCCTCAGGTCCCTGTATAACCTGTCCCCACAACTGGCAGCTTCTGGGGATTAAGTGCCAGCTGATGGAGGTCAGCAGTGACTCACTATTACTGCTCCAGGAAGGTGCTGAGGACTCTATGTCAGGAGAGATTGGATGCCCTGAGCTAGAATGCAGCAGGGGAGCACCACAGCTGGGATGAGATGGGATGGGATAGGGTTTCTCCATGCCATAATTCTGCCCATCCCATCTGTAGCCCCTGGAACAAAGTCCATCAGGAGGCGAGGTTAGCCTGCATTACCTGATCGGTAAAATCAGGTATATGCAAAGGCAAATCATGAATTACACATCACGACACCCAGAAGCTGGGCTAGGCTGGGAGCAGGGCTTCTCTACCGCTTCCCTCATGGCTGAGGAGGTATTTGAATCCCCTGTCATGCCAGGGATGGGTGTACATGGGTTTTCTAATGGGACAAAGCCCCCCAGAAAGGGAGAGGGGAAGCAGGGGGTACTGGCAGAGGGGGAAGGCAAGGCTTGCTATTACCTGCCAGGGAAGGGAAAGCAGGAACATTATCCTGCTGCGAGATGCTGCCTGGTGTGCTCTCTACCAGCTCTCGTGTCTAAAGGTTTTGTGGAACCTCTGCCCCACTCAGATCAGAAAAGCTGATGTAGAAGGCTTTGGAATAGTATCCCTTTCCCACTGCTTAGAGGGGGGCTAATTAAACAGGATGTGCTGTTAAACAGTAATGAAATTGCATGATCTGGAGCAGCATGATGGGCTCCCAGCAGGACCCAACACATCGTAAAATTGCAATTGCTTTCCCACTTCTCCCCGAAGAGAGCATCCTCATGGAGCATCCCCTGCTGCTGCCTGCTATCAGTGACTGAGGGGCAGTGCACAAGCGGCTCCTGCCACCAGTGCTGCTTTGACTCACTGCCTCTTACAGGCAGGTGGGGATGGAGATTTGGGGACGTTTATAGTTTCAGAAGGATGATTTGAACTCTAAGCAAGGTTTGACTTGAGGAAAGCTGTGATCGACGGCACTGAGAATTAAGCCATTCAGGCTAAGCATGGGCACACAAAACACTGAAGCATCCCACATCAGTAACCATGCCAGAGCCCCTTATCCCACACCAGTAACCATGCCAGAGCTCCTTATCCCACACCTCCCCATAGCCAGGCAAGGGCTTATTCATTGCTTTGCATCTGCTTGCATGTCACGCTGACCGAAGCTGTAACATCACCAAGAAGGAAGTCAACAGGAACACAGAGGAAGAAGAAGAAATTCCTGTAAACTCCACTGGCTTCTGCTGCTAAAAATAAATGGGAAGGGTTCTGGTTCCTAATTTACTTTTCCTTCCTGTGACTTCCCATCCGCTGGGCTCATGCCTGCACTGTGAGAGCGGCTCCCTGGGATGGACAGCTTTCCACAGCAGCTGTTCCCAGAGAGCAGTCAGCTGACATTGCACAGCATGTAGATGGATATTTTTAAAGTTATTTGGCTTCCCCTGTCCATGCATGCTAGTTAAGATAACATGGATGAGCACTGCTGAGGCCTCACAGGGCAAGGCTGTGCTACTCTCTTGCCCTCACCTTGTACCTCAGCTGTCTCCACTGGGCAGAGACCTTTTTCCCTGCATGAGGAACAGGCAGCTCGGCTCCTGAGGAGGTGATGGAGAGCAGCAGCAGCACTACTGGGAGCTGGGCATCCTGCCGCAGCACTGGCTATGCCCACAGCTCACTGAAGGGGAGCTGCATGCCTGCTGGGTGCCTGCTGGGTGATCGTCAGCAGTGGAGAGCAGCCATGGTACTCAGCCCAAAGGCTGGTGACCCAAGCTACATCTTGCTTCACCCAATGGTTATCTGGCAACTGATTTTCAAAGGCATTTTTCACAGGCTGTTGCCTCCCTGAGGTAGAAACTCAAAATCCAGAGTGTCCAAGGACATGGCATTCATCATGCTGTTCCCTTCACTGTTGCTCTGCTGCCTTCCCTGGCTGGGGAAAGGGTCACAATCTTCTTTCAGGAGTTAATGAGAAGCTGGCTACTAATAGCTCAGACTTCCAATGTTTCTTGTTGTTTTGCACTCCATGTTGGGCCTGGGGAAGTGACCACAGGAGATGCGCCGGCATCACTGAGGGTTTCAACAGCCATTACTGGTGTGGGGCAGCACTGGCAAGAGACAGCACCTCTTGTCAACATTCAAACCACTGAGGTCTCAGCATAACCCAGCTGCTTCAGCCTGAGCACCCACCAAATTTGTCTGCATTTATACAGGGGAGCAGCCTAGCTGCTGCAGGGCTCTGAGCAGCCAGAGGAAGCGTTTGCAGGAAGCCGGGGTTAAGTGACGCCAAGGCCACAGCGGGGTTTGTGCTCTATTTACAGGACTCATCCTCCTCAGTGCAGGTGCCCAACCACCCTGTCACATCCAGGCTCTGGCCAAAGGCAACTGCCTGAAGGTGCTGCCTGCAGCCAGGCTCCCGCAAGCTCCCTGGCACAGGCATGCGTGAGGGAGAGCTGAGGCTGCAGACAACCTGTTTGCTTGAGACAGCTCCTGCAACTCACTGGAATAGGAGCACACAAGTCTCTTGTCTTCTCTTCCCTCCTTGCTTATTTCAGGGGTTGGCTTTCCTTCTCATGTCATCTTAATTTTTTGTATTTTTAGAAAGTAGGTACAACTGAAATAAACGTCAATGAAACTTGTGGTTTACAAAAGACAATTTATACCACAGTAAGGATATCCTACAGTTCTCTGGATTTCCCATGTAAAAAAGAGTTTTACATGGGTTTAGAGTTTAGAGTTTCCTAAATTTCTACTCTCGTTTGCCTATAATGGGCATAGCATCCCTCATTTTTCCTTAGGGAACATTCCAGGAATGTGCAGCCTTTGCATTTGCTGAGCATCTTTCCTCCCAGGCAGGGCAAGCTCCTCCTCACTCCAGGCATCTCCTGGATGGGTAGGTCGCAAATGGATGTGCTGCTTCAGGGAAGTTCAGCAGGTCTGGGAAGGCAGAGACTCCCCTCCTCACCTTGTTCCATGGAGAAAAAAACGCCAGCTTTTCCCCCACTATATTATTTCCTTTGGAATTTCCATTTCTTATATGCATGGGGTCTGTTCAGACCATTTCTTACTATTAAAATGCCCTTTCTCATATAAAGCGTTGATGTCCTTAACTAGCAGGGGCTGGTCCAGCCCTGCCCCTGCTCTGCTCCCAGCCAACCTCATGATTTCAGGGCATCCTTTTTTTGCCCGTGAAGATCTTCTCTTTGGATTCATTAAGGCAAAAAGAAAGCTGGAAAAAGGCAGGTCTACTGGTGCATCTTCCAGCATGTAACCCCAGGGCAGCACTGCTTTTCTTCAGCCCTAACCCTACACCTCTATTTCAGTGCAAAGCCAGGAGGAAGACTAATTGCAGATAGCACTGCCAAGAAATCCAGCTTGTCCAAAACCATTGTGCTGTTTTTAGCATCTTCCATCCAGGAATCTCACAAGTGTGTGACTAAGGAGGTATTTTTACCTTCCACCTTCAGCATTCCAGGAGGGACAGTTGGTGCCTCCACAGTGTGAGCCAGTCACTGGTGGGTGCCATGAGCCAGGAACAGCAGCTGGGCCCACTGCCAGGATTGCCGACTTCCAGCTCCCAACAGCCCAGCCTGGGACACTGCGGCTGAACCAACCACAGCATTTCTCCATGGGGTTTAGTCTTCAGGGTCAGAGCCACAGCAGTGTGCTTGAAATCCTCCCCCAGTGCTTCTGTAAACAACAGCAGAAATTAGGAGGGACAGCAAATGTGGGTTAAGGACAAAAATAATGCAAAATCATGGGGGGGTTTTCAGATATACAATACGTGAAGACTGGCCACAGCTCTCTGGCTGTGCAGAGCCCTTTTCCATGCATGTCTGAGCCCTCATACCTGGAATTGGGTCTGCCAGATGTAGAGCTGGCCAATAAAACAGCAAATGAGAGGCAGGGGGTTGGACCTCTGCCTACACTCAGCACTCCAAACCCAGCCTAACTGTCCCCATGCTGCTGCCCTTCATTTGACAGAGAAAACCATGAATTATGCGGGTTCCTGCAGGGCCAATACCTCCTAGACAAGTCACTGGGACCCTCATGTGTATTCCCCTCATTCGAGTCAAATTTCAGGCAAAAAAATCACCACAGGATCTGCGGCATGCCAGCATCACTATTCAGGAATGAGCAGGGTTTTTCATGGTTGGAAGAGGCATGTGGACTCATGTGGAAGCTGCTACACCTTCCACTGACAATCCATGGCCAAGCCTTTGGTATGCTTTTATCCACCAGCATTTATGAACCTGGAAAATGTAGTCGGAGATAACTTCCTTTGGTGACAGAAAAGGTGGCCATTGAAACAGAGTGAGACACATGAGAGCAGTACCCCAACTTAATAAAGAAGGAAAAAATACCTTCAGATCACTCCCCACATGGGCAGGAGAGACATCATTGAGACTGGGATTTGGCCAAGGCAATAGCTACCAGGGATGGAGGCATCCATAACTTCTGTTGGCAATTTGTTCAGTGTCCCACCCCCCTCACAGCAAAGAATGTCTTCCTAATATCTAATCTAAACCTATCCTCTTTCAGTTTAAAACCATTACCCCTTTTCCTATCACTACATGCCCAAGGTAGGTAGCACTTTATGCCCAGCTTATTTGTCAACTTTTTGCCATCTGTAAGTAGCTCAAGTTCAAAAGTGCTCCTGTACACCTTTTTCTTCATAGGTACTGCTGGACCCAGGCTGGCCACCAGCCCACTCTGACTGGTGTGCAGGGGAACGTTCAGAGGGACATAACTCATTGGCTTTCTTGAGAGGCATCAAAGTAAAGCCAAGGTCTGTGAAAACCCCCGGGGTTTCAATGAGCCCAAACTTTTCTTTGACAAAGTAATGATCCTGAGGAAAAGGGTGCAACCTCCTGACTCTCCTCTGGACAAAGACAAATGCCAGCAAGGCTGTGGCAGGAAGGATGGTGCTTGGTGCATGGGTGTTGACATATTTGGCTGGAGAATGAGGACCTTTACAGTCTTTTTGATATATTAATAAGAATATCTCTATTTTTAAGACATCAGTGAGAGCCGCTCAAAGCACTGAGCTTGAACCAGCAGGGAGTTAATATCCCTGACAGAAATCCCTCCTCTGGGAAATCAGCCCTCAATGAAAACCCAGCATACCATCCTTTCACGGAGTGCTGCAAATTGGCTCAGCACGTTGAGAACCAAGGCGTGCGCCCAACATCCGGCGCTTATCCCGGTCTGGAGCACAGCTGACACCGCAGGCAGGACGGTGCTGGCTGCACATTCAGGTGCTGCTGCACTACACAGCCACAACAGCAGTGTTCAGGGACAAGGTGCCTGAAGCTGGGGTGATTGCTCCTGTCTCCTGGATGCTGGGACATGTGGCAGGAATGGCAGGCGCCAGACCCTTGATCCTGAATTAGGTCAGTGGAGTTGTAACATCTGGCCACGCAGCTGCCTTTCTGTGGGAATTAGGCACAAGTGCCACTCAGACACTGTGATGTAAATACCCCAATATGCAGCTTGTGGATGCTGGGGAAGTCTGAACATCTGTGCTCTCCCTGCAGCCAAGGGTCTTGGGGGCTGCTCCAGAGGCCCACAGAGGATACTCATCCCATAGTCCTATCTCAGCAACGGCCCCAGGCTCCCCAGAGGGCATTGCCCTCCCCAGGGCCAGCTGCTGGGTCGGTCATCTGTGAGCCATTGCAGCACCATGGGAGGAATTGCAGGAGCAAACATGAGCAAACATAAGCAAACATTCCCAGAAAACAGAGAAACTGCCAGTAAGGAGGCATTATCCAAAAAGGCTGAGTGAGAGCTACCCAGGAGCTCAGGAAACCCTGCTTAGTCATGGGACAAGGCCAAGGCCAGGGGGGACACCAGTTGCTGAGGGACATTCCTATTTACCATGCAAAACCAGGGCCAGCTTTTTATGTCCTGTATATAAAGACACAGTCTCTACAAAAACGCACATAAATACAGACATATACAACATTGCTCTTGTTTAGCATTTTAAGCAGTGTCAACATTCCTCATTTCTCAGTCACAAGATACCCAGTTTTGCTCTCAGGAGTCGGTCCTTCCCCCTTGCAGCACTTGGCATTTGTCCTCGCTGAATTGCATACATTTCTTCTGAGTGTTTTTTGGAAGCCAGGAGTGATATTTGTCTTTTTCCATTTTCTGGGACCTCCAGGACAATCCAAAGGTGACAGACAGAGGTTTTGCAAAGATGGTGGCCAGCTCTCTCCATGCCCTCAGGTGGATATGCATGGGTTACACTGTCTCCTGTAAGCCCATACTCAATCCATCTCTGCCAGACTCTCGCCAAACGGGACCACCACATCCACACAGGACTATGGATTACAAATTCTGGTGCAGGAAGAGGACATAGAAGAGGAATCAATATCATCAAGTAGGAAGGAGCAGGTGTTAAGTTCTTGACTTTTATGTTAATGAAAATTAAATTTCTAAGTAAATGGAAACATTTGCTTGCATGCTTTCTCCATGCAGCCACATTTCTCATGTGGCTGGGGATTGTCACTGTAGATGGAAAGGCAGGAAGACATGTAAACCTGGAATTTGGGAAGAACTATGATTAGAGCAGATTTTAAAAGGAAAAATTTGAGGCAAATGGAAAAAGCAATATGAATCACATGCCAGAAATACAAACACAAGAACAGAAGATGAAATAGAAAGTGGAAGCTTGCCTATTTCCAATGCACACAGCGATCCTCACTACTTACAATCACTTTGTGACTTCATAAACTGGCCTCCTCGTCCATATCAAATGAAATTCCCTGGGCTTTCAGGCATCTACTGCTGACCATCTGTCTTTATGGACAGAAATATTTTAGTATCTCTTAAATCAGTGTCATGTGTGTCTCTTCCACAATTTCCAGGAACTTCTGGGCTGCATTTACTGTCTGCACAGTTACAGAGTTACAGGCCTTCTGTTGTACTGTGATCGTGTGATCAGACTTAATTTTCTGGCTGCTTCTTTCTCCATAATAAACTCACTTAATTTGCTAGTTCTTCTGCCTTTAGAGAATACGTGACCTTACCTCTGGCCCTCAGGATTATCCTTCAATAAGAAGAGCTGGAAAGTAGAGACTGAGTATGTTTCAGAAAAACACAAATGTTAAGGTGGCACATAGAAGAAATTACAGGTGTTCTCATAGAAATCATACCATTAAACCACTCTGTATGGGCTCTGGGCCCTTTGCCTGTATCCTCCTATGCCAGGAGTATCATAATTTTAGGCTTCTTCAAACAGCTCCCATTTAAAAATTAGCTATAGTCTTTCTCCCTTAGAGATGAATCCCAAATGCCCCTCCCCATCCCACCAGTCCGAGACGGAGCAATGTGGTGGATGAAGCACACAGAAAAAAACAGTGAGGTGGGTCAGTGGGTCTACAGAAGATTTTTCTGAAGCTGAGGTTCAAAGATGCCTGAGTTATCAGCTGTGGACCAGTTACAAGTTTGTGGTTCCAAGGACTGCAATAAAGCCAGAGAGCCTGGTGGAGCCAGTGCATCTCAGGCCTAACCACTGGGATATCAATGGGGTGCCAGGATATTTCAAGTTAGAGCTTGAATTCATATTTAACATGTTTTGCTTGCAGCTCACCAAGGCCCTCGCAAGACTTCAGGAGGATGCTGAGATTTAGCAGTGGGAGCCAGAAAGAACAGCAGCAACAGTAACACCCTTTAAACAGGAAAAGTGATGCATCATTAAAAACAGCATGAATAAGCAGGAGAGACGCTTTAAAATGTCATTCAGGATGGATACCCAGCTTGCGATCTGACACATCCATAATGCATGGGACTACAGCTCTGCTACACCCCATCTCAGCATCAGGACACCTCTCCCTGCAGGCCAGAGCCAGTCTCAGACAGGACAGCTGAGTAGTCCCTGGAGAAAGAAGGTAGAGAGCTGGAGCACACAAGGAACAGCCGTGAACAGGAGCTCAAGAGGGCTGAACTCTACTTGCCCAGCACAGCAGTTCCTGAGTGGCTTTGCCTCATTATCCTCTTGCTCACTGGAGCAATAAAACCCTCAGTACAAGGAGCTGTTGCAGGCACAGTGAGAAGAAGAGAGATGAGGTGAATGGCAGGAAGGAGCAACAGGGGGGTGGAGGAGAAGGGTAGGATGGGTGGGGAGGAGGCTGCCCTGTGGGATCTTTTTCCATAGACACATCAGCCACTGTAGGAACAGGAAAAGAAAAGGCCAGGACTGGAGGATCTGGGTATGGACATGGGGAAGGCAAGCAGGAGACTGGAGAAACAAGGGCAGGATGATAAGGAGGAAAGTCCTGGGGGTCACCTAGCGGACCTGCAGGGAAATTCTGGGAATGGGAAGACATTTTTCTCAACTGCCCATTTGAGAAGCCATTAAAACACACACCTGTGCACATTCTTGTGTTTAGGGAAAGCTTTTTTTCGTGCATCTTTCCCAAACCTACTAAAGTCACTATGTAGGTTAAGTGTTTGTAAGTATACGTGGAGGCATTCCTGCGTGCCCTTGCACATCACTGATTGACTTGAGGTTATGCTCAGTGAAAGCCATTTGACCAATAGGGTTAAAAACCCCCTTCTCTAAACAGGAACTGTAGTAGTCAAGATGCTTCCCCAGTATGCTTCTGCAGACTTTACTTTCGAGGCACTGCCAAGGTGCTCTTGAGAAAGGCAGAGGCTACAAACAGAGTCTGAGGTTTCTCCTGCTCCAAGAGAAGGAAAAGTAAACTCTTCATGAAATCCTAAGTTGAATTTCATCAGGCAGAGGATGTTGCCACCTGCTGCTTAAATAGGGGCAGACATCAGTTCCTCATGGTTTGTGTCATTCCTGGGATTTGAACCTCTGTGCCCATTAAGTGTGGTTTGGGGGAGTACTGAATGTTCCAGGGACTAATAGATGACTTTTTTTTGTGCTTAAAACTCAGATGTCAGCAACTCCTCTTCCACTGTACTGCTGGCAAACACAACAGACCACCTAACACTCTCTTCTCTGCAGTTTCTTCACTGTAATCAGGTTTGCAAATCAGGTGGGCACCTACAGCAAGCAAACATCACCCAAAAAGCCTTCAGAGTGGCCTGTGTGTGTACTCAGCTGCCACTTCTTCCCTGGTGCTTCTTAGTATGAGGTGCAAACCTTCAGGAATAGACAAATCTTGGGTACCCAAAAGCAAATTCAAGACAGAAGGGACTTTCAAAATGATTTCTAAAGAACTGTAAAGCATGCATGGCCTAAACACCCTAGGAACAGGTGTGGAACTGCTGCTCTTATTTGCAATTCAAAGAATTAGGTTGTAGCATTGAGGATTGGAGTATTACTCTTTGTGCAGGATTAAACAAAAAGGCTCGTGTTTCTGTGAGACAGGAGCTTGGCAAACAGTGAGCAATGAAGTAAAACGAGCCTGGGCTGCTCTGCAGTCATACCTGATGAAACAGCAGCATTGGATGGCTATTCCCCCTGGTGAAATGCCTCTAGGGAAAGATCTACTAATTACAACCATCTGGAAGATGCATCAGCTGTGATGCAGTCAGGATACTGGGGACAGGGCTGGGCAGCCAGACCAGGGGCTGTGGCTGGGAAAGTACAGCACATGGGCACTATGCTACATCCATCTGTGGGGACAGGAGAGAAACCCCACCAGACTCTGGCACACAGGAATGGAGACGCAAAGCCTTGGGAATTATGGTGATTTAGTCTGAACTTACTTTCTGTAAGGTTTCCAGACATAATGAAATTACTCTGCTCCTTTCTTATTTTCTTGGTTAGTTTTCTGGGATTTCAATCCATTCCATGTGGACTCTAAACCCGCTGAAATAGCAGCAGAGAGGGAAGGGAACTCACGCCATGCCAGGTGGCAGGACACTCAGTCACTGAAGCTGGCCAAATCAGTTTCATTGATTTTGCCAAGACCCTTCCTCCTGGTCTGCATCTCCTGCAAGAAAATAAAATTTTGCTTCTGCAGGGAGACAGGAATTAGTGTTTCCAGAGGGAAAACTGAAGAAAACTACAATTTAGGTGACTTTCCAAAGTACTCAGAGGCCTTTATAAGCCTGAATGCTGTCAGCACAATTCTCAGGCTTGGCCCATATAAAGTAAAGCCTTCCTCTTAGCGAGGAACCATAGAATGGTTTGGGTTGGAAGGAACTTGAAAGATCCTCTAGTTCCAACTCCTCTGCCATGGGTAGGGACACTTTTTACTAGACCAGGTTGCTCAGAGCTCCATCCAGCCTTGAACATTTCCAGAGATGGGGCACTTATCACTTACCTGGGCAACCTGTTTACTCTCACAGTAAAGAATTTCTTCCTAATATCCAATCTAAACCTACTATCTGTCAGTTTAAAACCATTATTCCCCCTTGTCCTATCACTCCATACCCTTGTAAAAACTCCCTCTCCAGCTCTCTTGTAAGGCTCCTTTAAGTACCAGAAGACTGCTTTAAGGTCTCCATGGAGTCTTCTCTAGGCTGAACATCCCCAGTGATCTCAGCCTGTCTTCATAGGAGGTGCTCCAGCCCTCTGATCATCTGGACTTGCTCCAGCAGGCCCGTGTCCTTCCTATGTTGGGGGACCCAGAGTTGGATGCAGCACTCCAAGGGGGGTCTCACCAGAGTGGAGTAGAGGGGCAGAATCCCCTCCCTTACCCTGCTGGACACCCTGGTTTTGATGCAGCCCAGGACATGACTGCCTTTCTGGGCTGCCAGTGCACTTTGCTGGCTCATGTCAAGCTTCTCATCCACCCACACACCCAAGTCCTTCTCCTTAGAGCTGCTCCTCCGCCCAGCCTGTATTTGTGCTTGGGATTGCCCCAACCCACATGCAGGACCTTGGATGAGTCAAGTCTGGGGAGAAGTGACTCAGCAGCTCCAGAAGGAGAGAAACAAGTTATTCGGAAGATTACCAAATGAGAAGGTCTTGAGAGCAGAAAAGGAATTCCTCTTGCCTCTCAGTAATCTTGATAAACTACAAAAATCTGGTCATTGTGACAAGACTGCTTTTCCCATTTCCTTTCATTGTGAAGATTATTGCTAGCAGACCAAGGGCTGGGGGCATCAGAGAAGACAGAGGAATTATATTCCCTTAGTAAAGCGAAAGCAGAAGTTTTATCTTGACCTATGTGGTCTAGCTGTCCCAGGGCAAGCTGAAATATGATCACCTTCATTAAAAAATTGCACTGTCTGCACAAAGCAAGTTTCTTGGCTGCCTCAGAGACCTCTCCAGATAACAGTGCAAAGGTGACATATTACAGAAAGAGAGCCAGAGCTGCCTTCCCAGTCATGAGGGGAATGGATCAAGATTTTGATTTGTTTTTCTATGCCAGTCAGCAGTTTATTCTCATGTTATTGCTCAAAGATCTGTTCCCATGGTCACCCACTTTTAATAGAGCAGAACAACAACAGGTTGCAGCAGGCAGGGATTATTTGCAGCTGCAGCCTCTGCAGCAGCATTACCTAGCATCCCAGCCCAGGTCCCCAAGTGCTACTGCTGGGTTCCCACTCATAGTCTCAGATACCTTTCTGCATCCCCTCCTGCTCATGCAAGGATGCCTCAGGCAGCTGTGGATACCTGCTGAACAGATCAAACTCTCCAGTCTCACTGCTGTATATCCTGGTGACCATATGAAGGAAAGGCCTTCTGTTCACTGTGCTTCCTCACTGCTGCCCATAGCCAAAGACAGCCAACAACCTCAAGAGGATGAGAACAGCGCTTTTTTCCAGCATCAGCAGGTGTTTAGATCCAGATGCGGGGGAGGAATCCCATTCACACCTCCTGAAGAAGACCTCTGCCACTTTTACCAGGATGTTGTGCACATTTCTAACGATGAACATTTGTGACTAGTTAGAAGCAAGGGAAGCTGCCAAGAGCAACAGCTGAGTAGTTCCTGGGAGAATTAACCATGTGGCAACAGGAAGGTGGGGTGGGCAAACCCACAGCATGGAGCAAAGCTCCAGAAGGGCACTCCATTCCTGAAGGTGCTGCTACAGGCAGCCCATTTTCAGGAAGAGCAGCACAGCAGATCATGGAGTCAGGGGCAGGCTATCCTGATGGCTGGCCACCAAATCCCTCAGCCACCCAGCAGAAGATACTCAACAGAATGGGGAATGAGGTGGGCATGGGTTGTGGGAAAGGGAGTAATTGCCTTTGCTGAGCCTTAAACTGCTTAAGATCAGGAAATTGAGATGTTGGCAGTGGAGAAATGTAAATTGCATTAAGAGAGGCTTGTAAACATTATGGGTTGGAAACTGTATGCAAAAGCAATCTCAGCAGCTAGTCCACAGGGAAAAGTATATATCCTTACCTTGGGCACTAACATATCCTACCTTCACTACCCAAATAAGCCTGACAAATGCTGTACAAATAGGAAGATGAACCTTAATATACTGGTTTGCTCCACAAGTTCAACTACACTTTCTGCTTATTTACAAATCATGAACCAGTGATCCAGCCCAATTCTTGACTTCCATATATTGATTTACTTATATTGAAACCTTTAAAAGCATTATTTTAAGCCAATTATATTTAAATCAGATTGAGGGGTTTCTTGAATCAATGAAGACAAACCCAATGCTCAAACAATTAAGAATCTCTTTTATCCTTACTCTGGAAATAATGAAAAGGAAATGTACATTTGCCTCATTCCCTGGGGCGCAAATTGAGGAATGGCTTTGGTTTTGGCAGCCTGGCCATGAGTACTCTGATGATACAATCTCACCTGAACCAAAGAGGTCCAACATGTGGCTTTTCAAGGAGTCAGGGCATCAGCAGGTCACTGCCTACCAAGCGGGAAAATTGCAGTGAAAGCCAAAAGAACTACAACATCACTCCTTCAAAACTTTGTATTTCTTGCTGGAAGTGGCAATATCCAGAGACTAAGGATGCTGAACCTCTATTATGGTTAGCCAGATAAGCTACCCGATACAGGAATGTATTTTACGTCAGAAGAAAGTCCCAAGTTTGCAGTCTTTACTAATTTTTTCATATATAAAAATATTTTTTTCATACCTATTTCTATATAAAAGTACATCTACAACCCCATATAAATGTATGGGTAGCACGGTTGCACACTCAACAGGGATGTTTGCAGTGCCATGCTTGGCAGGACCAGGATTATTTTCTCTCCCTCCCTATGTCTTTCACAGAACACACTCTAAGCTGAATGGAGATCTTCATTCGCAAACAAGAGTAGCAAAATTTCCAGCCTCAGGACTGCCTAGAGAGAGGACTATGTTATTGTAGCAACTACTGTTACAGAAACAAGCAGCAGATGCACAGAACTGCTCCCTAAGACTAAGACCTCTTGTTTTGTGCCTCAGCAGAGCAGGTGAGGTTTTATGGTTTATTCAGTGAAAGAAAAAAAATCCAAACAACGTGGGCTGTATCACAGTACTTCTGTAGCTTATAAACTTTGTACTGGCTACACAGCTACTGTATTGCAAGCTGCACAGGTTCATACATCATTCATAATTTTATTTTTTTAAATTAAAAAAAACCCTGGTGCAGCCCAAACTTACCATAAAAAGCCAAAGCACTTAAGAAACAAGTTTAGAGGTGACAGAAGTCTTCCCCAAAAGGGCACTGCTTCATTTCAGAAGAGAACTCTGAACACACGCTCTAAATTTCCATTCAAATACAAATGCAATATAATAAACTACCTATGTTGCCCAGAGAACTTGGGGATGCCCCATCCCTGGAAGTGTTCAAAGCCAGGTTGGATGGGCATTTGAGCAGCCTGTGCCAGTGGAAGATGTCCCTGTCTATGATGGGGGGGCTGAAACTAGATGATCTTTAAGAACCCTTCCAACCCACACCATTCCGTGATTCTATGATTAATACAAAAGATCTAACTAGAGTTTATATAAGTTTCTGATCATCCTGAGTGTGTGTGTGCGCGAGGCTGGAGAATAGCAGTGGGGAGAATGAAGACAAGTATAGTGAAAACAAGTTTCCTGATAAACCAAATCTCTATTTCAGAGAACATGGGAATGCTAAAGCACTAGCATACCCACACAGAGTTCACCCTGAGTTTTGATGAGTCCAAACAGCAATTCAGAATCTGCAGCTTCTGTGCTAGATAGTAACTCTTGTCTGGTTATTACATTACTCAATTTACTGAATTAAACTGAAACCTAAGGGGCAGATGCAGGCAGTGTACACCCTCTGTGATGTCATACAGATCAGATTTTGCAGTTCTGTTTACTTGAAAGGGAAAGTGATCTCCACTTACTGATAATCAGTGTCTTCTGAGAGAGATAGGCAGTACACATGAAATGAGTTATAAGGAGGCCTTTAAGCAGTCTACTGAAAATGCCTTTGTTTCTTTGGGAAGCTAGCTGAATAAATCACATTTCTGTAAGCATAACTCATGTAAAAGAAAAATGAGCAGAAACAGAGTGACAGCAGGGATAACACAAGGGACATCTGAAAAAAAATTAGACATTCTTCATTATTCCATAGGCAAAGAGACATAAGAAATCCCCATCAATTTTTTAACAACTTACAGGCTGTATTTTAACTGTCAACTTCCTAGCTATTGCATTTATCAGAATTGATACAGTTAACCCAACAGAAATACCCGAAGAGGCTGCAAATGTGTTGTTACACACCCACCTCACTAGATCCTCATAAATGCTTGCAGAAGCCGTAAAGACAGTGTGAAAAGCAGGACTGCCAGAAGGGGAGCCGGTGGGACACAGCGCGGGGTTTGCCGGCACTTGGTGCCCTCTCCTGGGCATGACAGATACACATGTTTTGCCAAGTCAGAGCATGGCCACGGAAACGGGGTTTTCTACACATTTAAGTAATTCCTCAGATGAATCAAAGACACAGATCAGTCAAGTCCAGACAGAAGAGAGAAAGTTCAAACATTCCCAGGGAAGTACTCAGCTGTTCAAGTCCGTTAAAATTTCTGACACAGCAGCATGTTACATCACAACATTGTTTATTATGTAACTTTTTACAATACAAACAAAAATACAGAAATGCAGTATATGAATACAGCTAAATGCAAAATGGTGATTTTTTCTCGAGGCCATTTTCCCATTTCTAGTAAAATAAAGAAAGACTGCACACAGGTAGAAACAGGTTGGTAGTTAACTCCACAATTTTGCCTAGAAATGACCTATAAATGCGTTTTCCTGCTACTTACCATAAAATGTAAAAAGGGAGTTAAAGGAAAGTTTTACTCACTGGTTCCTACCATATGAAAGAAGCTATATTCTATTTAGGAGGGCCAATATATGGAAAAATATCTAAATTAAATGTTATTACAAAAAATGAAGCAGTAATGAGATCCTTCTGGCTAAAGAAGTTACTAAATGAGAATAGCATATATTTAAAGAATCCAAAACATAAAAGGGTTGTTATAAAAAGCTTAGGTGCACTGTAAGCTTACAACTTCTGTTTTTCCATGTGTCCTTTTAAACAATGGAAGTGTCAAAAATAGGGTCAACTGTGTTAGACTAAATTACATTATTGTATATGCTGCACTGAATGGAATTCATGTATAATAATAATAGAGAAGCATTGTTTGCATCATATTATGGCAATTTATCCTCACTAAAAACCGTCTAGAGTCCTGCATTTTTTAATATCCTGTAAACCGTTAAACCACCAGAACATGATTGTACAACAGTAAAATGTTTTCTTTTGCATTAAAATGACACCTGTTGAAAACAAAAAGTTAAAAAAGGTACTTAGAGCTGTTATTTTTCCAAGTACACAACACCCTAGACAATTCAAGGCATCTCATTCTCCATCAAAATTAACAAAAATTTGTCATGCTGTTAAATCCATTACTATGGATACAACTGGTGCAAAATTGGTCAAACGGATCCAACAAACACTGATGTCCAGGCTGGCATATTGGCAACTAATACATAACTGGTGGTCAAAATGATGCATTTAAAATATCTTCCCTTTCTTCTTATTCTTTTCCAAGGTTCTAAAATGACATTTAAAAAAAAAAGTTTGTTAAATAATGCATACATGTTATGATTTTTTTAAAATTACTAATATTCAACTTTTAAAACATGCATTTTATAAAGCTTAACTGGTTGCAACACAATGTATGAACCTTGTTATGTACACAGTTATTGCACTGTGTGAGTCAAGCAATGCAGTGATCACCAGATTTCCCCTCCCAAGGACTAGGGGAATTAACCATTTTAATTCTCAAAGCTTTAATTCTGCATCCCTCAGAAGTCTGATGCAATGTAGCTTTCAAATATAGACTTTTTTTTTTACATAGATATAGTTGTGTGAATACGTTTTTGCAGATGAAAATCTGCTTTAGAAGCTAATCATCTTCCCAATACTGCTGATATATGCTCCTTTGTAGCTAAAAGCAGCTCATGATTTTTCTTGGCTTTTAAGTGACACTTCCACAGTGGTCAACGGCCATGGACCATTATTATATCAGAAACTGCCTTTTAGCAGAAAGCTACAGAACTTTTACTTTCAACTGCAGGACAAGACTCCAATTTACCTGGAAGAATTCTGTTGTTCCAAAATACGTTGTTGAGCTTCCCAGTTTGCTTTCTCGTCCTCAAACTGGCGACGCTTTTCCTCTAATTCTTTGTGTTGTGCCTCCAAATTCTTTTTCATTTGTTCATGGCGTCGCTGCAGCTACAGGAAGCAATGAACAGAGTCATTAGGTGCAGAAAACACTGCAACTTTTGGAGCTGCAATAACAAAGATCAGCAACTATACTTATAAATGCAAGAAAATGCAGTATATTTTTTCTTTAGAGAAAGTGATTCAGACCAAAAACTCTAAGGTCATAGGTACTGCCAATAACAGAAACCAAAAGAGTATTAATCCCGTAGCTTCATTTTACAGTTAATGGAAAATATCCCAAAAACATATTTCCTTTACTACATTTTTTTTACATGCTCTATACTCAGCAGTGTCTATTGCCTAATTTTCTACATTTAGAAAAATACAACAGAAGTTTATGAAGCCATGAATAGTGAAGGAAAAAAAAAGGAGTCAATTGCATGGACATTAAAAATTGGTATCACAGGATACACTCAGTCAAAAAGTCATGAGATAGTACATGAAAACCAGAAATATTTCTGTTTGTTTTTCATATAACAAGGAGAGTGTGGAGGCCAGAAGTATAAACGGGTTCAGAAGGATTTGAGACAGAAATTGAGGAAGGATAAATCCAGTGACTACAAAAACCATGACCCAGATAAAATACCTAGCTTTAAAATCCTTAAATTGCTGACTGGTATATCCTTATCTATTTAGTTCTCAAAAAAAAAAAAGGAAGAAAAAAAAACTAGATTGACTTTTTTTCCCTCTGATCCAGTATGCCTTGGCTCCTTACAGTACCTAGGCTGCCAAGCATTTTAACCACCCTTCCAAGTTTCCTCACTTTTCCTCAAATTTAGAGCCAAACTTTCTTTAGGAATTTCATCAGTTCTGAACTTCTCTATTAGGATTCTTGTGAGAAGCCGCTTTCTCAAAAATTAGGAAATTAGTTTTACTTAAACTTCTACTTATAATAGTCCCTTGAAAAGATCTTTCAGGGTCTCTTGAAGTCTGTAAAAAAAGCTTCACTGTGAGGACTTCACCTGAAGGTGACAGAAATTAAATATCCATTAAATTTGTTCCAATGATAACCAGAACAGTAACAAAAACATATCCCTGACTCTTCCTTAGCCTAGTAATTCTCATTTAGATAATGCCTTATAAATATCATACCAAATTCTTGAAATGCTTTTGCAATATGCACAGCAAATGATCATTACTGCATTAGCTTATGTAAGCGCTAAAAGTCTCAAGATTTTTTAAAATCACATGGAATAAAATAGTCCCAAAATATTTCAAAGAAAAGGGAGAAGGTAAGAAAGTTAAAGAGTATTTTAACATACTATGACTGTGAAAATAAAAACAGAATGCATGTGAACATTAAAATTGCATTTTAGGTTCAAGTTTACACCATTTCAGCAAAGACAACAAGCTGAGAAAGAAAAATTGTGTTGTTTGTCTTTACATGTAAAATCCAACTATGGAGTCAATTATGTTGGAAAGTCTTGGCAAAAAGTGCTATCTGTACACTTGTACAGCCTCACACATATTGGGGCTTAAGACATTTTGATTACCTCAGCTTCAGAGTCCTTCAGTTTCTGAACTTTTTCTTTGACTTTCATCTCAAACACCTGTTCCATTTCCATTTCCATTTTTTTCATTTTGGCTACATGCTCCCTCCTTTCCTCCTCCATCTGTGCCAATGGGCTCCTGCCATAAATCCAGAAGAAGGAGTTAGTTAATAAGAACTTTTTTCCCTGTCTGTTATATTAGGGCATCTGGAAAAAGCAAGATAAAAATGCTGAAGCATTAAGATAAATACGTCGCTGTAGGCACTGCTAGTTTAAATTCAATTTGCATTATTATTTTAACTGTTTAATTAAGCTTTACTCAAAAAGACATCTCATACAGTATCCTTTCCTCCCCCACATTTGATTTACATTACATCTAAGTTAACAGAAACTCTTGACTTTCTATCTGTAAAACCACCTGGTGATGGAAACAGAGGAAATCAATATTACAATAAGAACAACAAAATTTAGCACCTTCCAAGTGAACTTCCGGCGTCTCGTTCTTTCCCATTCAAATATATACAAAAATTAATGGACATAATAAAAAATTTAAGAGCACCGCAGACTAAAGTCCCATTTTCTCTCTAAATCTTTACTGTTCCAAGTGAGCCCAAGAGTAAGTTAACATTACAATTATGTTGAATACTGTGGTCATGGTTTTGAAGAGGTATCAGCTTCAAGAAAAAGGTTTGGGCAACTGAACATCAGTATTTCATCCAAGTGTTAGTTGGAAGATTTTCCTTTAAAAAGCTACTAATAAACTTAATGTATAAAAATAACGTACATTATTTTCAATTTTTCCATACACTTTATGGTAACTACTTTCTGGATTCTACTGAATTTTGAAAGCTGTATAAGCCTGCTATCCATGTTATGGTGATATGGGTTTTAAATAGAAAGTTTCACATTAAGTATCGAATAAAACAGGATGATTATGATCTAGTGATGATTGCTACATAGAGTCTTGTAAGACTATGCTGTTCAACAAAGAGCAATCAAAACAAATCACTGGCCTCTTGTTTCAATTTTGAGTATGTACAGCTTAAAATGGCAAAGTTTTAACTACTGTGTTGGTAAAAATGAAGAACTGAATATATTTAGAACCGTTACAATCAACCAGCAGACGATATCTACTGTAATGTATGCAAAAGTCAGTCAGACCAGCAAATTGTAAATGGAGGTGGCAAGCCTAAGCCCTATTAAAAATAAGATTTTTGTTTTCATTTCTTAAAAAAAAAACAACAAACCAACAAAACAAACAAAAAAAGCCCTGTTCTGATTCAAATCGTGGAGAAAAGGCATTTTAAAAGGAGAAAAGTTTTGACTAATTTCCAGTGAGGACTGAAACATAATCAGCAATATCTTTTTTGATTCAGAATTTGCGACTCATTCTTAAAGGAATGGAAGTTTCATATCGAACATAGCTAAGATTTAGTTTGACTTTTATTGGCTCATTTTATCCTTTCTGCTCACCCATTTTCATCAACTAGCCATACAGTGAAAGCATGCAATGCCATATTAAGTCAAGGCCATACATTTTCTTTCTCAAACATCAGTATTTTAAAATTAAAAATTGGTGGGGGTGAGGAGGAAGAAAATGGCATTTCCATTAAAAAAATAAAATTAAACAGAATCTGAACTAATAGTTGCAAAGCCTGGACTTCTGAGTAAGATGCTGCATAATATACAGCACCGAATTAGTCTGATCCTCAGACTAATTTTTACTTTAGTCCTTCAAAAGGCCAGTGCTAGCAATCCTTTCCAGGGAAAAATTAATGGTTATACACAGGTGAAGTAGAATAATACAGAAAAATAATAAGGAAGTGAAGGAAGAGGTAAATAGCAGTACTTGTGGAAACTAAGCAGTTGTCAAAACAAGACTATTTTCCTCTTGTTACCTTTTAGAAGTGTAAAGTTCTCAAATGTATCTGCTCTTCAAAAATTAATCTAGGAAGTAGACTGAATACTGAGGAATCATTGGTGCAGTCTTAACTTGAAAGGGGAGCAGAACTATCCTTTGATTTACAACTTAATCTAATGGGGATGTCACACAAGTTGTATTTGAGAAGGTGGTAAAAAAATCAGTCTGCACAGAAAATTTGATGAACTAACAAGCAAGCATTTACAGCTGAGAGCTTTACAACACAGTCACAACTGTTTTTATTAGGTCCAAAGTATGTGACACGGGTAGAAGCATATCACCCTGTATTTCAGGAAAAAATTATACAAGCCATTGAAACAAAACAAACCAACAAACAAACAAACAAACCAACAAAAAACAAACCACACACAAAAAAAAAAGAGCTGAAGAAAAAATACCCAAACAAACCACTAAACAAAGATGTAAAACATTGATTTAGGACGATGTGTGTTAAAACAGCCCTCTAAGTTATTCTTCAAAAATTAAAAATTATTCTAGATATGCCCCAAGTGGAACCTCTGCAAGCCAGTAATAAGATAAAATCACAGTCAGAAAAGATTTAAGTTACTAAATCCCCAATTCAATAAAAAATTGTAAATTTACAGATAAAGATGAAAATTCCACTAATTCTTTATGAGCATCTATATAAAGATGATGGAGCTATGGATAGAAACTGGTGGAATTACACAATTTATGCACTTCTACTGATTTTTGAAATTTGACCAAATTTGTCTTGAGCCTTAGCCAGAAAGTTTCTAAAGAGGATGGGTTTTTACAGAGATATTTGCCACCGAAAGTATTTATAAATTCCTGAAGTTTACAATAGCACAGCTTTAGAAAAAAAAAACAACAAACCAACCGCTAGGGAAAAAAAACAATGCCAAGCGCGGGATAACAGGAAACTGTTTTAAATTTGAAACATTAAACAGTTAAATCCTTTTTGTGTTTATAGAATTTTTGTCTTTACGTTTTTTGGAAAAATTTAAATGACCACTTACATGCCTTCAACTGTGTCAAATCTAAAAAACAAAAAATACAGAGGCTTAGCTTAGCATGCTTAAATAAAACCACAAAACCAAAAAGCAATAATTAAAAAAGTAAATTCATTAATAATAGATTCCTAAAGCTAATTATGTGCTCCCCAGAAAGCAAATTTTTCATACTAAAAGGAAAGACTGTTAGTTAAAGCTTGCTACATTTATTTCAAGTTCAGTCAGTTAACCACTACACCATGTCAATATTAACACAGGTTTGATGTGCAGATGCTTTCAGAATTAGTTTCCTTAGAATATCTGTGTTTTTAGAGTGATTTTAAATATTTTAGTGACATGAACAACCACTTGCTCTACACAAGTTTTCGGAAACCAATGCCATCTCGAGGCTTATCTCTTCATTTAGAATTTGTCAGCTAGCAGAGGACACTGTATTGAGCCCCCGGGAATGTTCTGGTGCAGCAGGAAGAGCACTTGGATCGCACGGCCAGCAGAGGTCTCAGCGGCGGCTCGGGCGGGCTCGGCTGCAGAATCACCTCCCCAGGGCACCGGGATGCTTCACCCAGCGTGCCTCGGCTCAGCGCAGCACTGATGCCACGGGAGGAGAAAAAAGGGCTGAAAAAACAAGTTCTGATATTGTCTCACCATCCTGTGAGATGGGCTTACAACATTGGAACCATTTCATGAAATTCACTACAAATACAGGCAAAAGGAGCTAGAAGTAGTCTGGGCTTAGCAGTCAGAAGGACCTTAGCATTATGTATTTTGTTACCCTGCATTGAACAGATGAGTAGATGGATACGGCACATCTTTGTGATGTACAATACGACTTCCAATAAAAATAAGACTTTACTTTTAAACCCACTGAAGATAGCAGCTTCATACAGCAAACGAAAAAGACTTCTCAAATTACAACTTTTAAATTTCAGACCAAATGCCAATTTTCTCACATCACATAGTACATGTGTGAAATTACAATTACAACAAAGTTTAAAGAGGCAAGTTATCCACATAATGTGAAGACTACCCTGACATTTCATTTTATTTTTTTAATGGCTGGGATTATGCTGAAAACTTGAAAAATCAGACTAAACCTAAAATACAAAAAACCCTATATAAACATGGAAAATACATGCTCTGGACTGCTCTTAGGTTAACAAGTTACTTACAGAACAGCAGAGTTTCACCAAACCAAAGGAGACAAATCATAGATAAAATTATTAACTGGACAGAAAAAAACTGTTTCAATTTATCTACACAGTATTATTAAAACTTGTAGCACATACTTCTATTTGTTTTCACATGTGCATTTTTGTTCAAAGAAATATGTTAACAGCTGCATGAAAAACTAAGATCTATTAAGATCATAAAAATACAGCTGTTTTAAAGGTACAAAAGGTCAATTCAGAACAGCTGCCAGCAGGAGAAACCTTTGGAAAACTACAAGCACCACTGCATGTACATCTCCTCTTATGCCTACCCTCCCAGTTTCCAATAAACAGCTGCTTAGGAATTTCCAGAGCCAGAGGTTAGTTATATCTGTGTTTAACCATAAGCTTCTAATACCACCAGATAGCATCAGAGCCTGTCTCCATTCTCACACAGAGATACAGGATCTGTCTCCCATGAAACAACCAGATTCCCAGAGGACAAGTCAAATATTGCCCCATTTTGAGACACAGACACTTTCAAAAGGCAAGCAAGCAAGCGTAAAATTCCTGAGGGGAGGCACAGATAAACTGTTAATATCTGTTCATCCCCCTGAATTTTCAGGGAGCACATGGTTAGTAGGAAAATTCCTTCTATTCAGACTCAACTATTCTAGATTAAAATCTACAAAAAAAACATTGAAGCCAAAAAAAGCATGTTAAAGCTTAAAAAAATTGCTGCAACTCAACATATGGATAATGTAACAAGACAAGAATAGCATCAGCTGACTCATAACCAGTACATGCATTCAAGAATTTTATGTATTTACTTATTAAGTCACCCTATGTTTTAGGGAACAAACTCTAGAAAAAGGTTCAAAATATTCCTTACAAATTTTAAAAGAGGTTTTATCATCTTTCAGATGGTTGAATCAAACAAACTGCAAAAACTTGCTTGAAAAAAATCCCAAACCCAAAAATTGATAGCAAAGAGCACCAGTTGTATTCATTCATCTCTGAGCTGCAGTACTGCATCTCTGAGCAACAGATTTCTAAAGGAGAAAATTGTTCCAGAAGGCATGGTCACCTGGAAATACTCAGGTGGGACAGCACAGTGATCTGAGGTGGCAGGAGATGCAAGGTAAGCATGTTTCAGAAAGCACAGTAATTCTAGATCCTCTTCGTGCATACTCTGCCTCAAAAGGAAGTATCAGCAATGCTATCAGCAACTGACTGGGGCAGGGGGACTGAAGATTGCAAAAAGAGTTTTGAAACCTACTCGCAGATGCATTTTTGTATAAAATAACATCTTGCTATGTCTGCAATACAGGAATAAAAAATAATTTTAACATTTTTAAGAATGCAGAATAACCAGTCCTTACTTCAGTGACAGACTGAGTGTGTAGACGCAGACTAACACCAATCTAAGTAGGCACACAACAAAAAATGGTGAAAGTGTTGTCACCGAATTTTAAAAGTCTAAGGAAAACATTAAGATTTTGAAAGGTATATAAAACCCCCCAGTATTAACACACACACACACACACACAAATCTAAACAACTTCCTTTGATATCCCAAATGACAATGGGAAAAAAAGTTTCGCTTTTCAGTACAGTAATTGCAAATCGCAGTACAGTAAAAAGCATAGTAATAGCAGTTAGAAGTCCTGAAGGAAATACAGAATTTTCTATTCTGCACTACTGTTACTACATTATCACCTGACATACTTGCTATGTGTACTCAGAAGCCTTGAGATACGAGTCAGGGATAATAGGATGGCAAAAAACATGACTGTGAGAAGTAGTAACCACAGTGTTATGGATACACATATTTGCAAAGTAGTCTTTTTAAGACTTAACAAACTTTACCTAAATTCAAGTACACTTCCGAAGAGTTGATATAACTGACATAAACTATTACATTTTTTGTCAGTGCTGAGCAGGGAAGTCTCGTGTAGGCTCACACTAGATGAAACTAAATCATGTTCACTTAAATCATTCCCTCACAGCCACATTCAAAGCATTAGATGATGTAAAATAGACATTTTAGTGAAAAATGGCTTTGTAGCTGCCATATGAATGGAAATAGCAGATACTGCCATTTAATTTCAGGAATCTTTTTCAGGAAGAACAGCTGTAATTTTGCATACCATTAGCTGAAAAGAATAGTACCCTATACTTTGATTGAGAAATTTGTACTTAAATATAGTACAAAAGGTAAGAATATCACTAATTATTAATTATTTAACGACTAATTACTTTGATGCAATTGGTGCATGCAGAGCAGGTAAAATACTTCAGAATGTAGCTGTTCTCAAAAAGCAGTATGCAATGCAGAATACAGTAGAGCCCACTTTTAAATATTCCAATAACTTCATTAGGTTGGCAAATAACTTGCTGTCAGAGGTAATTAAAATGACACAAGTTAAAAAAAAACAGCAACAAAAGCTCCAAAATGCTGCACTGTAACTCTTCTCACAAAAGATAATGATGCTGCAATAATTTCCCTGACATGATAAGCAGCTATATAAGTGGCCAGAGCAGCATTTCAAAGATGACAGTAGGAGGTCTGGATTTTCAAAGTTTCCAAACAAATATTAACCCATTCTTCTCAAAGACATCCCTAACACAGAGTATGGATAATTCATGCAGAAGAACCAATAATCCCAAAAGTAACATATAAACCAAAATAGAAACACTAATGCACAAAAACTTTGCATTGAATACCAGTGAAATAAAACTGCAAGAGTAAATGTAAGGATTCTCTTCAGAACTGAATCTAACTAAAAGTCAGTATTTAACATGTTCAGTTAAACTAGCATGAACCTTAATGAAATAGAAAAAAAACCCCTAATTGTAAATAAACAAGAGGCCTACAGTGTTCAGACACAGCGAAGAGGCAACTGACTGGAGGCTATTTACAAACAAAACCACCACCACCTCTCCCCAAAAACCCCAAACCCAAAAATCACACCACATGTTCACAAAAGCAAACAACCAAAAAAGCAGAGTAAAAATATTAAAGTGCAATACAACCTTAACAGGAACTTACTTTGTTAGCTGCCCTTTATTTTTGTTGTTGTCAACACCGTTGTATGTAACAGCTGCCAGTTTTCTGCTTCTGTAGTTCTCATAATGTACATTGTTAGTGACATCCTTCAGGTCCTGCATATGAGTTCTGCCAATAAGGGTAATTTATCAGATTACTGCTCTAATACAAAATACTATCTGAAAAATCAGTCCATGTTCATTTTGGAGATTGACTTAATTAAATCACATCCCTCCATTAATGTCCCATTCCACACAATGTTGTCATTCCAACAATCAAATTAGAGCTGTCAGGACAGATGTGAAAACTGTGTATTACTACTGTAGTAGGTAAGAAAACGCATGTCAGGCAAACAACAAGGCAAAACTTCCTAGTTACTATCTTTTAAGTTTACAAAAGCTAAATGTAAAGTTAAAGACTAAGATAAAAGCATTAGCTTCCTTTCATGGTTTTCCATTGTCAGCCTGGAGAAAATAAAAACTTAATAATCAAACTCAGAGTTGTTACAGCAGATGTCACCTAGTGAACTGGTGTGAGTATAGGACTTGGCACCTAACACAATGAAGCACAGGCAGTCTTGCTGTAGACAACTGCAGCACTGCAAATATTTTGAAAAATGCCTACAAGTAAGTACACATCACTACAACTGAGCACACATCAGCACTAACAGACAACACAGCTTCCTATAGTTTATCACAGTTTTCAAGAACAAGCAATCACAAAGTAAAGAGAACTATTACAAAAAAAGAAAATCCTTACCAACACTACTGCTTGCAAATATATCGATACACATCGATAAAGTGTAAGATACTGTTTACAGTTAAAAATACGGGGATTAACATGAACTATCTCAAATCCTTTTTTCTCCAATATGACTTCCCAAGCTCTCAGACATACCAGACAATGTTAATGTTACCTGTAAGTTACTTACCTTATCAACATGTTCCTCAGAATTGTGAAGTCACAGTGTTCACCATTTTCAACTGCAAAAAAAAGTAAACTTTTGTTGAGATGCCAACCAAAATATGTGCCTTACAGAGGTAAGATGTCATCCATCTACATGCATTCCAACAACAGATTACTTCCAGCCTTTCCTTACTGAAAAAACGTGTTAACAGTATCTTACTAGAGAATTCCTATGCTCCCCTGAGCCACACTGACAAACTGTACTCTGAGTCAGTACAGCAGAATAAGCTACCACAACAGAAACACAGTTTTGTCAGTTTAACTTTTTGATCCCTTGGAGGCACTGCCAGCACAGTTGTTTAAGGATCCAACACTAACGTAGACCCCAGTCTAGGTCCAGCTATATCCAAAACCCTTTAAAAGACAGACTTAATGCAATCTATTTCCCCCTTCCCCACTAAATGAGTTGCAGAAGTCTTCATTTTAATTTTTATGTGGATTTAGTTCTTTATTAACTAAGGAAAGGAAGGTTGTGTATTTAATTTGATGCACCTACCTACACATCAAGAGAGAACGGGCAGCTGTCATTAGATGCCACCTATTCCACTGTGCCTATCACCCTATTAATGTAGAAGAGGCTGATTCTGAGTGGCATTTCCCTGATAGATAATGAAATGACACTGGGGAAAAATGCGCACCCCCAGAACTCTCTGGTGTGTGCAGACAGAGAAGGCAACATAGAAAAGCGCACACAAAAGAAATGCACAAGGCAGGTTTCCAATGTGTCCCTGAAGTAAAGACATACATTTTCGCGGGAAGGAAGGGAAAAAACAGGAAGAAGGAATTCAAATAGCCCAGGTAAGTTCAGTGAATCCTACAGAAAAGTGCAGAACATAGACTCTGTGTGTGTTTGTCCTGTATCTGCACTCCTGCATTATTTCATTCCATGGTTTTACAGACTGGTAAATTCCACTCAGATAGTAAATGAAGTCATACTTCCAAAAAAGCATCATTTCTGAGTGTTCTGTCCTTGGCTGACAGACTGAAAGCCACTTAAAGAGGTTGCTTTTAGTTAGGCTAGCTCTTCCCTTCACAAAGTTGTACAATCATGAACAGGAATCCTTTAACAGATTTGTTTTAAAATAAAGAAAAGCAGCACCATTTTGTACATCTCCAAATGGCAACGCAAGAGCCTTAAATAAAGCTTGATCCTCTCTGGCGCAGCTGGTTTTTACTTTCTGCCAAACCTCATTTCCTGCCAGACATGCACTTCAAAGTGTTACAGCATTTCTCTTTAAAGTATTGGTCCACACACTGCTTGTTGGTTGGGGGTTTTTTTGTCTATTTTACACTGCATCCAATTTATAGTCCATTGCCCTTGGAAGGCAGAAATAATGAGGAAAAGAAAAATATTCTCTTTATTCAATACATGCACATCACAAGGAAAAAATTCAGCGATCATGGAGAAGCAGTTTAATAGTGATTGTTTCACTGCAGAGCATGGTGCAAGTCTTGCTGTTAGAAATATGTGAATGGCATTAAAGCACAAGAAATGGTTGCCAGAAGAACATGCAGTTATCTTCAAGTCTCTATAGCAGTAGAAAGTAAGTTCTAAATAAATTTTAAAAAAAAAGTATTCTATTCATTACCAGGGACCTTCCCCAGCAATTAAGACTCAGATGTTTTGGGAAAAAACCAAATTCTTCCAGAAACTTTAAACTGAACTTATGATAAAGGAGCTGGTCAAATTAATATTTATAATGTGTATCCTCTACAAAGAAAAATCTAAGGAATACATATATTTTATACGAAAAAAATTAATGTGAGAAAGCTAGAAAACAGTTGTAATTTAAGTCACATCATTACCTGCCGTAAGTCACTACAGGTTTTACAACTACTCACTGAGGCTTCAACAGGTATCTGCTTGCAAAGTTACGTATTGCTGAAACCTTTACTTTGTTCCAGTATTATCAGAATAACAAAATGGTATATTCAGTAAATTTCCAGATCAAATAACATTCAAATTAAGCATTTCAAACATTTCAAATATAGACTAATGGCTAATAAATTTTAAATGGATTAAAAAAAAAAATCACAAGAAAGCCTTACCTTCTGCAACACCCCATGGGTACTGCCTTCCTCTAACTCTCTTGCCATTGACTTCAATGATCGTATTACTACCTACCACAGCAAGAGGTAAACGGTCCTACAAGATAAAGTATGACTTTTACTGCCAAAAGATACTGAAAGCATGCCCATGTTATAGCTTGGGGCTATAACACTGCTGTGCAGCTAACCCCAAGTGCAAGAATAGTGATGTTTACTGATCTCTGCCTAGTTTAATGACTTATATATACACACACCCCCTTCTAAATTCCTTATACTGTTGTATTCTGTAAATCTAGTTAAGAAACAGACATTAACGTTACTTAGTAAGCTAAGCAACAGGCAAACCATTTCCTATTTACTTAATCGCACAGTTAATTATTTACCAATTCATATTCCCACTGGCTACAAGGACTGTTACTTTGGCTGGATCTTATATCCAGTTTTCAAAGGTTTGGCAAAGAACTACTTCAAGTTCTTGTTTTCAGTTGAACCGAGAATGCCTCCAGTGTATCAAGCAACAAAGGAGCCAAGAGCAGCTTCAAGTGGCTGAAAGGAACAGAGTACAAAGCTAAGTATTTCAGACTTTTGTCTTTGCTTTTATTCTGCTCTTCTCCTCTAGGCTTAGTCCCAGGACATCTTCCATTTGTGATATTTGTGTTTATCTATCCTAGGTGATTCCCACAGTAACAAAAAAACTTAAAAGCTCTTGCAGGCTGTTAAAAGCTACTGAACAAACAGAAGCAAGGCTCAAGAAACATATACAACATGGACTCCGACATAAAAGAACAAACCAAAAACATGAGTAAACTAAGAAGAAGCCTGTCAACAGCCTGACAGTCCTTTTGATTTTCTTTAGTCATTCATCTCCATTAAGGTTTCAGTATATCAATCATCCAGACAACTATTAGATGAAATGCACATACTCTATGCCACTGCACACCTCTGTCTGAAAGACAACCCTGGTCTCCTTCAAAGCTCAGAACCAAAAACAAGTGGTAGGTGGATAAAAGTCAAATAGTCATGAAATTAAAAAAGTGATCTTTTAGAGTTCATTAAATGAGCTCTCATTCTGAATTTTAGCCAAAGGACTTAGACAGATGACTTAATAGTATCATTCATTGCCCCTGCCGAGGAACAGTGACACTTAGGACAGCTTTGCATTTGATTTCTATCTCCTACACATATCGGTGGGCTCTTCATTAATGACAGAATGCTTTTCACACTCAACCCCCCTTGCCACTCCATAAGCAGTTTTTCAAAAGAAAATTAATTACCTTTATCTTTTTAACAATTTTATTTTCTTCTTCATCATCTGTTTCCGGAAATTCATATATTTTAATTTTGTGTTCTTGGATTTCTTTCATTATCTAAAAAGAAAAGTGTTATCTGTTTGAGAAATTCATACTCTGTAGTAACTCGATATTTCTTGCTGCAATCTGATTCTCCCTCCTTATGTCTGATATGTAAGATCCTTGCATATTAAGATGACTAAGTTACATCACAAAACTTGCACATATTTAACACCATCAGGTGACTCCAATGGGTTATTAGTATGACCATCTCTTAAGCCAGGGGGAAGACAGGATCAGAGTCAGTGCCTCACAGCTAACAGAATATTATCCACCAATACAAGACAGCAAAAATTAATATTAGTTTTCTATGATGGCACAAACAACAGATTTACCCTAATGGAAATTCTGCCTGAATGTGCAAAAACTAATACAACCCTACTTAAGTTCTCAGACTAGTCTCGCAATTGAGTCCCTTCAAAATATAAAATATTTGAATAGATAACTGCAGGCACATTTGACCCCTTTGAGTTCCCACAATAGCTACTCCTGTCACTCCTATTCTTTCCTGTTTCTAACACACCTGAGCATCAGTTGCTTGAAGCAGGATCACCTGCCTCTTTTAATAGAGCTTATGACTGATGGACTGACTCTAGCAGTTAGTTGTGTTGAAAAACATTTGCAAGCATTAACAAAAATTTAATAAAAACTGACAGCATCATCAAAAAAGTGACCATACTGTTTTGCTGCTTCATTTCTCTGAAGGGTATTTTTAAAAACAAGATGATTAGTTTTCCAGAATTTTAGAACGGAAAAACATTAGACCATTTAGTTGACAGCTGCACTGCAAAGCCCTGGGGAATATTTCTGGTTCATGAGTTTGCAGTCTTATAAGAACATAAGTATCCAATTCGTGCAAGGACTTATTTTCAAAGTTTGATTTGGGAAAGTTTCCCCTATTTAACCTCAACTTATGATAAAGCTGCTTACATATTTAGAAATATTCTGTGTTCCACCATTTTTTCCTTTCATTTTGTCCTCTGATTTTTAGAGTTTTGCACACAACACCTCAATGACATCTTTTCAGAACCTGTGTTCTAAACTAGGACTGGACAGAGTTCAATAAAACTTCCTGTCTTGTCTTGTCCTGTTCTGGGTCCTCCTCATCCTCTTCATACAATACTAAAAAGCTTAAATCTACTTCTACTCTGATCATGTAGCTGAAAATAAAACATAAGCCACTTGCAGACACTGATGCCAAATACATTCTACAAATACAAAGACACTACATCAGTTGTATCAATGTTACAATTATCTCACCATCTTTAAAATGCATTACCACAGCCCAAGACTGAGTAGGTATACTGATTCTCATCTAATACCTGAGGTCTCTTTAATAAATACAGTGCATCAACATGAAAGTGAATACCACAACACAATTAATAATACTCTCACATTCTTAAATACCTTTTTTTTTAAAACACACAACTTCTGTTAGGTACCTAACTCTTGAAAGCTCCTTTCCTTCCTTACTGATTTTTATCTCAGCAGTGAATTATTTCACTTGCCAAGAAACATACTACACTTGAAACCTCTTGCCCTGAGGACAAAAACAAGATTATTTCACCAAGAATTATAATTAAATCTAGAGATATAAATTACTTAGCTTTGCTGTCTCAGGTCATTGCTTTAGGGTTTAAACTTTTCATGTAGGTTACATCTCACCATTTCTATAGGGATCAACTTAATAAATTATCCTATGTTGTAAATATTAATTTTTCAACTCACCTGTTTTTTAAACTGTTGGCATTCCTCAGGTGTAAGTGTATCTGCTTTGGCAATAAGTGGAATGATATTCACTTTTTCATGCAGGCGCTTCATAAACTCTATATCCAAAGGCTTAAGTCTGAAAAACAGCATTAGAGCTTTGCTATTTTTTATTAATTAAACAAGAATTTACAAATGATGAGATTTGTCCTGACAACTATTCTTGAAACACTGATTTATGAGTGACAGATGACTGAATGAAAGTCAAAAGGCTACCTGCAACTACTACAGGAAATCCCCTAAATTGTATCATACCAGAGGAATAAGTAATATGTTAATACTACTAGTAGTCATGAGACTTCTGCTAGCTGAAATTACACTCATTTAAGCAAGTGATAAGACCTCTCCTATGAAAGTAGTAAAGTTCCTGTCATTAGCCAGAAGATAATCCCATTTAAAGCCTGACTGATAAGAGTTTACAGCTGCGAATTATGCTCTGAAAGTCATGTTTATTACTGTGTTTCCTCTTGAGAGTGGGCTGGGAGATTTATTTTTTTTTTAGATCTTAGATTGCTGAAGACAATAACTTCTGTGGCCTGTGCACAAATGAAGTAGAAACATCTCATCTCTAAATTGTTATGTAAAACAAAAAGACAATTATTAAGGTGGATGACAATAACATAAAAACTAAAACAACCATCGTATGGGTATTGAGCAGGTGCGTGACAGCATGTTCACCATCCATGTGAATCAAAGTGGTCAATATTTCCTGCTTGCTGAAGTAAAGCCAGAGAGTTTTTGACGCATTAATACTTCAGAATTATAGCAAGTTTAGTTGGGCTTAAAGGATTCACTTAAAGGATTTAACAAGATTATTTCTCATATAAAATAAATTAGTATTAGGAACATTAAAACTATATTCATTTGGTACTCAAATTTAGCTGCTTCTCCAAACCATATAAAAATGAATAAAGAAAATGTTGAAGAACACATACTTAATTTCATTTTAACATTTTCTACCTGCCACTTAATTTCCCGAATTCTCAACACGTTTCCATTAAATAGCCAATGCTAATGGCATGTCTAGATTATGAGTGCTTTTTTGATTATCCACTCCCCTTCATATCCTTCCTTTCCCACTACTTTCTTCAAAAAAAAATAATCACAGAATATTGTGAGCTGGAAAAAGCTACCTAGGGCAGCAACACCAGGTTGAAGGGCAGCTGCAAAGCAGAATCTTTCAAAACAAAAATGCTCACCTCAAGGACTTGAGTTTACAGTGGAGACTGAGCAGTAAGGCTTTACATAAAGATTCCAGAATTGCAGAAAGATGGTGCAATTCATTATCACCCCATTCACTTACCTGGAATGCTCCCCCTGCCCCTCCCCTCTCTCCTCCTGCTCCCACACAAACTAACTCATCAGTTCAGATGTTTATGGGGATACCAGCTAAAAACAGTGGGATGCATTAAATGGGAGGACTTAATCTGTCAATTTTTTTAATTTCTAAATTATAACAAGAGGGCTTTTACAAATGTATTAAGTCATAAGGGTGAGCAGAAGTAAGTTCACCTACAAATGCTTTAATTTGGTGTAAGTATAGTCATGCTTCAAGAGTGAAGAGGACACTACTTGACAGGTTACATGCGCTGCTGTCTGCACAGGAAACAGGAACAAAGACTGCATGACCACAAAAACCAGGTAGGAAGTGAGCTATGTCCTTTCAGAGAGGGGAATATCTTAAAAGAGGAAATGAATGGTAACAGCAGTACCAATTTTCTCTATTACTTTTCTTACTTACATGACAATTCTAAGCATTTATTCCAGTAATTGAAAAACACTATGCAAACCTAGCACAACTTCACACTTTTTCCCCCCAAGAATGACACGAAATACCTGTGCAAGGAATATGCTTTTACAGCTTTTAGCCTCACAAATTTAGTTACCAAACCTTAGCTTATTGGAAACATTATCTTTCTTTTTCCTTAAGAATAATTTGTACCTCCCACTGATTTAGAAAATTCTAATGGATAAAGGGGGGTATGGGGTTAAGAGAATTGTTTGCAGAATCTGAAAGTTAGCTCAAAAATGATTTACTAGCACAAGAAAAGGATCATCATCCCTTTATTTAAATTATATTTAGAATTGATGTGCATGTTGAGCAAAACTGACATTACAAACATGCATGTTGAACAACAACAAAATATTTAATAAAAGTAAGTCTAAATAAGAAAAACTCCCTCTAATACTTCTTTCCAAATTTGGAAGTCTCTGTCCAGTTCAAAATTATTAGACCCATATCAATGCTAGCTACAGAAGCTAAGTGTAATAGTTAGCAATTTTCACTGCCTGAGGAATATGCTTCAAAATTCCTTCATCATTCCCTTCAACAAGTTTTACTACCTTTGACCCATACAATAAAATAGGCTACTTATCCTCTCCTTCTAGTTTTGAAGTATAACTTAAGAGTCTCTGATCAATTTAATCAGTTATAATGCTATGATAAAATGCTAGGCAACTAATTTCAGATATAGTCAATCTGTATCTAATACATCCTAGAAATGCAGTTCTCCCCTCTACCACTAGATAGAAGTCTGATCAAGTTAAAAACTAAGCAGGGGTGCAAGATCACACAGTAATTGAAAGAAATCAGAATGCCTGTACTGGAATTGTCACTAGACAAAATATTACGTGCCAGGTGAATTAAAGTATGCTTACAACGATCTATGAAATTTCCCATCTTCAATTTATCATTCAAATTCAAAGGGAGGCAGGAAGAACAGAAAGGAAAAATCCCATTGCTTGAACTGTGAATCAGTTTCTCCTTCTAATGTGATCAAAAGACATATAGATCGCAAACAGACCTGGCACTTGTGAACGTCTATGTATTTTTAGCTGTTAGAATTCTATTTTTCTTGCTGTGTAAATAATGTGCAATCATGTTTTCTGGTGTTTGGCTTGCTAATGTTTGACAAGCCAAAGCAAGCTCATATTTGAAAATAAGCACGATTTGCAGACCATTAAGAAAATCCTGTTTGGAACTTTACATAACTAAGACCGACAAATTTGTATATTTATCTGAGGTAAGAGACAGAAATACAGTAATACAAACCCATGTCCTGAAGGAGCAATGAAGTATAAACAACACTGCACTCTATTATCTGGCATCTGCCGCCTGTTCACTCGAGATTCTGCATTCAGGTAGTCCTCAAACTTACTGTCAATGTAGTCGATAACTGGCTGCCAGCTGTAGAGGTTACATGAATAAAAATCAGTAAGTTACATTATTTATGTAAAGAAAAAAAAATGTCTTGGCAGATGTTCACAATTTCCCCATGGGTTGGCTTTTTCCTGTTGTTGTTTTGATTTTGGTTTGTTTTTTTTTTAAATTAGGATACTTCAACACTGCACTTTAAGAGACCAGCTCCTCAACACAAAACTGAGTTACAAAGCTCTGAAGACAAAGTGTGAGTTCACTGAAAAATCCCTTCAAACACAATCCCCTTCATTGTAATAGCATTAAACAGAATACTTAAGAACAGTAGCCAAAGGAATATGCTTCACTGATCACATCTTATGATGACACAGAAATCAGTTCTGCACACTGCACGTGTGGATAAAGAGCCTAATGCATCATCCAGTTTAAAGGGAAAAGCTCACAGTATTTCACTCAAGTTATAAAGGTACTTGGAATTAGAGTAGTTAAAACTTTTCAGCTAACTGAAAGTTTAAAAGTGTTAATATTTTAACTGAATGTTGAAGCCTGCATTTAAAAATATGTCACAACGTATTATATCTCACACATATACAAAATGCAATTCAGAATTATCGTCAGAGAACATACAAAGAATTTCTTACCAATTACTATTATCCACAGCATCTCCAAATCCTGGTGTGTCAACTATTGTGAGTAGTAACTGAACACCACCCTCTTTGATTAAAACTTTTGACTGTTCAACCTGTAAAATGAATAAGGTAAGATTAAAGTTTTAGCAATTTAGTCACCTATCTGAAACACTGGGAGAAGCATTCAATGAAAAAGAAGTCTGGCAAAGAATTGCTGACTCTTCTGCTTCAGAGGCATACTGGGTCTGTGTTTTGCTTATAAAATCCCAATATTTTTATAATAATTATTTTTTAAAAGAAAAAGGTCATTATTTAAATAAAGTCAGTGAACCCTCTAAGTATGTAGGATATCTCAGTATCTTAATTCCTGATTAAACAGGAAAAACCTTAACCAGGCATTAAACGTGATGAAATTGCCAACTTCAGTCACTTCTAAGAAAATTACATTTTCAAAAGTGATCCTCCCTAAGCACCTTAGACACTACATTTCTAGTCCTGTTAATGTATTTTTAAGAATACATTTATTCTTCAGCTAGCATAATGTTGGGAATGGAACAATTTAAAGTAATGGTTTCTTGTTACAAACAGATTGATATTGGAAAGTAATACAATCTAGCTGCAATCTGCTGAACTAGACCTCATGTGACCATAATGGATTGGGTTCCTGTGAGCCCAGGTCACTGATGGAAACCTGGCTCAGAAGTCAACTGCATCAGCACAAGGTTGATGCAAGATCTGGGTGTGGGAATTCATGCCTCCAGTTGTGACCACCCATCTGCAGCACAGCTCAGTCACCTTGCAATAAGCACATCAAACAGATTAAGCATGTCATGACAGAAAAAATCTAGGCTAAACAGCACATGGACTGCTACCGCCTTCCTACTAATATCTCAGTAATTATTGATAATGCCAACGTCAGGTGTATTTGCCTGAGAAAGTGCTGTATCGCTGTTGTAACAGTCAGTGATACACAGCAGTAAGAAATTACAAACTCACGTTATCATGTTGGCTTCTTTCCAATTGCTCACACATTTAATCATTGTTTTTTCCCCTGATACTAAAGCAATTTCTATTAAATCACTAGTGACACTGTTTTCTAGATATGGATTCAAGAAATCAACTGTGAGCCATCTGTCCAGAGCCACGCATGAGTTGGCACACAGTGATGACACCTTGGTGCTCATTGCTTAACATTTCTTAAGTCTCCCAAACCCTAATGGGGAAGAGGAAAAAAAAAGTTCTATTTAACTGGATGAACACCTGCAAGAACATTCACTAAGGAACTTTCAGAAAGAGTGGCAACTTGGATAATAAATCCTATCTGGATAGTCTCTTGACCAGTTCAAGATTTGAGAGAGATCCTATCAATGCTAGTTTAGCTCTTCCACATCCCTCATTGTCATATAATTGAAACAGACTCACAGCCACACCTGCATATTATTGCAAACACGCTGCAATCGCTGCTTATGTGATGCAATGTAAATCCACAAGATAAAGTGACACCCTGCAGAAAGTCAAACTAAATCCCTCTTGCCCAAGCAAAACACTGAGTCTAATTCAGACGAGAATATACACAAACACAGAAAACAGTACCTAACTGCAAAGAAGGCTTCATATTTAATCTCTAAGTATGCAGGATGCTATTTTTAACTATTCATCAGTAGGGATCCTACCCAAGTCAGATCAATCCCTTCCAATGTTAGTTCTCAAAAAACTGACACAGCTACACTATGGCTGCCTACAGCAACCAATCATCATGAGCTGGCTCCTCACATAACAAAAAGACAGGAAAAAAAATATCAGTAAGGCAGATACAGGAAACAAGTCCCCAACACTGGGCTTCCAGAATGCTAGTCACAGAAGAATCCAGGCTGGGCTGGACTTCAAGGCCACCCAATTCAAGCTCCTACCTGAGCAGGCCTTATTGCAGGTTAGGAAGGTGTAAAAAAAACCCAACCAACCAAACAAAAAAACCCCCCATGCACACAGCATCCTAAGACACCACCAAGTTACTCTTTCACAACTCTTATCCTTCTAAAAGCATACAGTTCAGAGCCATGAGAACCTAGGTATACATGCAGTGCTTTCAAAACTTATGTTTTAATCGTGATGAGTGTATTTCCCCCCTCCTCAAGAGTTCTATAGAGAAATTTTATTGTACACAGTCAATGCCAGAACTCAAGACAGTAATCCCCAGCCATAGTCAACTCAGCCAAGAGTTTACTACTCACAAGCTTTAGCACACAAGGAGATTAACTTCTAATTCCTTGCATTCTTTTTGCTATCTTGTATATAGTAACCACATAGCCCTCCTATCACCAAGCTCTCTGAAAGTATAAGAAATCCAAAACACTTGTAAAATACTAGAGATGATAATGTTAACAGATGTATTCTTGCCAAGCACTACAAGGTATCGACTTTATTCTCCAGCCCAAAAATTCCCAGCAAGAACCATTAAATTATTATGCACTCATGAAGGAATGCTTTTCAGAAGAAGCAATTAATAAAATATTATCTTGAACCTATGTTTATAAAAAACTAAAACAAAGGTCAAGATATCCTCAGAAAAGCCACACCAAACATTTTCCCTGATTCTGTATGCTTGTAAAATATGTGTGGCTGAATTTGTGAAACCACCTTCTGACAAATGGCCTACAGTAACAATCTCTGCAGGCAGTGCTAATACCTCACTGGGTGGTGAGGATTTACATTTTTTCTTACTTTTCATAAGTTCATGTAGGTATCTTGCTATCAGAGTAGGGTTTTAAAAAACCTATGGAACAAGAAGCATGAGCTCATCAAATTAAATGTCCTGTGCTTGTGCTGTGGACAATCAGACCAAATCCACCATACACTTTAAATGGTAAGTTCTGCTAGTAGGAGACAGTAGATAAAGAACCTGCCATAAAGCCTCTGCAAAGTTGCATTTTTCTAACCCAAATGAATGTACCCATATATGGTCAAAGGCACAGAAAGCAGAAACATCTGGAAAAGATCCAAAAAATCACTGTAAACTAGTGTAATTCTCAGTTAAAGTATCCAAATGCATCCTATCATCTGATTTACAAGTATTCCCAAGAGATTCATGGAAAACATTAGTTCAAGTCTTGGAATTTAAAACTTTTTAAGAAAAGTCTCCTCCAAACAGCCATTTTCCCATGCACTCCAGTCAATTGGGTCACACGGGTCTCCTTGGCAGTTACTACACAGCATTCATGACCTGATGTTTGTTAGAGCTCAACTGCTTTTTACCATACTCCACTTAAGACAGTCAAATAACGATCAGAGAAAACATATTTCATATCCCTTCATTTCTGAGTAAGTTTTCTTTGAATTCATTTGACTTCAAATTACTTACTTTTAACTGTTTTTCTGTGTTTTCCATGAAATTAATATGAAGGACCTGCCTCAGAAAACAACTTCAAACTGCAATTGGCTTTCCAGTCCAAACCACAGCTCATATTTATTAAGGAGAGAGCCTCTTATACAATTCCTGGTCAATAAGTTATTCCCACCATATAAGAGCAGGTGATTATTACAACGAAGGTTTGAGGATGCTCTGGTGGCCTGTCTCATCTATACTCTACAAAATCCTTTCAATCCTCAACTTAAAAAGGTTTTCACTGGCAAAGAGTTCAAATCCAATGGATCCAAACAGCAGCTCCAACTGTTTTTTCTTTGATTTAATTTGACTGGAAACATCTCCATATCATACACATAGTTACTAGCACACACAATTTTCAAGGTTGTAGGGGGAAACAATTTTATCCCCACTTAAACATTTGACCCTGAAATAAGATAGTTTCAGTTTCCTTCTTAAAATACTACACTTAATGATTTTTCATTCATCCTAAATAACTGAAAGCACAGCAATGTTGCACTGCAAGTATACTAAAAAAAATACCTAATAGATAAAATAACCAGTAGTTTCTAAAGGGGAAGATGGTCTTTAAGTGTATTTCATCCCAATCATATTATTTTCTAAGTTATATTAGACCCCAATTCACTACTGAAAATAGTTTTGGCTAGCTCTTGGTCACCCTCAAGCTTTAGCCCAGACAGTGGAAGTATGAAAAAATGCAATGGCTTTTCAATCTGGTCTCTGTTCAAGCCCTTTTCTTTATCCCTTTCCAGTGCCAAAAAAAAAAAAAAAAAAAATCATTAAATGAAGCTTCCTGAAAAGGATGGCGTTTTTTATTCAACCAGTAAATTAATAAAAATCAACCCCCCTCTGAAGGTCAGAATGAACAGATCATCTAACATAACATGCCACTTAACATATGAAAGTACTTAACTCAAATTCCAGAAACTCCACACAGAATTTTATTTTTTTTTTACATTGATGCACCTTTAAGTAAGATGGGAGTGAGTTACCTTTGAAAGATGTCCTGGTTGTTTTCTTTTATCTTCTACTAAATCAATGTGTAATCATCAGTAATGAAATCCCACTACATCTCTCTTCCAACAAAAAAGTCACCCTTCTACTTAGTTTTCCAACAGTCACTGATTATTTCAGTAATAAGCATATTATACCAGAGCTTAACTATTTGCAAACGTCTTCCATCCCTCTTAATATCTCTTTGAACCAAGTACATAAATTCAACCCTGCTAGTTCAAATAATGGTCTGATGCCCCTGCTAAGAAGCTTTTAAGTCCATTTTGTTGCAGTACTATGGTTTTACATTAAACTGATAAAATAGCCTAATAGACATGACTAAAGCTTATAAAGTATTAATATATTGTTAATAGAACTCAGAATGTTCAAAAGCGTTCCTCCAAATGAAAAAAATTATATTCTGCAATGAATGCATTTTGCAACAGTATTCAAGCTTTGATGTTGAGCTAACTGACAAGCAATACCATTTAAACTTCTTAATATAACTAACTTTTTCCTGGTACTGTGGTAATTATTCTGTGTTCTGAGATTGGATTAAAAAAAGTCTTACCCAAAACCCCAGGCGAAAAAAATCCCAGAGGTCCCACAAAACAGTAAGTTCAGTGGATCACAGCGTTGGAGCACAATTATTTGATCCCACTCAATTAAAAAGCACTCTACTTTACAACATCTGTTTAGCACCTTGCCTACCCTCCTAACCCAACACAGGGCTTAATCACTTTATGACAACTCTGTCATTGCCCAGTCACTTCAGCCACAGCTGAGGTGGTCTAAGACTATAATTTTGCAGTTGGAAGAACTCTGTCAAACAACAGCAGCAATGGTGAGCACCCCCAGTCCTCACCTGTACAAAGTTAGATTGTCACAAGCTATCTTCACCAAAATCTTAAACAAGGGCACATCAAGAGATATAAGCAAAGCTCACATATCCTTATTCAGCTGCTCAGCTGTAGAGGCAGAAAATACCCCACTGAAATGCAATGATTTCCTAAACTACCCATAATATTATTATTTCTTAGTATGAGGTAATTGCTATTTTTAATAACCTTTTTATTACACAAAGAGCATGCTCCTTTTCTTGAGACAAAATATAATTGATCAGTAACAAGTTATCACACAAAATGAATGGATCAACTTCAGTTTTCCAATTTTTGACCAAATATTTCAGTTGCATCGCTCACTTGCAGGAACATCTTTGCCTATGTAAGTCTTGTCCTTAAGGTCAGACAGGTTCCCCTTCCCCCAGTCCCTGATATGTTTCAGAATAACAACTTTTAACAGGCATATGAGGTACCACAAAGAATACGGTCTGCAGAAGACTCATGGATACTCGGTCCATGAGGTCCTCGCACTTCAGTCAAATCCTTTAATACAGACAGTCTCTAAAAGCCTGTCTTAAACAGTCAGGGGTTTTAATGCACATCTATCTATTTCTACAGATTTACTCAATATTTTAATTGATAATAAACACTACATTTTCAAACAGGACTGCACACGTATGTGTTTTCTAATGTACAGGCAGCACACAAAGCCCTGCAGAACTCCTGCATTTCAACAGGCCACAAGTTTGAGAACCTGGAAGTTTTGTTGCTAAGATGTACTGAGACACATTGAATATTTCTTAATGGTTCACATCATATCTGGATGTATTTTGAAATATAGGTGCTTATGTAACAACTGTATCTCCTTACATTACTAGATTGCAAATTACATTGTTCAAGCTGTATCTTCCCCCCCCCCCCAAGACATACCTGTACAGTCTTTTTAATTCTGTGTGAAGGACCTGGATACTCTGGGGAATACAGTTCTGTTAAGAATAATGAGTTGATTAATGTTGATTTTCCCAGTCCAGATTCACCTAGAAGAAAACAGAACAGTTTCAGTAAAACCAGGAGTATCACATTAAGTATAAACATTTAGATCTACATTCCAAACACTCTTGAAACACGGCACCTGAAAACATGCACTGCACTCTAAGACTTTGAGAATCTATCATCTTTTCCAATTTCAAAGAAAACCCTTCAAATCCAACTGTCACATTCTATTGACATTAATTTTTCTGATCACATTAAGTACTGAATGCACTTAGCACTTCATTGCTCCCACTACAACACAGAGAGATGATATTACATTAAATTTTGTAAACAAGATGATATGGCCTCTTACCATAATGCCAAAGCAGATTAAGTTATCTCCTTTATTTCAAATATTATTTGACAGTCTTATTGTCAGGGAGGGGAAAAAAGAAGGGGGAAAGGGTGGGAGGCTGGGGGAGGGAGAAAGACAGATTAGTTTGGTCTAACTACTAAACCCACAAGAGATAAAATGAAATTTCAAACTATGTGGTTTGCCTGAGATTTTGGGTTTTGTTGGGGTACAGTAGGGAGAGCGGATTTTGGGTTTTTTCACAATTTGTTCATGAGCAACAATAAGTAACAGCCTTGCTAAAGAATCTGGAGACACTACTGTCATGAAAATCCAAGCAAATACAGTTACAATTCCCATAGCAAAGATTATCCTCCATTTACAGCTCTACAGAGACAAGGTCAGATCAACTACTTATTACAGTATTTTAAAAGACAAGTATTTTGCTTAGTTTCTTACTGTAAAGAAACTACTTCAACACAACAATTCACACTGGCACAAGAACTAAGGAAAAAAAAGTATAAAAACATTACACTTTCTTTCTTTTTAAGTTTCGTATGCAGTCTGTCAGTACATTGACCTAAACAGAAACTGTCAAACAGAACTTTGCTTTTAAACTAACGAATTTGGGGGCTAAGTCCATACTTTCACTGAGGGAGAATGGGCTGCACTGCCCCCACATTGAAAAGAAGAAATCTAACACACTAATTGCTCCATCCCCAACAAATATTGTGTTGATTTAGAGACTAAGAAAGCTTCAAAACTTGTCTTGAGGTAAATGCCCTCGGTTATGGCAAGAGAGTTACAAAATAGAAACCATTTAAAAACCTCAGCAGAGAAGCCCCTGTCTCCACTGTAATAGCTGTCTCCAGTTCATACACAAACTAGCTTATACACATCAAGCCATCTCGATTACAGCAGTGTGGCACAAAGTCTGTGCAGCACCGAACAGAGCAATCTGATTAACTATACTGTAAACGGATTAGCAGCTGATGAAACACTGCAACCAGAGCTCCTGCCGGCTGTCTACGCTATTAGCAGTGCTTGTTCTTCAAACCCCACCCTCTTCGACAGATGAACTAACCCACGCTGAGAGCAGGGGCTTGGCTACAGCAGGAAGATGGGCTGTAGCAGCCAAGGAAAAAGGAGATACTCCTGTTATGGTCTCAAGTTAGCAATGCAGGGAACACTAACCCCAACAGGACAGCTTCATGTAAGCCAGAAGGGACATGCCTGCTGACAAGCATTTCATCACTACCCTACATATTTTGCTCTTTTCTGTGGTCAGATGCATTAGACACTCATGAATTATGCAGTAAACCCAGTGCCTCAAAGGGTCTGGTTGTAAAAGAGATGCCTTTTCTACTCTGCAAGACCTTTAAGGTCAGGGTCAGCTGCAGCCAAGAGGCTTCCCTAAGTTTGCAACAGAAAGAAGCTTCTGAAAAGCACAACTTTATAATCTTAGAGATGCAGTCAGTTTGAAGCTTAACCTTCTCCACATTGCAACCTTGCTCACGACGTACATATCATTCCAGTTAAACTGAAGGGTTTTATTCACCCTACTTAAGGCCTCAAGAAGGTGGCTCTGACTTCACAAGGTACAATTCATATCCTTTCAGTGAACTTTGCTTTTTAAATTGACCATAATCTTGCAAAAGGCTCTCTACAATATTGAAGAAAGATTTGTGCATCAGGTTCTACTTCAGTATAAAAAATAATTGTCCCTTCTCCCTTCTATTAGGGTTATTGCTGATCTTAACATGCTAAAGAATTTTAAGTGGGAAAACATTGAGAACTACTTCTCCTGAAAATCAGTGCTTGTCAAGTTGCTATTGAAATTCAACATATGGAAATAAGATTTTCAGCTTTGAAAGAATGTGATGGAAAATCAGCAGCTTGCCCTAGTTGGCTCCTGCAGTTGTGGTACTCCATACCAAGCAGTCCCTGAACTGCTAAACATTACACCCCAAGAGATTGGGGGTTTGTCCCCCTACTCACCCTCCTCTACCCTGAGGGTTGCAAGGATGTGAAGACACTTTTGAGCTGAAATTAGTGAAAAGACAAGTATGCTAAGGATATGTCTGCACCACTTTGTTCCCAAGGGTGCCCAGTCTCCTAGACACTTCTTCCTATGCTAACTTTAATCAGCCGATGCAGATTATAACACTTTAAACTGCTTAACTGCTACCAGTAATTGAGGCATTAGATGTAAGAGTTTTCATCAATACACCAATCCTAGATGCAGTTGTGCCTTAGAACAACTGTAATAAAAGGCTATAAAATTAAATTAAACAATTGCACTGAAACTGTAGATAAAAAGCAGAACTGGAACATTCAGTATTATACTATGGCGAGTAACGCTGCTTCCACTGTAATAAAACAGGAATTTCTCTGCTGACTACAGTGAAAGCAGAATTAGAGAAACCAAGTGTATCAATTCTAGCAGTGAACAATTCTAGCTGCCTTTTTGGGCATATTGAAATATTCTGAACTTTGCCAGAAATATGGTAAGGAGGAGAAAAAAAAAAATCACACCCAAAACAAATCAAAACAAACAATCACCAACACCCCCCCCCAATCAAACAAACACAAACAGGAAAAAAAAAATCCCCAAACAAACAAAAAAAACACAAACATAACCCTCTGTCCTCCCCACACACAACCTTGCTCAACCCAAATTCCCCTGAAAGGATTCCCTTCTGGAAAGGCTGAGAAATCACCTTCCAGGGATGCAACAGGCTGTGAATATGATTCTCAAAACCAGAAGGGAGAAGGGAAAACAAGTGAAATTTAATTTGCCTTAACATAAATAAAAAAATACACCCCAAATGAAACGCATCTCTCCATTTTCAGTAAACATTTCTGATGAGATTTTGCCCTTTGACCATTGCATGAACTGGCAAAAAGATGCAATGTAATAGAACCTCTTCAGCAGTAATAACTTCTAATCACTCAATGCATCATGTTGCACTTAGATCTAGCTGCCTAATTTAGAGTGAATGATTTTTAGAAACATCCTATGCTGTGTTTTAAAAAGAAAAAAAAGACAAACTTTTATTTTGCAGGGTAATCCTGAATCCAAAAGGTTAATTTTTTTTTGGTGTCCAGGTACTGCTTTTACCTTGCCCTTAATCTCCCACTTAATGTTTCACATAGGCTTCAAGTTCATCTGAATAAATAGTGTTCTTTTTCTTCATTATTTTGTGTCTCATGTTTATCAGCAACTTAGTGTTTCAAAATGTTAACATTTTATCAAGCTGTTTTTATAGTCACATTCAAATACATGGAGCTGGCCACTCATTGGTAGAAACGAGCACGTACATTTGTGAACATACTTCTGTCAGTCTTGTGAAGGAAAATCTTTTGTCAGCCCTTACAGGACTAGCAAAAGTTCCAACCCTTCTCAAATCCATGGATTTCTAAATGGCTGTACAAATACTGGAACTTTGCTTATACACTTAGGTTAACAATTACCTGTTGAGCATTAGCATCTTTATACAGATGGCCCACAGCACATCATTTAAAATTAACCCTGGATAGCAAGATTTCTTCTTCTGTGAACAAAACACCAATCAAGTACTTCTCTTTTTTCCTACACAAATGAGACAAGCTTGCAACAGGAAAAGGGAGATCAAGGAAGAAAAAAAGTAACACCAACACATTCAGTTTCCTCTTTTATGTCTCAAGCATACCTATCTCAAACATATTTCTGGGGATCAAAAGAGACCACTGGCAACCACTAAAACCATGGTTTGCAAACCATGGTAATAGTCTCCAGAATAATACTAAGGCAAGCACATATGGGGAATTAACAATTAAAAAATTGGAACAATGACATGCAATCCACGTAAATGGAGGACAGCAGCGCTCAGGTAAAAAAAATAAATAACTAGCTCAGGTTCCTCTCAACTGAGCTACATAAATCTTCCATTTCTAAATCACTCCCCGTAAATGAACCAGAAATTCTTATCTTTGATAACCAGTTAGAAAATCTACTCACAGCTAACTTGGTTTGGTTTTTTCCAGTTCAACTTCTATTCTTATGACTTTCGAAACTCAGACTGCCAGCATCTCCTCTGCATGATGAGAGAACTGAACTGTAATCCTTAATCTTAATGATGCTTTTTTCACTGTTCATTGTTGTGGCACATAGAGAATGTAGCATATTTCAACCTCCTTCAACTGCTAATTTTCTGCCATTCATATTCAAATATTTCCAATATAAGTGGACAGGAAGTCCAGTCCAACCCAGCTTACAGCTTTATATATAACTTCAGTTGGAGGTTGCTATTTCCTGATTCATATATTACCTTTCTTGATAATGCATGACACTACATCTTCTAGCTACCACATCATTCTGAAAATCCAGAATCAGTTTTCTTATATATTTTTAGGATCTTGTTTTCTAAAATCCAAGCCCTGAAGCATGACTTACATTCTTAGATTTATGACTCCATGTGAGAGTTCATTAAACATATCAAATGATCAAGGTGACTAACCAATATTGAACATTTGTCAGTGTGCTCTCTGCATGTTTTACTTCCTACTTCTTCACTATAAGTTACTCTTGAAAAAATCACCAGAAGTTTTTCTATTCTTCACCAAGAATTACTTGTCTATCTACCAGGGAAAGAGTATTTCATGCTTATGCCCTGTGAGACAACTGCACCACCGGGAACATGACCACTTGTGTTATCTGTACGTAGGAATTTCAAGATGCTTTCCCGAGCTCCATGTGGGAGTACAAGACTGCCAAAGAACCACCCATCTTTAAGGAAAAGACTTCTGGTGATCACAGAAACCAAGACTTCAGTTAAATAGCTCAAAGTGGTATGCTCTGTGTATCATCACCAAGAAAATGAACCAGACTTTGTCACTGTATCTATTAACTGGAAACTGTAGGAACTGCAGATTCAGAAGATGCTAACTCTGATGAGAGAAGGTAACTCATTCCCGTGGGACTTGCAGCTTATTAGAGACACAGGTTTTCTACAAATTGCACAATTTTTTTGAAAGCTTCCACTGCATTCTAAGTAGTAATCTGTATTTAGAGTTCCTTGGTACAGTCAAACATAAGCTGCAGTTGCTTTGCTTCTTTTTCAGAATGAAGACATCCAACAATATGTTTCTTCTGTGATGAAGTGCATTTGATGGCGCATTTGATAGCCCTAAAGAGTTATTACAAAGGGATCAAATTCAACTGAAAAATGCTGTACTTCCTCACAACCTACATATACAGAATGTTTACATCAAAGCATATTTTATTTTTAGCTAGTGAGACAGTTTTTTAATTGAATTTTTCTATTTTATAAATTCTAATTATTGTGACAGTTGCTGCTTAAAATATAATTCTATTAGTTTGATGCTGATGATGCAAAGAGGGGTAAAAAGCTTGTCAGAAGACAAAAAATAATGCATTTCAGCTTCTTTCATCCTTGTACAAATCACAGTTTATGTGCATGACAGCACCTGCAGCTTTATGCAAGTGTGCAATGGCTTTGATGGTACTGCAACACGCACTTTTTTGCTTTTATACAGAAGGGAAGCTACATAAATAATCAAAGAGCCTGAACTACACTGAATGGTATGAAGGAACCATCCTCTTGCTGAGGGGGAATGATTCTCTGCCATGTCATTATAGACAACCACAAAAACAGAGACTATAAGATGTTTTTAATTTTATGTCTGATTTTAGAAGCTTTCATAACGGCTAGTTCCTGTCTTCAGTGCTTTGCTAAAAACAAGCCAACATTTCAATAAACATGCAAGAACATCCAAATGAAACCCATCAGGAGGAGGGTAGGAGCAGGACCCTGCTGCTCCCACATATCTAATCTTCCATGTAGGATGGTGTCATATGAAATCTTGCAAAAAGATCAACTTTGTATTTTCTAGACATCTATAAAGGGAAGAAAGCCAAAGCTCCACCATTTCACAACTTGAATCTAAAGCATAAATTATGGAAGCAACATATGTTAGAGCCACAAAGCTGCTCCTAGCAGAACAGAGTAACAGGGAAGTCTAGCAGCAATAAATTCACTTCTGCCTATCAGCAACTGCATCAACAAAATTTCAGCATTCAGGATATGGTAAGGCAATCAATTTTCTTACAGTGAAATTTAAAGTGCAATAACTGAGGACAGACTCTTGGCATATCGTTCTTGCCATGGATGACGTTTAAATAGTTCAGAAAAGCCATTAGCAGGGAAGGGAAGTATTCAGAAGAATACTGCAACAGATCCTGCATAACATTTTCCAAGTACTATTGTTTCTCCTCAAAGCAGAAGCAGGTCTAGCTTTCTACAACTGACAGATCAAAATAGCCATGAAACAATGACTTAACTTCACAGGAGAAATTTTGGCTACTGACAAGAGAAATGGTTCCCTACACCCAATCTTGCACTAGAATTCATAATGCAGCACTGTGAGACACAAAGTGATCCAGCAATCTAGAGCTCTAGGGGCTTCAGGATGGGAAAATGAGGGAAAGACACCACCAGAGATGAGGAAAGTCAAACACTCTCCCTTCTTTTTGCAAAGCAGTGCAAGTGTAAAAATCTGCATTTAAAGCTAGACCTCTTCTCTGTCACAAAAGAATCACCAATAATTCATAAGTCAAAGAATTTGTGGCACTTATGACGAAAGTCACATTTTCTCTAATTGCATATACAGGCTTTGCTCTTGATAAACAGTGTGTCTGCAAAGTAGCCATTTAAAATAGGACATGTTACCTAATTTAACATGAGGCAAATAAAGCAATTTTTCAGCATTTTAGAAATAAAGTTTTCTTCCAGCAAAACCAAGGAACCAAGCCCACTTTGTTTTTAGTTGTTAAACATTGCTACAGATGAAAAAAACACCCCATGGCATTGGTCCACTCACATCTAGTACCAAAACCAGCCGAAATGCAACAAGCTGGGCTTCAGCATCCAAGCTTGCATGGAATTACAAGTCCACAATTAGCAGCTGCGGTCTAGGCTTGCCAAAGCCTACCTTGCTTTGTTTTCTATGTTAGGTGAAATAAAATTCCTGTGTCTGATTAAGCTGTAGTCATACTGCAATGCAGTTTCAGAGACATCACAAGTAACAGGAAGTTGTCAAAACTGACCTACATGGAAAATCTGAATGCACAAGCTCTCTGTGAAATAACTGGGTTAAAGAATTCAACTGGAAGTGACAGAAGCTACAGAGTTCTAGGACAACAGATCTCCTATGGTTAAACCTCGTAACCAGGATATACCTTGAATTTTCACAGGCTTTGACAAAGCCAAAACAGAGAGCCTTCACAAGAGAAGAAAAAAACCCACATTGCTTCAAAAATCAAAGCAAGAGGAACAAAAAACTGTTGTGAAAAATGCTAAAGAAGGACGCGCTGCTTAAGGCCAAGAAAGCAAACATCTGAGACCAACACTTGCAAGAATTACGCATCTAGAGAAAGCTGCAGAGCTGGACTTATTCTCTGGAGGCAAATACAGGGAAAAATATAATTGATTAAATTCCCTGATTATATGAATTCTTAAGAAAAAATTAAGAGAAAGATGACAGGAAAACAAAATTTTTCATCTCTACATTACTGTTGACAACCAATTGTACAGCATTTCCGGTACATAATTTCTAAAATTTGCTGACTAAAGAATGAATGGTGTATTAATGAGCAGATCACAGATTAGTCACAGTAGGAGCTTTCATTACTTAGACAGAAACAAAACCCACAGAGGGTTCTGAGATGCTAATGAGAAAATAAGAAAGAGTGATTGGGTTTACTTAAAGACTAAAATACTTGGTACAGATACAGGGTCAACATCTCAGAGACTGTATAGCTTGCATTTTACTTAAGAACAAGAAGTACTACACATCAACTTGAGCAAAAGGAGAGAAAGGTGAAGTACTTTAGGCAGCATGTTACTCAAAACCCCACTCGACTGATACATCCGAGGCATGGATATCACAAAAAATTCCAAAAGCACAAAAAATAAAATTTTTATTTACATGGAACCTAATGACTCTCTACAGAAGAATACAAAGAGCACCTAGATATGATTTAATCAACACTGCATCAGCTCTTCCCTTGAAAATTAACACAGAAACAGAATAAAAACTACTGGAAATAAATGTTGAGTGCTCTCACAATATCCCAGGTGAGACATCCTGCTATTAAGCAAATCCACAAAAATTTGTCAGAGGACTGAACTTAAAGGATTTCAAGTGCTAGCCAAAATTTCTTTCAATATCTTATATCTTGCCTCTTGATGCCTTCTCTCCTTATGTCCTTGGAAACACTTTTTCTTGCAGGGAGCACAAAGGAAACTATGTTATGACAGAACTCTTAACTGGCACAAGCGGCAAGAGAAAGATACAGATAAACTAGACAGAATTCTGTAACCCTACCTCAGTGATATGATTTTTGGGGTAATAAGGAATGAAAAGTTAGGGCAATGTTATTTGCAAGTTAGGATAATTCCACTTCTTAATATTTGGTCTAGTGTTAGCCAAACAAGGAGGAAGAGCATTGCAGGGATGTGCTCTCCTGGATACACCGCTGCCAGTTCTAAGCAACCTTGGCAAGATACACAAATCTGATACCTCAATTATTTGGGGGTGGTTACATGGTTTTGTTTCCATAAGACAGCTTCCCCTGGAGTCATAAAAATGGGTATCTTCTCTCTAAAAAAGGCTGAGGTAGGTTGGAATAAGCTCGTGTTGTCAAGTCTACACCCTTTTTAATATGGTAAGAACTGTTTTATTTAAATGCCAAGCCACTGCTTCCAAAACGCAGCCACCACTATTCAGTTTTCTAGTAATTACTTAGAAGAAAACTGAGCTGCTTTTGTAGCCAACAACAGAAGCAGACATTCACAAAGCTGAAAGGAAGCGGACAGGTCTGAAGATAAGGTGATATCCCAAGACCTGTTTAGTGTGCTTGCTATGTTTTGCAGCAGATGAGCCTGAAGGACAGACATCGGAGGTGGACCAGGACTCCTTCTGGAATTCCTGCCAGCTAGAGAGGACAGAGCACAGAGCCAAGAATGCAGAATCTGGTAAGTCATAGGCTTGTCCTTTACCAAAGGTGAGGACGATATGCATTGTGAGTTTAGTTAAAAGAAATACAAACCATAATTCTTAGAATATTTTTTCACATAAATTCTTAAATCATTCAGTCAAATGCAATTAAAAAACCCAACAAACAAAACCCCAAACAAACAAACAACAAAAAAACCCCACACCACCAAAAACCCTGACTTGGTAAATAAGTGAAAATCTGACATGCTCTGTCTCAATGCCTGCTGAGTTGCAGCTTTTGGTTTCTGCTCTGCCTGGCACTGAGGTAGCAGAAAAGTGGTGAACAAATACTTGTCAACAGTCAGCTTCCTCTAAATAAGCAACTTTAAATAAATTCCACATTTTTTCAGCAGTATGTCTCCAAGATGTAAAACAGAGAAATCTTGCAATTCTCCTCCACTGCAGTGTAATGGTGTCTCTTTAAATTAGCCTTTCTAATAAAAAATATCACAAAATCTCACCTCATCTTCTATTTCGATATTTCTGCTACTCTAAGGTTGAGTTTCACTGCGGAATTCAAAGTTTCTTGCTTTTATAGTTTTAGAAGCACATGAAACAGTCTAATTTCTACATTCCCCAAGTTAGAATATGAGGATACTACTTTTGCAGTACCATGGTTTTTCATTTTATCTGAACTTCAAAATCTGAATTGAAGAACTCTAATATTGCTCTCCCACAGCAAAAATCTTCCCACTCCTTATGTGTCATCTTTAAAAATTCACTGGAGCAACTACCATACTCCTATTCAAGTTTGTTTTTCAAAGTGACATATTATATGCATGTTCCTCCTCTACCAATTAGACTATAAAAAAAAATTAAGTTAAGCTTCGGTAATGCATGGAAGGCCAAGTAAGACACATCTGATTAACGTGTACTTAGTTATTCACAGTTTAGCATATGTGAAAACTCCCCATTTGATAAAAACTTTGGGAGTCATTTGAAAATGCATACAAATAAGATTTCCATACCTCACAAATGTTTCATTTGGAAACACACAACTAATTTAAAGCCAAGACTGTGCTAAAGGATGTATCATTTACAAACATTTAAGTTGCACTTTTAAAACAAGGAACAAATACTTGCCTTCATCCTACACCACACTGGGCAGCAGCTGCAACAACCAGTGCTTAAAAAAGTGTCAACTCAAAAGCACATTGCCAAAGAGTTATGTACATGCACTAACATCACCTGATCTCATGCATGACTTCAGCTGATTAGTGCTGTGTGTTGTGTTCTTCCCCTGAGCTCTCAAAAATTTCAGATACATACAGAATTCACAAAATACAATATTTAAACATATATTTAGGAATATGTTTTAATTGTTTCCTATAAGACTGACTTGTGCATAGCCTCATTTAGTATTTTTAGTAGGAAGGTATCCAATTACAGTAGTCAAAATTCTTCAAGAAGTATCTCAGACATAAACAGAGATCCTTTATTACAACCACAACATTATATTGTTAGTCAAGACCAAACATTAGTCCAATGCAACCAAGGCTCATTTTGACAACTTTCTGAAACAAATGCCTCACAACTGCTATATCCACCAGCACTGCTACTGAAAACAAAATTAAATCCCAGCCTACAAACCACCCCTTCCTTTGCAATGACATGAGATTTTCCTTTTGCTATGCTGCAAATGGACATAAGACTAACCTTCCTTGCAGCTCCCAGAAAACACTCCAGCTGGATTTGCACACTAATCCAATTTGGACCAAGAGCTATTAGTTCTTTCAGCAGCAGCAGCACAGACTTATACCAGGTTAAAATCTGAACTTCAGTCTGGAGGAACAGCTGCTATTGTTGGATCACAGTTTTTCCTAATTAAATCAGAAGGACACTTTATAAATGCCACTGAGGACATTTTGCTTTTTCAAGTACTTAAAAACTATGAAGAGTCATTTCCGTCCTCTTATGCCACGTACACCCCCTACATCAACCAAATTTTCCTATCCAAGCATCTTTAAAAATGGTTGTTCACTATAGTAATAAACAGCGTGAAAAGAGAATTCTAGCATCTGTAAAAAACACAAAAGACTCAGGGGGAAAAAAAAGAAAAAGCTCTACAGAAAAACTAGTCAAAAAGGCTGACCACACATGGAATGCAGAGTTTAATTTTTTCCACTTTCACTTTGTTCTGCTTTTCATTAAACAAGAAAACCTTTAAAGTTTTTGGTTGTTTTTTGGGGGTTTTTGTTGTTGTGGTTTCAGTTTTTGTTTGTTTGTTTTGGGGGTCTTTTGGGGTTTTTTTTGTTTGCTTGGGGTTTGGGGTTTTTTGCAACAAAAAGTACTCGAGTCTCATTTTACTAAAAGTCACCATAACCTCCTCTGAGAAAAGCAGCTGAGAGGCACATGATACTGAAAAGAAAATACACACTCAAGTTTTACAGTTTTTGAAGATGTGCAATTATTGAAAATCTAGAAGAAAATGAGAAAAACTTCAACCTTGAAATAAACAAGTCTAACAGCTAACCCAATGCCACAATAAAAAAAATTATTTTCTGCACAGTGTTTTATCCATTAATATCTGTGATGCTAATCATCCTTGCCATGTTCTGATGAGAAGCCTCTCAAAGGAACCAGTCATCTTGGAGACAGCAGCTCTGGCTGTTTTCCAGTAGTAACTTTATGCTGGTCACATTACAGATCTACCAACACTAAAATGATCTAAGGAGACCTAGAAAAAGACAGTTTGCCACATCAGATTGGTTGCTGGAAAAAAGAGCCACGTCAAAGAAATCCACCGGTATCGATATGGAAAAAAAAAAAAAGCAGCCAGATGACGTAAAGAGCTCCAAAACAGAGTCATATCTAAGGTTGTGACTGGAATTTCCATTGATCCTAATACTTTTGAAAAGGAAGATGCAAGTCTGGATTTTTCCTAGCCATTTCCAAACGATACAACTAGTAGTACAATAGCCTTGTAAAAAGAGAGGCAGTAGGGGATTTTTCCCATTTCAGTAACATCAGCTATTGTTCAAACTGACTATGATGAAAACAACAGGCTGGTTTTCGTAGTTGAATACCTACAGTGTTATCAGGAACTCTGTTCTCAAACGTACAGACAAGACAACAGCCAAGTCAAGATCACAAAAATGAAGACGTAATTAAGCAGCCTAAAAGGTAGGGAATTAAAAGTATGAAGACAACAGATTCAGTAGTTGTGTGGCATTGGAAGGCATCTCCAACATCAATGCCCATCAGAAGGTAAACCAGCATGCAAGCACACACCAGAATCAACAGAAGACCTGGAGTTGGGTGGAGGGGAACTGGGAGAAGAGAAAGTCGGAAAGTTTTCAAAAAGTACAAGTAAGTTTGAATAAAACTGAAAAATATACTGCTAACTAGATCTGAAAATAGCACCTGTACATAGGTAGCCCAAATCTACACTGCTTCTGAACAAGGCTTCTTAACAGTGAGGCACTTAAGTTACGTAGACTAATCAGAGTGAAAGCAAGGACAGAGTCCTAAATTGAGTATGATACTGGGAGAGCTGCACTAGTCGCCCCAGCATCCAATTATGCTGCAGTGAATAGTCCGGTAGAAAAATCAATTGGAAAGCTGTGGAAAATGGTTTTAGGCAAGATTCAAACTTCAGCAAAAATCTGCTGCACTGAGCTGTGTTACAGTGTAACATCAATAAGCCCTCTGCTCTCCCAAGAACATTCCTTCCAAAAATAAACTCACCATAAACAACCACAACAAATTTCCTCTTTACATCATGTGTTTCAGGTTAACTACTTTTTACAGTTTGATCTAAATTCTTCTATACTGTAAAATAAAGATCAAGGTTGGCACTGTCACCCCTGAAAAATACAATCTTTTCTTCCAAATTTCCATTAAGATGCATTTTTCCCTCCCCACTCATCTCTAATAATGCTTCATTTCAATTATATGCCTAAATTGCTTCATGACCAACAGACTTACTTGTAATTGGTCCTAACTTGCTACTTGTACACCAGAGTTACTACAATTACCCCTCAATTGGAGATGCAGGGCTGCAATCCCTATCAGGATGCTGTACTGTTTCTTTCATCCATATGAGTAAATTCAAAAAGAAAAAAAATTATCCTTCTCTTTAGCTAACTGCCCAATTATTGAAAAAGAAGCATCCAGGGGGCCTTTAGCCCCTGTAAAAACAATGAGACGTATACTCCTGTTTCTTCCTAGATTTAAGGCCTTCCCCATCATAAGCATAAGCTGTGCCTTTTCTGCTGCTTAAAACAATCCTGAAGGACTGGACGTAAAGTTTGCATATTTTCTGGGTCAAAATTTTTCCTAACACATCTCCAGCTATGATTCTGAAAGGAGCCATCTAAAAACACATGCAATAAAGATTTAAACTGAAACATATCTTGAAAAATAAAGTACTACAACTAGCCACTCCTGAAGTCCTTGTACCAGGCATCCTGAGGGTACTCCAACAAAAAGCAAATGCCCTGGTTGGTGGTTTTGGTTTTGTTTGTTTGGTTTTTTTGGGGGAGAGGCCCCCAGCATGTTTTAATTTGAAACTCTTTATTGCAATGATTAAAAGGGAAAATTTCCATGATTGGGGGAGGCCACAAAGTGACCTGGATGGTTTCTCTCAGTCCCAAAGAATATATTTTTTAAATTCTTATTTAAGCATAAATAGCCTACAAAGAGTTACTTTAAAGTGATCGGACAACAGTAACGTCAGCAGCACAGGAAGAAACAGAAAAGCCATTTTCAGCTATAGTGCCTCTGATAACAGATACAAGATACTCTTAAGAATTAAATTTGTCATTTCAAATCAGGTCAGATTTGCTCCAAGCTACACTGATTTCACAGCATCTGTAAAGTAGCACAAAAAAACTGCTCACATCTTTAATACCAACTAGATTTTAAAATTATTTTTCACTGGTTTCTTTTTGCTGTTAGAATCAATTTCCTAAACATAAAGATCATGATGACTATAGGCCTTTCCTCAGCAAGTATTTGAAAGCTCCTCAAGTCTACTACAGATGTACCATACCTATGTTCCTGCAAGCTTCCTCATGCTTATTTGATCATCTTGAAATGTCAGAAATGGGAACAGACTGTAGCGGGGGAATCATTACAATCCCACCATCCATCAAAGAGGAAAAAGAACTATCTGCTAATTTCCTCATTAGGAAAAGCAAATGCAGCAAACCCACTGCAAATCCTCAAGTGCTACCTGTTTATGCTAAGTGCCTTGACATTTATGGAATTAAGATGAACAAGCCTGAAGCTTTTACCACCAAGAAGTTTGCAACACTTGACAAAGTAATCTATCAGTAAGAGCAATCAGAACTGTTCTAGTTCAATTTAACTTGAAATGTTTAAGTTACAGTGTACAGCCTGCATGTTGAATATGTCATGTGCTTTTATGGATTCTCAGAGTTTCTACACACAAAAAACCCCCAGACTTCTAAAGCTTGCTACTAGACACCTTGGTTCTTTATATCCTTTAAAAAAAATCACAGTCACTTCACAGAAAACACAAACTACTTCCTACATCCAAGAAACACTAAACACTGCAAAATTTGCATGAAAAAGTTGTACTACAAGAACTAAGACCTGACTACACCTAAGGCCACACTTACACTTTTACTGGAAACAGTTATGCTCAGAAAAATTGCCTTCATTTGTAAACAGCTAATGTGGGCTTTATTGCAAGTACAGACTTACAAAAAAGTTTATAAATTCTATTATCGTACACATTGTTCCTCAACTAGGAGAATCAAGTTTGGTTTTCTGGACACCAGGTCCTCCCTTCCTACCAAACTGTTAGCACAGGTTCCTCTTTCAGCCCTCTTGACTCTCTCTCTTCCTGAGAAATGTCCTTAACAAAAGCCTCAATGCAGATCAGCAAATGAACCCTATTAGCCGTATTCCTTGACAGAATCTTCTGATTTAGTATTTTTCCTGAAAGAAATCGAGTTCACATGCTGCTGGATTGCCCCATGATGTGAAGGAAAACCTAGTAAGCAGGAACAACTGGGAGATCCACTTCAAAAAGGAAATTTCGATCAGAGCTAAAACTGAACAGCTCACTGTTTTGCCAGACCAGAAACACAAGTGAGACTTGCTAGCCAGTAACAGTTGTGCTAACTGATCAGCCAACTAACCAACTGTAGAACAGAAAAAGTTTATTTATCTTGTCCCCCAGGGAGGAAAAAGTCCAACAATCCTATGAGAATTTTGCAAAGTGTCTATACAATTATATGACATTTCTAGTCTTCAGCACCTTTTGAAATTTTTCAAGAAGTCCCAGTGTCATCTAGTGAGGCAGTGGACTAAGAGGGATCTGACAACAGGCAGCTTGATTACTATGTCTTCCATCCACAAGGAAGGACAAGTGTTCCAGTGCCCAACAAAAGGTATGGGGGAAAAAACAGCACTGATAGTTAACACAGACATCTACAATCCTGAGTTAGGCTATAAAAGCACTAATTTTAAAACCTGAATGCAGAATACTTCCCTAGTCTCAAGGGGCTCCTTTCCATGATCACTGCTGTTTGCCTCAGTTATCTAAAAGCTTTTTCCTAGATAAACTATCTAATTATAGGGGTATAATTTATATTCAATCCCAAAAGGAAACAAACCTCCCTTCTCCCCTTTTCCTCAAAACCTTAGGGTTTGTCTTCCCACACCCAATGATGGGAGTGAGGAAGTAAGCTTTATTCAACCAAATAGGAACACACCCAAAACAGTTTTTTCCTTATATTATATTTAATATACATCTGTACTAATGCTTTTGGACTCCAGCTTCCTTACACAGAGCCTTGCTGTTGCTCTGTTTACTCCTTTTCCCTTCAGAAGCAGAAAGAAGCATTGTTTCATCTACAGCAGAACAGTACTTTCTAGTCCTCATCTCCTCATACTAAAGGACCACCAGCAAGTCAAGAGACACTTCACTGACCCCACCAAAAAGATGGTGGTGGTTTGCCAACCAAGGCAGCAGGATTCCCGTAAAATAGCAGAGATTCTCCCCCTCCCAGAGCCAAAGCTGAGAACTGTAATAATTTTGGTGCCTTGGAATATAATTACTGGGAGCAACCCCTCGACTCCACTATTAGAGAGGGACTAGAAATTAGTTCTATTCGTTTCTATTCATGAATCCCGCTCAAAAAAATCAAACCTAAAAGAGCCTACATAAAACCATGTGATTTTTGCAACCACACTTCTACTCTCGAGAGATTTCCCAGCCCATTGAATATATTTTATTTACAATTCTAACATTAGTCCATTGACCCAGGCAGCAATAAGCTGCGGAACATGGTTAGGCTATTTTGAACAGTATTTTGGCAAGTACATATGAATGTATTAAAAGAAAATGAATTAAGTACCTTTGGTTCTTAAAAGAGGAAACTTAAAGCAATCTCTATTCCCACAGTTCTGAAAATGAAAGATGGCACAGTATATGGTAAAGATACTCCTACCAGGAATGTGTCATTATGTATCAGATCTCATGAGACTTCACAAAAAACAACATATTTGAGCACCTCTTCGCATACAAGTTTTATATAAAAGTAAACAGATTAGTACTACTGACAAGACAAAACAGAAAAATCCCACAACACTGCAGCTTTAAAGTCATTCCTTATCTTTTTTTACTGGTTTCTTTCCAAAATCACTACTGGACCCAAAGCATAGATAAACCACTATTTTAGAACTTGGGTGCATTTAAGTGAGAAGGATCAACACTAGACAACTACTACATTTCATATATCCTCAAACAAAAAGCACCAGAAAAACATGCCTGTAACAAGGCAGAAAGCTTTTTCAATTAATCCTGTTCAGAGCATACACAACAGTGCTTAGTTTTGATTTATGACCAATGCTGACTACTAATTAGCAGGCTTAGAACTAAGACATTAAGAAGCCTGTTCTGAAAGGTAAGCTAGAGTAGTTTCGACAAGCTTGAGTAGATAAATTATCAACACAGTACAAGTCAAAGTCATCATGCATAAACTCAAATATGGCCAAGAGCAAATACAGACATGGTCAAAAAAACCAACCAACCCAAAAAAAAAAACAACCAACAAACCCCCCCAACACCATTCAAAAACAGCATTACACAACAACTTATATAAGCAAATAAAAAAGGTAATATTTTAATAAATTTAATATTTTACTGCATTTTAGCAAAACTTATATTTTATATTAAAAAAATGTTTGCAACAAAGTAGTCAACATTTTCTTTGCTACTTTGTAAGACTCTTAAAAAAACAGCCAAAACACAGAACCATAATTTCCATATCCATGCTTTGTTTATTAGAAAGAATACAAAATTCATATCCTATATTCAAGGTCTCTATAACCAGATTAGAGAGAGATTACATGTCTCAAAAGAGCCGAAGAAGGCAAAGAGCTTTGGAATAACTTCCATATATTCCTTTGCATTCTTTTAAGCCATACTGCACTCCGGACCAACAGTATCCTCTGCTGTTCTGGATGCAGCTGATTTATCATGACCCACAGTTTTAGATGGAGACCTCAGATTAAAGTGTTATGTCAAGCACCTTTTGAAACCAGTAAACTGACCCAACTTCCCAACAAGCTACAAGGCAAAAAGCAAGAAAACCGTGGCAGTCAATAGATCCACAGCATGATTCGGAAAAGGGCAAATGGATCGCCACATCTGTGCAAGAACCAATTCTGCACTTAACCTTTACAGTGTCTGTCTTTGTTAGACATGAATCATATAAACCAGAGTAAGTGATACCAAGAGGACTACCGGATTTGTTTAGTGATATTTGGACAACAGAAAGGGCAAGACTAAAATACATTTAAGAGGAAACACCCAATGAGCTCACTCCCATTAACAAAAAAAAGCAAAAAAAGCTTCTGATGAAAGAGGTAGAGAATTTATGCTTTCAAAAATTCCCCACGATACAATATTTAGACCAATTACAAAAGCTATCTTCTAAAGAAGATAGGCAATTGCATTAATTCTAAGCAGTGTCTACGCACAGCGTCCAGGGCATAAAGGACTCACGCAGACAGGCAATGAGCCTCCCTTGCCAAAAAGAAATCCCCTTTGTAACAAACTGTGTTAAGTGGCAACTCATTTATCCTAATCTTTTAGGGAAACAAGGTATATCACCTCTATTTCACTCCACTGCACTATTCCAGTGTAACCTCGCCTCAAGGAAAGATCAGAAAAAGCTGTGGTATTCAGCAGATTTGAGATAACGGAAATCCTTGTGGGTCATGGGTCTGACAACCTCTTGTGGCATACTGCAAGAGGCTGAACAGAAATTCACCTTAGTTAGCAGATCCAAGCAAGGAAGGTTCTCCATGAGCCACAGTTCTCTGCTGTCCCTGCCTACCTTATCACCAGCCAGCCACATGGTTTCCACTTCAGTAGCAGCATCAGCACTAAATCTGAATTGTGGAATTCAAACCAAGATGGCAGCACACAGCAGGAATATCTGTCCCAGTCACATTTTTCCACCTTTTTATCCATGGAAATTCAATTACTAATTATTTTTGCAAATCAAAATTTACATCTCCAGACTGAGAAGCAATACAAGATGTTTCCTTTGTCTCTTGTTTTCACCTTCCCCTTCGGTACTTTCCCACCTTCACACCCAGTATATCAAGTCCTCACTTTTTCCCAGAATAGCTCTAAGAACCACAGCTTTTGCTTGCTGCTAGAAGCAGATAACTCTGAAGCTATACATATGTTTTGACATATGCAGTCACTTTGTCGGAATATGTAGAAAGAGCTAAAACTGTTTTTTGAACAGTAAGTAATAAAAAGCCTTCCGGAAAGAGTCCAAAGTACATCAACAAAAAAGCTGGAGCCAGAAACATCAGAAACAAGATCTGTACAATTTAGTGGACATTAAAGGATGCCAAATATACTCAATGATACTGCTATGACACAGCAGCTTGAAAAAAACAGGTAGAAAGGCATGCAATATATGGCCCTTGATCTTCCATTCTCAGAAGCATAAATGTAATCAAGGTACAATAAAAAAATCACATGTGAACGTCTACAGAAACAAAGATAGTCACTCCTTTTAGTTATCTTAGCCTTCTTAGCTGGGAAAAAAAAATTCTCAGTTACTCACTTTTTCTTTTAAATTTTATTTTTATTTATTTTACAGACACCTCATTTAACAGCTTCTCACTGTATCAAGAAACCCAAGATGAGTTTGTAACAAAATCTACCATAAAACTTCATCTATGAAGAGGCTTTATATAAAAACCCAAAAAGGGGGGGAACAGCAAATTGACACTGCAGTTCATTACAAATAAGAGAAGCTGCACATTTTTGCCTCTTCATAATATATAGGTAATATTTATTGAGTTGTCCATGCCACTCAGATAATACTGTCAGTACTAGTATGTGTGCCAGCAATATCTTACATGAAAAATCAGGTATTTTAACATGATAGATTACGGGGAGAATTCTCAGGAGAGGAAATATACAGCAATTACTGCCAAACTAAATTGGGCACATACACCTACCTCTCTAAGACACAAAAATCTGCAATATTTCTAACTGTGTCAAAGTTGATCTTTTATCTTTTCTGTAGAGTTAAAAGTGCTGAGACACTCTCATATTCTTAACTAAGAAGAGCCAGCTCCAAGCTTCATCTGAAGTACTAACAATGTGTCTACACAAACAAAAACAGCTTGAGATGTGATGCTTTTCTAGAAAGTACTGACTCTTAGTATACCTGCAAAGGTGTAGTTTTCAGTAGCTGGACAATTAGCAAGCAGCTTTCTTCTCCTTATTAAAAAATTACAAATAATAACAAGAAAAAAAGCAAAGCAAAAATAATCCCACCACTCTTATTGATTGGATAGGGAAGGTGGTTCTGGAGAATTAAAAGTTATGCAGCCAAGGACAGGGATGAAAATGCAAATTAACCCTCTAACCACTTTACTGGGGAGAGAGGGCACCTTGTCAAAAGGGAGCATTCCATAAAGCACAAATATGAACAGCACATAGAGAAAGTTATGAAAAGACTCTCCAAACCCACTAAATGCAGTCAGAAAAGTATCCTCTTTACTAAGGCAAGGGTCTTAACCTTAGTGTTTATTTTTGCATTTGCAAGTCAAAGATAACCTAACCTGAGTGTTATATACTGACATTAAGCCATTTAGAAACATGAAGACAAGTAGAAAACACATCAGCTATAGGGAAGCATGGTTGCTTTTTTTATATTATTATTATTATTTCATTGGAATAAACTACTTATTTAAATATTAATCATGTTCCACATGCATTAAATTGATTTTACTTTTATTTTTTTAAGATGATAGCAGCAGTCATTTAAGGAAACTGGTAAATACATAATATTGACAAACAATCTTATTTGAATAAGCAGTTAAAGTTCCCGATCTGCCAGCAGTTCATATTACCAGTAACAGGGAAGCCTTTCTTGCCCTGCTTTTCAGTAGCACCGAAAAAAAAGATGCAATAACATATCAATTTTAAAAATGCTAGAGGAATACAATAATTGACTACAGGTTTACCTATTAATTGCATTGTCTTTGCTGTAACAGTTTATTAAAAAGACAAACATAAACAAAGGTCCTCACACTCTGCATATTCAAATTAAAACTGTCGTTATATGCAGTTTAATCAAATTCTAGTCTCTATCCATTTCTATCTATTTCGAGGCAACCCTATTTAATCTTTGGCTAAAAAAAAAATCTACTTTTCAGAAAAATATTTTCGTTTTCTAATTGATACTGTGAGTGCCCTAACTTCACCTAATTAGCAACAGCAAAGCACATCAGGACACAAATTTAACGATAGACAAATTCTAAAAGGTATTAGCTTCACAAGGATTCCAGAGTCCTATCAAACTATCCACAACCATCTTCCCGAGCTCTACTTCTGGTAGAAATAGTATAAAAGTATTTTTGTAATTCAGCCCTTTTTGGAGCAAAATGAAACCACCACAATGGAAAAATGAGAAAGTTGAATGGCAACGACTCCTATGCAGCATCTCATCATACGATGAATCTCTAGATGATAATACTGTCTATCTCTGTAAAGGCTTGGACTATCAAGTTATCTGGTTTGACAGAACTCATTTGACAGAAACATTTGTCAAGTAATTTTAATAACCAGACTGGAGAGCCTATGTTTCATCAGAAGTTCAAGAATGCAACCAATACCAGACCACTGTCATCAACTGTGACTCCAAAATAGGATCTTGCTTATTTTATCTAACCCAATATCCTCCTCTTGAGAGAAGACAAAAGCAGATGCTTAAGAAAAAGTACATGAAAGTGTTTTGAATAAGGGCTGGACCAGATGACTTTTGAGATTCCATGCAACCAGAACTACTCCACAATTCTGTAGAAAGGCATCCAAGCAAGCAGTGATACTTCCTTAAAATATCACTTATCTCCCAAAGCTCATGGTGCCAATTGACAGATTTTTACTTTGATCTCTTGACAACATGTGTCTTTGAAAAGTCACAAATAGTAAATAATAAAACAGTCACCATCAAGAGTCAGGACCAGATGCTATTAAACTCAAAATTTACTTCTCGAAAACCAAAGCCACAGGCTTCAGCTAGTCACAAACTTCAAGCAAGAAATTGCTGCTTAACATTTATTAGCAGGAGGGCTGTTCTGAAGCTTTTAAAAGAGCTCTATACAAGCATAGTCAAGAAACTGCAGGAGGCACGCAACTGGAGACCTCTTCATCCATCTTTACAGATACCTGTTTTCTCCAAATTAGTACGATGTCATGATTTCAGCTACTGCCATAATGATGATCCTCCTCCTGATTTCCTGTATTTTCTACTTATCCTGCTGTCTGTATCCTTGCCTGGTCTCAGTCAGCCACTCAACACCATTTAATAGGCATTAGAAAATACAAATAGAGCACTCTTCACTGTACCCCAAAAGCAAATTACTTTAAGAAATTAAGTTTATTTTTAGGAGAAAAAAAAAAAGGGACCAGACAATATACTTTAGAAGAGTGCCAAAACTGGGGGATAAGAAGATATACATATACTACCTAGAAGTTTGTCTGTTGATTACACAGTACAGTTGTTGTCTTGAACTTGCAGGTCTTAGCTTCTGTCTAATTAGACAGGTATATGAAGATGTTTTTCGATTAGTTATAGAATAAATGTGTTTATTGTAAAAGCAGAAACTGTTGAGTAGAACCTCAAACAGTCCAAGTATCCACAAAGTTCATAAAATACTTCCTCTGAGTCAGCTTTATTTTATTCAGCTATCTGAATGCTTGCCATTTGACATAAATCAACCAAAGCAGATAAATTTACAGTCAAATAAAAACTTGGACACTGTCCTGAGTTCAAACCACAGTCTAACAGTGTATAAAAATCACATCCTTTTACTTATTACATAGACTGAAATAGCTGTGATTATTCCAGCCAAATTGTTTCAACTCAAGGAATACTTAAAGCTAAAATCTGGCCTGATCATCCAGGTCTCAACTCATTTCTCTGCAGTCAGTCACTAAAAAATGTTTGATCATAGAGTGACTGCACTATCGAACAGTTCAGCAACAGCAGGTAAAAGGATCAAAATGTACAGAGCAAGGACTGTATTTCAGAAACACAGTGTGGTTTTGTTCTTCAGAAAGTACATGGATTTAGTTTTTCAACCACTAGACTGCGTTAGTCTATTAAGTGAATTAATAAGTAGTCGTGCATTATTAAATTAAGCTCTACCTGTATGATAGCAGAAGTAGGTATCGATTTTGCAAAATCACTGTTAGAAGACATTGCCTTGCAGTGTTAACTGGTTTAGTTTTTTAGCTTCAGTTACTCACGAAGTAGGAGACAATATATAACCCTGAAACAATAATTCAAATAAAAATTGCACATACTGTAAGCATCCCAGATCATAACTGAATAAAACTGGAAAAATTCCAGCACAACTTTACAGAACAAGTGAACGTAAAGTGCTATTTTATTGATACAGTAACCTACATAGGGGAGGGGATTTGGCATAGCAAGCAAGCTCATTCTCTTCAAGGTCTGACTTTGCTAGAGTTTCAGGTAATTGACAGGTCGCAAATGGTGGTGCCATGGAAAACAGTTGGGATGTGGGACAAGAAGCTTCACTTTTCCTGCTGAAAATAACTTCTGTGTTAGTTCCCTCCCAGAGGCTTCAGAATACATGGAAACAAGGTAGTTGTGATTTTGTTTAAGGCTACTTCTTCCTGCATTGGAAGACTCATAGTAACAAGGTTACCTTTGGCTTCTTCAAAGCAGGGAGTGTCATACACTTAACACATATAAACAGATTATATGATTTCTTCTCACAACTTAAATTCCATTGCTGAGAGCACAGATGAATGGGCAGCTGCAAACACGTGCAACCATGTCAAAAGTTTCTACCTCCCCGAGGTCTTTTGCCAGAAGTCTGGAGATACAAGGTTAAAATCTGGTGATGGAAATGTACTAAGTTCAGAAGGGAAATACCCTTCAACATAAACTTGAACACTACTTTATGTCGCTAACCTCTCAACACATCACGCTTCATTCAAGACCCAAGAAAACTCTTGTACAGAGTCAAGCTTGTCTTCAGGTCCTTTAAAAAGCCCCTTCTGTTACTTATTCTTGCAGTCCTATGTAAAGACAGGATATTTTTAATGCAGGGTATTACATGAGTTGCTCAAAGGCCTCTTTGACAGGCAGTGCCCCTTGTCATGTAAAGCATTTTCTGGGGTGGCAAAAAGAAAACAACCCAAACCATCTTCATCAATGGTAGATAAAAATAGCTATTAAGGAAGACAGTGGAACAAAAAATGACTGGAAACTGACATTAAAACTGTCTCATACATTAAACCAAGGAAGAACAGATGGTAAAAGAGAATTGCTGACTTTCAAGACAAAGAAGTTAACCCGCAGAAAACCCCCTGCAGCATGGGACAGAAACTTTAACAATATCTCCTCATCAGAAAAATCATGCAGATGTGAAGGTAAATTAATGAATCACAGTTTAATACAGATACAAAGTAAATGTTTTACAGATTTACATCACAGGGTTACAGGGGATATTTATAAATGAAAGCTAAACTAGCTCCTCACCAGAATATTATACCATGGGTAAACCATTCAGATATTTCATGAGACAAACTCAGAATACTCCTGAGATTCCCTCACTAGTAACAAAAAACAGATTATTCCAAAAGAATACAAATCCAACTACATTTGGTGCAACAGTTCAAAATCCTTTAGTTCAGTGAACCCTTGGTCTGACTGGTGACAACCAGAACCTTGAAAATGAGCATTTCCATCCCAGTAGAACAACATAACATTTTGTTATATCTCTGGCAAGTAACATTTAAGGTCAAAAAATACAGGTCTTAAATGACAATAGATCAAGGACAGCAAGTTCCAAAACACCGGAACAAACTGAAAATTTATGTCACTCACTTCTAAAACATGTGGTTCCCTACCATGCTTTTGAATACAACGCATAGTATTTCTATCTCAAAAGACAGACGACATGGACAATGTGGATCCAGGCAATAACAACTGATGCATGTGTGCAACGAATCCCCTTTGTTGCTCTTTGCCGTTCCAGTTTATCAAGTGTCACTTTCTGCTTATCTGATAATTATATACTTCAGCAGTGGTTTGTTTCATATTTCTTCAGTCTAACACAATGCTCATTATCCTGTACTGCAAAGTGCTCCACAGACATCTAACAGCTGTTTTCAGACCACTGCTTTCACTTTCACAGAAACAGAAAGTGAACCCAAGATTCTGCATTAGCCCATAAATTCAAAACTTAACATACAATGACTTCAGACTGCAAAACTGCTATTTCAAATGGCAGTGCTCTTCGCAGTTTGAGATGTCACCTGGGAATGCTTCAGATTCTTCTCCAAGAGGCAAGCTGTCATCTTACATAGAAAGCAGCACCACTCCCATGCAGTAAAATACCATGGCCAGATGCTGTTAGAACTAACACTTGATGCCTTTAGCTGGCCCACGTTTATCCGTGTCCTTCCACTGCATTGCTTTTCACTTTTAAGGGAATTAAGCCCTTGGCCTTCTGCAATCACAGACCATTTCTGCCCTTCTGAAGAAGCATTTGCCCCATGAAACAGTCGTTTAGCCTTCAAAGCAGAAGTTTCATGAACAGAAGGACCAGAATGATGCACTTTGCATTAACTTTGACACACGTGTGGCTCCAGTTATAAGATGTCAGCATAATTTCTGGCTTAAGATTCCATCAATGACTGAAGACAAAACGTCAGTGATATAAAGCTAGAACTGCTTGAGAAATTAGGGAGCTTTCACTTCAAGCTTAACAGAGGGAAAGAACTGCATTGAATGCCATCATTACACACTCAACACAGTTTAAATCAACACTGATGGAAACTTAGCACCATTCCAAGATAGAGTGCAAGAGTTCTTACATTTGTGCTCCTGGTAAACTACCTACAATGAAAAACCAGGATGAAAGTAAAGGCTGACAAGAACTCAAACAGAAAAAAGTATTTTGACGAAACCTCCAACCACTGGTAAAGTCTAGATATTCTGCCTTAAGTACTGTATTATGGTAAATGACTAGAAAAACTATCAGACTAGAATACCCAAACAGAAGTGAGAACTAAAATTATTATTAGATGTTCATTCTCTTCAATAAAAGTAATTCTAGACAAGAGTATGGCATAAACTCTAACTTATCAGTAAGTGTGCTCAGAAGCTCAAAAGAAAAACATCCAAAACCCAAAATAAAAGTTGCATGCAATAGTCGTACTACATACAGAAAAACAATGGAAAAAGAAAACTTAACAGTTTCAAATGGATTCTGACTTGCAAAATCAGAGGGAAAACAATCATATCAAATCACATTTAAAAGCCAATTAGGTTACAGGCAGATTTTTGAGAAATTATGGGTTCACATCCACACATTTAGAAGTAAAAGTCTCTTCCCATGAAAACCTTTATCAGGAAACAAAGAATTTTAATAGAGAAATTAGGCTCTGACCAAAATGCTGCTGCACGAGAGATCAGTTTTGTCTATATTCAGAAACCTAAGCCTTACAAAATCTTACCTTAATTTTACAAAGTAATATTTTAATATACTAATACTTGGTACTTAATGTTAGTTGTCAGAATTTGAGTCATGTAACTGCAAGTATCCAGTAAGAGGCACCTTACTGGAGTTGGCTTTCATATAATCTCCTCAAGAAGCTTTGCATCCAAACACTTTATAAGAAAAAAAAATCCAAAGGCTCTTTAGAAGTTATCCACTAAGCACCACAATTCCAGTTAATGTTGTAATTGCAAACAATTAAAAAATGAGAATTGAAGATCAATCCTTTTAAACACCAACTTTAGTTCTGGTCATTAGAATCTTTAGGCTACTACAGGAAAATGTTCTTAACAAAAAAGGAGATGATTTTTTTTCCCATATTGAGTGGTTAAAAGCCACTACGTTTAGGAGAACCTTGTGAGAGTCTTTCAAGAGCTATGGTTTCTAGATAAGCTCAAACAGGTAGATTAACTGAATTTGCCTGACAATAAACTTTCAACAATAACACACTGTAAAAAGTTTCTCTTCCTCCATCAGGTTTTAGACTTTATGCAGGTTTCTTTCCAAGACTAAAAAAAGAGGTAAGAAGAGCAAGCATGTTGTAAACTGTAGTTCACTGCATTACAAAAGGAAGAGGGAGAAAAAAAAAGACAAAATCCACCCATAAACCAACAAAAAAGTATGAGAGAAGATTTTTCTAATTGAAGCCAAGTACTCACATGAATATGCTCTCATCTGAAAGTAACTCAGTGGAAAATCATGCACTGCAGGCCAGTAAACTCACTGTTTGGTTACTGATCTCTCCCATCTTGAACAGACACTCACTTCTTCACAGAATGATCTTCAGAGTTCATCAATTCTGTCTTCTCAAAAATTTTTCATCAACTTCTTTCCACAAAAAGGAGTGACAGGCTATTGGCAAAGCATTACTCCAACAACAGAGATTACTCCAGAGGAACACATCATCTCTAAGCATGCACTGCCTCCATTTTGAGTTCCACCAGTTTTCAATTTCCTTAGTTTTTATCTGTGCCAATTCTACTCCAACCTATTTTGCTTTGGCATCTCCATCAGGTACATGTAAGTATTAAGCCATCAATTTTAATACTTTGTAGACACCATCACTGGAACCCAAATTCCTTCTTTGAAAAATTTTGTAACCTTAAAAACAACTCTGTACTTCATGGAAACATCATAATCCTGTCAACAGAAAACCTGCAGCTTAATTTTTTTTTTTTATTTAGTTTCCTAAGGGAGCTATATCTCCCACACTACAACAGTTGAACCCAGACTTCGACTTTTCTTTACGGAAAAGTAACCCTGAGAAGTGAAAGAGTGCCGTCTAACCTGGCCCCAGCCCATTGGCACAGTAGTACTGGCCAGACAGGCAGGCAGTCACCAAGCAAGTAGCTCAAGATGAGCTGCAGCCAAAGATGTAGCAGGGGCAGGAGACAGAAGCAATTGAGGTATTGTGAGAAGTCACAGGGGAAAAGAAGGCAGAACACATGCAAGAAACTTTGCCAGTTCTTTTCCATAATATGCTTTTTCTTTGCAAGAGCTGTACACCAGTGTACTCTCCTGACTGTAAACACAAGGAAAAGCTCCAATGCAACAACGTAACACGGGGAAGCTAAGAACTTACTTTAAAGGTCAAAACTCACTTTTTTTTCCCCTCCAGTAGGTTTAAAAGAAAGTTAAGCTATAATTGTGTGGTAGTAGAGCTTAGAGGCCTCTAGAACAATGTCAAGGTTAGGCATTGAACACCCAGCAATGATAGTTCCCTGATCCTAAGAAACCAGGTAATGAAGGTCACACCAAAGGCCAAGCACCTACTCAGATATGTTAGTACTAGGGACACCACTAAAACCTTAATTAACAGGATTTCAAATCACAGCAGATCAACATGAACTGGGAACATCCCACAGCTATTTCTACTAAACTGTACTGCCCATCCACAGGTTATTTTTCATTTATTTATTCTTCCTAACCTATCATATGCTTAATGAAAGTGGTAATTCTAATCAGAACATGATCCATCACCAGAAGACACCAGTATTAAACCGGTCCAAGTTTTCTTCAGTGAACAATGAAAGCATTTTAAAATCAGTGTGCTGCTACTTTAACATAACTTCAAGTGTTGCAAAATACAGTCCTTTTCTTTGCATCCATGACAAAAAAACATGTTTAAACCAAAACACTTGAGTGTGCATATAATTACAAACTAAGCACTATGACAATATTGCGTGACATCTTCCTTTTAAGTTGTAAACCACAGGTGATCTACAAGGCTAAAGCAACAATTTGGAAACAAAACAGACAATTTACTATAGGACAGGTTTCAGGACAACTTTCAAAGTCAAAGCTACCAAACAGTTGCTCAAGAATTATGAACTTCGTAGAAAGGTCCTCTGAAAAGTCACTTGACTGTAAGTGTTCTGCACATTGCAAATCAGATGATTTTAATTAAAAAAAAATTTGAAAGTCCAACCTCTAATAAGACTCATGAAGCCTGAACAGCTTAAAGTATATAGCTCTAGGAAAAGTCACTACAAATAATTATTATTGAGTACATAAAGCACAGGAGAAAAGAATTTTTTAAAATTATGACTTTGCATCTATTTGGGTGTTGGTTCAAATCACATTACCAGTGTCATTTCAATACAAGACCAACAAAAGAGGGATTTCCTGACTCCGTGTTTAGAAGGAAGAAATACTGAAAAGTAACTATTTCTTCCACACCGCATTACACTAAAACAAAAACATACACCCACTATTTAGCAAGTGTAATTATATTAATAAACAGATAGAACTATAATTCAACAATTAAGATTTTCTTAAACTGTGAAGTTTTCTTTCCTTAAGCATCTGACTTAGGCATGTACTGTCCGCCAAAAAAACCCATACAGCAGAGAAATGCAGAGAATACACTTTGGATTTCAAACAGACTAAATATTTATGTCGGGTTCTCAAGTGTTTCAACAACTATCTTATATTTGAAGAGGTTATACAAGATTATGAAGAAAGCAGCCTAATAAGGCAAGCCTGACATTTTTTCCACTGTTGAGCTTTAATATTTCAGATGTGGAATCACTACTTAAATGTCTTACTTTGAAAGCATCAAGAATGAAGCTCAGTTTAATGCATACTTCTGCCTACTTTATGTCTTATTCTCAGAGGAGGTGCCTGTTAGTTTTTATTCAATAAACCAAGTCATTTCAGAAGCAGTGCAACAAAAACTACTGCTTAGCCTTTGAGAATATAACTGAGAGTGACAACTGATTAATAAGGCAAACAAAGAGATATTTCAGTCTTCAATTTCTTATGAAAAGTTCATAAACACTAACAGAAGAAACAATATGACTTAGAGAAAATAGTTTAATGAGACAAATGCTGGAATGCTTATTATGGGTAAATATTATAAAGTAACACCACTTCTATTACAATTAACTTTTCAATGATTCTTAAAACATTAAATATAAAAAGGGTATTTAAACATCCACTTCTTATACATGAGTGCAGTTCATAACCACTTCACCCTTTGGTTACATTTAATGTAAACACCAGAACACCTTGAAATTAGCAACCATACTTACAGAAAAGACCTCACTAGCATCACAAGCCTCAAATAAATTAATCTTAATGAGTCCTGGCTCAAAGAGTAAGTTACAGCACAGAACACTGGCCACATGGTTGAAATGTGGCCACTTTGAAAGGAATGCCCCCAATCAGCTTAGATTAGCCCAGATATGGAGCAGATAACCTGCCCTAGAAACCATGCTATAAGTTATTCAACAACTGCTCAGCCTTACGCACCCCCAAATTTCAAAGCCCACTCTCCAACTTCGCTGGCATAACAGAAGTGCAGGAAGCCACCACATGCTGCTATGGGCAGCCCCATCATCTCCAGGGCAATAACTGGGAAAATACACAGTTTATAGAGTACATTCACACTTTAAGCACAAGAAAGGTTCTGCAAAACTGAACAATATCCCTGCAAAAATTCCAACTGGGAGTAACATCAGATCTGTTTGATGCTGTACTTAATACTCGCTAGGTCCCAAATATCTTACACTGTTAAACTGACCACTGAATTGTTTCTACAATAGCTGAAACACACACAATAATACAACCATACCAACAAGCCCCCCAAAACACTGCTCCAGTGACTTTTCATCCTACACATTCCAAGACAAAGAAGCCAGACATCATGCTATGCACATCTATGAAGTTTAACTGATAATTCCAGACTAAACTGACAACTAGAAAATAGTTTCTGTACAAATGCACTGGCTGCAATATCAAGCCTCACAGACACCCAAAAATAGCTGGACGCAGAGATCACAGACCTCGATTATGATTTGTTTTCTTCCTTGTACTCATTTAGCAACCACAAGCATTGTTTTTCTCATTTTTCAGTTCAGAACAAACAGGTAACATACTGACACCCAAGTACCAACAAATAAAGCAGATAGCCAGCAGATTAGTAATTGTGCAATCTACAGTAAAAGGTAGCCAAGCACACATGACTCTTGGTAGTAGAAAGAGTAGGAGAATATTTTAGATTATCTCCAAGAGATAATACATTCAGTATTGTTATTATTCCAGCACTGATCATACACAGATAAGCACAACATTTAACTTTTAACAAATAGACTACAGGTAATTCCATTTACTGTATAGAACTGTACCATTATGTCAGCTAAAGACCTCAAACCAAGTCAGAGAACACTATCTCAAAGGATGAATGCAGCAATAAATAATCAATATTCTAAGAATCTAACCACAGATTACACTGCAACATTTACCAACACAAGTGACCAGTAATACACAAACTGTTGCATCCTCACATTTAAAACAGACGTTTTTTCAGGGCACGTAACTTTGAAACAAAGTCATTTCTCTACCCCACCCCTCCCCAGATGTTAGGGTATTAAAAGATTAGCCATCATTTTGTTTAAACACTCACTTTCAAGCATCTGATTTCTATATTTAAGGGTTAAAAGAAAAGATTTAGATACATTTTTAATTCAGGAAACTTCCAGACAATGGCTAAAACTTCCATGCAAATGAATGAAATCTTAGTAGTAAGTACAAAAATAGTAAAACTAGGAACAAAATTTTCTGACCAACATCTCATTTTCAATCTAATTTTGGACCCATTTTTCTTCTGGTCAGTCATAACCTTCTACAGTTCTCCTAAGTGCAACTGCTTTTAACTTTGCTACAGGCAAACGTAAGAACACCACGGTAATTTTACAGACTTTCTCCCATTCTAATACATCACTATTTCTACCACTTATGAAGACAGTTTCCTCCCTTCCTCTTCCTTTTTTTCATGCAGATAGCAGAAACACAAATTTTATCTCAGACTAAAGAGTTTTGTACCAAATAATGAATTATGTACTTGGATGCCAGACTACAAAGGAACCTATAATCAAGTTCCAAAGGAAAAAAGAAACGCTCAAATTTTAAAATTCTAACTCACTTCCGGAATCAAAAGAAAATTATAAATTATCTACATCGAGTTTTCACTGATTGACCAGTGAGTTTTCACCAATTTGACCCTTATTTCTAACTCTGTCAACAGTACTATTATGTTATGTGCTACATGTACACAATGTCAGCAGAAGATATCCATTGTCTCGATGACAAAACATCGAAGCATTATCAAGCTGACCAATTTACAAAGGAAAAAGCTAGATACCAACAAAGCAACAGTTGGCTATTACAAAACACTTTTAAAATTATTATTATTTTGATCATTACCATGTCAAAAATGGGTCACATATCCAGTAGTATAGTATCAGTTACGCGCAAGCGTATCTAACCTTACTAACAGTCAACTATCATAAAAGCACTCAAAAGAATGAGAAAAAAAAATAAATCAGATGTCCTAGCAGGAAATCTGACAATTTGGGTCATCACTAAAGCCTAAATGAACTGTTCTGGATGGTATTATTCATTCACACTAACTACAGTTTCCAATTTTCTGTAGTCCATAGGGAACAAACTATTTACATTTGGTATTCTTTGCAACCATACAAACTAGAAAGGTTTGTTTAAATTAAAGCTTTGATTTTGTAGCACAGTTTTGTGGCCACAGAAGTGCAGGATATACAGGATCCTATTGCCTGGTTATGTACAAGGTTTGCCATGTTGCACTCAATCATAAAAAAAGTTCATTTTTTTTTTTTATTCAAATGAAAATCCAAGTTCAAATTATTTCTGTCATACTTGCAAGCCACATTTTAGACTAGATCCACACCAAATGTTTTTCTTAAGACACTATGAACTATCCAGTTCTCATTATTTATTCTTCTCCTCATCAACTTGCATATCAGATAACATGTTCTTTTTAACCACTCCAGATTTATCAGTCTAGCAGGGAAAGATCCATGTTTTCTCATGAGATCATGCAAAACACATTTACATTATCATCACAGATTTTAAGAACTACAACAAAATACTTCCAATGATCACTACTCAAAGAAAGAAACTTACCTACTACCATGAGTGTGAATTCAAATCCTCTCTTCACAGACTTCCGGTAAACTTGATTTGGAAGGTTTGCAAACCCCACATATCCTTCAAGGTTCTTCTGTTGCTAAAGCAAGAAATATTTAGAAAAAAAAAAGTTAAAAGAAAAGCATGTGAATTATTAGTTGGCTTGTTTTGTTTTTTTTTTAGTTATTTAAACGTTCACTTCATTTTCACATTTGTAGAAAAGTGCTGTCTACCCAACCTCTCAACAACCTAAGCTGCCTATATTCAAGACAGTGCAATGAACTGCAGCAATAAATCAGGAAAATTGATTTTTTTTGACTGGATAGCCAAAAAACTGGCACAGCAGTTCAGCTATGCTAACAGTATTTTGAGCAAGTACAATTGTGACATTACAATTGTGCAAGCGCAAGAGTGTGAATGTGCAAACAAATTAAAGTATAATCAACTTTGTACCAATGCCCATTTGAAACACAGGCAAGTACTATGAATAGTTTCCTACATTTCCAACTCATGGTGGTACTGCCTCAGTATGATGGGGACTAACCTGACACCCCCTGTTTCTGGGTCACACAACCAGATACCTTCATGTTTAACCCAGAACTCCACCAATGCAGCAGGCCTTGCAACAAACTTCAGTTGCCTTGTACGGTGAAGAAGTTACCCAAAACACTGCTTCTACTATGAAACAGGAGGAGAATTCTGGATGTTAGCCGTTACTTCTTCTCACCACATTAATGAAAATGCTGAAAGTGCTTAAAATGCCTCTTCCTCACTGTACTAGAGCCAGCGATCTTCCAAAGATCAACTGTGCTACCTTTAAATCACTCTTCCAGCAGAATCCTAGAAATGTGTTTGTTATCACAGCAGGTCTGAGGATTGCCTTACGAGACAAGACAGTTATTTTACAGAGATACTTTCTGAGACAACTGTCTACTTAAAGCAACACAAGGCACTGCCTCTCATGGAGCAGTGATTTCAGCCTTCAGGCTTTATGCCCACACAAAGTTAAGAGGATGGGATGTGATGCTGCTACTGCCTCAGTTTCAGAGTTTAAGAGAGTTATATACATCCACACAGCTGAAGTGCTGTCTACAAGTTTAAATTCCACTCCCTAAAATTATCTTCAAGAGGATGGAGGAATTCTAAAAAATAATTTTTAACAAATTCTTCTACTGTATGCAATAGAGCATGGCTAATTCAAGTCTGGTATGTGGTTGACTCATGCTTATTTCAATGGGTTTTTTCCTAAAACTGACAGAACAAACTTAATGCAGTAATAACTCATAGTTTTTAAATTAAAAAAATACAATTTTTTTTTAATTAAAGCAAACCTTCCTTGCATGCATATAAATCCACTATCCACTTTAGAGCATTGAATGCAAAAATAACTAGCTTCTTTGCAATCCAACAGTCAATCAGTGGACTCTCTGCCTAAAGTCACATAACTGATTTCTCCATCTGGCAAACAAACCATTATTGTCAAGCAAAGCTACAACACTACAAAGACTAAGTTATAGTTTCAAGTTCAAATACACACAATGCAACAAACGTTATTATTTCTCTAAATGTAGGAATCTTTGCCTGGTGTCATCAAGAAACTCTTTTTCAAAGATTTTTTTGTTTCAATATAGCCTTTGGTGAAGCAACAGTCTCATCTGAAAGGTTTCAAAACATTAAAAAAAAAATCAGCCAGGAATTTAAAATCCAAATATTTGTTTTAATTTTCCAATCTATCACTACAACTACGTGTGAGGAATGGAATCTATCACAATCTAAAACTCTGAGCAGTCAATGCTTCAGATATTACATGACGTGCAGGTGGGTGCTTTTTAAGATTAAAGAGCTCCTTAACAATACAGGTCCTTAATAACTATTAAGGATATGGAACTGCTATTCATTCTACCACATGTAAAATATCTAATCATAGTCAGACACTCCTTATGGTTCTACTTGTCAACCATCTGCATTTTTTAATATCTACATACCTTTTAATGTGTGTCACGCTTACCAGAAACAGCTCACCCCCTTATTAACTGTAGCTAATGCTTCTTTTGCTTAAAAGAATCGATTTACATGTAATTCTTGTTCTGAATTATTGTTATTTCTCTTCCCTTCTCCTTCATATACAGCTCCACATTTAGGATAGTTTTACTCCTAAGAACTTTTAGATCGAGTATAAAATGCTAAAAGAGAACAGATGGCAACTTTCGGGTTGTTTGCTCTGTTAAGTGGGTCTACAGCAATTACAGCCACAATTTTAGATAATGAAATATAAGTGTTACTAATCAGAAAGATGAAGATGCATGAAGTGTTACACTGGGCATTAATGCTGTATTTAATGTGAGCATTTATACTCCACAGGAAAGAGCCTTTCAAAACACTGAAGATGGATGTCAGATTCATATTTCTGGTACACCACTTAAAACTGAAGCTTTCAACATACTGTTTTTTAAATGGTTGCATTTTTTCATAACTTGCTACTTCTAAACAGACCAGAACAAACTAGGAATTGAGTTTCTTCAATTCCTGCGACAGCTTTTAGAAGAATTAGTACTTTTTTTGTTAAAGAATTGCCTTCCGCTGTATTGATCATAGTGTCAAGTGAGATCTCATGTTTTGAATACTTACAACAGCTTCCCCTTAAATTTTATCCCTTCCTGATTTGCAACTAGCTGCTACTTAATTTTAGTTCACCTACTAAAAACCTAATGCTGCTTCTATTTCCACAATAGCTATAAAACATCTGTATCAAAGTAATACTTACAGCTACTTTGTAAACAACACGTTTCCATCATTTCCAGTATGGAAGGTATCAATAGAACACATCCAGAAGTTGTCCAGTAAAACGATGAATTTGAACCATCGCAGCAAAAAGTCCATTCGGGTGCAGCCGCGATCCAGAAAGAGAAACAGGAGTGGGGTGAGAAAGAAAAGAAAAGTTACTTACATTTGACCAAAGTAACCCACAATACTTCCCACCTACTGTGCTCAGGACACAGCATTTTAAGTAGAATCATAGAATGGTTTGGGTTGGAAGAGACCTTGAAGATCATCTACTTCCAATCACCCGCCACAGGCAGGGACACCTTTCACTAGACCAGGCTGCTCTAAGCCCCAACCAACCTGGCCTTTAACACTTCTAGGGACAGGACATCCACAATTTCTCTGGGCAACCTGCTCCAATGCCTCACTATTCTCACAGTAAACAACTTCTTCCTAATATCCAATGAAAACCTACCCTCTGTCAGTTTAAGGCCATTCCCCCTTGTCCTCTCAATCCATGTCCTTGTAAAAAGTTCCTCTACAGCTCTCTTGTAGAGCCCCGAATTTACTTTGTTAGTAACATTAATTTAGTTTGTTCTATACATATGACAGCTTAATTTCATGGTAATATACTACATGACCTTCATACCATTTAATGATTAAGACAGGTTCAATAGTTCTTTTTACTCCAATTATTCAGCATGCTTTTTCTTTGCTATATGCTACCCGAACCTGTAATGGGTTCAAGGGTATTTATTTCCTTCACGGGTGCTCACCAGAACATGGAATCTCATTTCACCACACTACCACATAATATTTTTATTTTAGAGTGGAAAAGGTACAAAGATCAAAGCCATCATCTCAGCAAAGAACAGCCACATGGGCCACCCCAAAGTTCCTGTCTTCAACAGTGGCCGAAAACATATGTCTAAGGTAGTATATACAGCAGAGTAAACTGAGAGCTATATTTCTCTAAACACCTCCACATTAACCAAAAATCTACCTCTCTAGCATTTAAGATCGGGGCATTTTTACACTTCAATATCATTTGACCAATTCCTCTTCCATGCACACTCTTCTTAGCATCATAAAAACTGAGCATCCACAAAAGTCCCTGTAGCAAGCACTCCCTCTGTACATTGTCAAAGGGAGGACTTAATAATTTCAAAATTACCTCCTGCTAGCTTTATTGCTGCACGGTAGTATCTGTGGTGGAAAACAGCCTTAATAATGTAGCATACTTCATTCAAAAGAAGCCATTTCGTGTCTCTGACTGCTTCTGCTGCTCTTACATAACACTGCTCTAGCACTGTACTCTTCTGGAGAGGCCAGGGTGAGAGCCACACACAGTATCCAAGAGGTAAAACACTCACAGATCCACAGAATGATCATGTGGTATCACTTACTCTGATCCTTTCTTACTGACCCCCCAACATGCAACTTATTTGACTCCGGCCAAGTACTGAGCTGATCATACTGGGAATGGTACACAGGCCTAAGACCTTGCTCCTGAGCTTTAAGAAATGCTCACAGCTTATCACAGAGCATACAGCGCAACAGCAGTCCACGTGTATCACTTCATTTAATAATATCACGTGTATTCACTACACTGCATTTCAGCTATCATTTTGTATCAAGTCTTCTAACATCTATTAGTTCTTGCAGTTGTCCATCACCTCTGCTTTAACTTAGCACAAATGAAAGCAAGGCATACAAATAATCACAAATTTGGCCTTAGCTGACCTTCGATGCATCCATTCTGTGCACTCATAGTTATTTTAATGTAGATCTCCCTCAAGCAAAATGTCACAGCCCACACAAACCAGCTGCAGAGCTGGTGTTTTTAGATCCATCATTTGAATCAATGGAAAAATAGCCAGCAGCAAGCTGCTCTAAGTATGCAAATGAGAGAAAGGAGCCAAAATCAGTGGCTTTCCAAGGAGTTCTAAGGGAGAATATCGATTAAAAAAAAATAAATAAAAAAAAAATCTTCTTTTTTTTTTTCTTTCTCTCAAGCCTGTCTATCATCTTTGTTCTTGCCCAGAGACCATAATTTACATCTCTCCTTTATTCTGGCATGACTGTGTCCAGAAATGATAAATCTAAAGTCATTCTTCAAGTACTACCATCTGGGCCAAAAGATGACAGTCTCTGGCATAATATCCACTGTCTGACATCAGATCCCTCTGATCAAGAGGAGATGGAAGTCTAAGGTGAGCTAAAGACATTTTTTACCTCTATACCGTGCAACCTGAGAGCTCAGCTCACACTCAACATGGGTAAGTGCAGCTGCTGTGCACTAGTAGCAACCAGCAGCCTGTAACATGATGTTAAGAAAATTCTTCAAGGATTTCTGACATAGCCAAACCAGCAGCAAATATTAATGAAGACAGCTGGAGAGAAAAAAAGAAGACCCAACAGAAAAGCAGTGTGACATCAGGGAGTCACTGTCCTTTCCAATCAAAGTTGGTTTTAGTGCTTCTCAATCAAGCTTTCTCTTAAGAGTAAGAAACATGATACCTTTTTTTCCTAGTTACCTTCAAGGAAACACTATTTTTAAAAATATCCAGAAGCGTCATAGAATACAAAAATTGTTGAAATCTGACCCCAACATAAAGCAATATTAGAAAGGGCACAGATACCCATTGCATTAGGCATAGTATAGCAATGTTTCTTGTCATCAACAATGAAAAAAAAGGGTGATCATTTTTAACTTATTTCACACAGCTGGAACTGGGATTTTATTTACATACGCTAGAATTTACATATGCTACGGAGTCAATTTGATCTGGTAAGATACCTAGACATAGAACAAGTTTTCTTTATACATAGTTCATAGTTTACCTTGAAAAGACATCAGTGCTGCCAAAATATAAGAATTTGCACCTGCTCTAACAATGATTTCAATCATTAAAACCATCTTTTTGGAACTTTTAGCTAAATTTCTGCAAACACTCCAGCCACAGTACTTCTATGCAATGTCTTACCATTATGCCTGAGTAAGACATAAGCTGGATACAATTTCTAGCTTTACACAGAAAGACCAGTCTATAAACACTGTACTTGTATTTCCTGCACTACACCTTACACATTTAATTTCTTCTAACAGTGCTAGTTGTTTAAAGTCTCCACATCAGCACATAGAAGCCTCCAGAACTCACCAAGAAGGCCTTCCCAACATCTTCAAAACCCCTTAAAGCTTGCTACAGTTTAACAAACTCTGCATTTTTTCCAGTTGTCAATATCGAGGCAATACCTCAAACAAACAGCTTATGCATATCCCCATCTTGTCCTCCCATATCCCAGAGGCAGACAGCAACTGCATGTCTTACAACTGACAGCTTTTGTTACTGCATTCTTCAAATAGTGGCTTTGGGTAGCAGTACTTAGTGTAGTCAAACTTCTACTACAAGCCATAAGCACTTGTTAATATAATACACAGTATCTTAACTTCGTTTCTTTCCTCCACCAAAAAAAAAAAAATTAGGATATACACAATCTACATTTTAAAAACAAAACCAAACAAACAAACCCGAAAACAATCAAACAAAACCCCACTCAACTTTGCATTTAAAATGTATGGAAGTATCAATATAAAGGTGAAACTCACCAGATCTATTTGTGAAGTTAAACTTACACTGAACATCTGTGAACATGTTTGTCCTTTCGCTATTCAAAGTACAATAAAAATATCTGCTGGGTCAATAACATCTGCATGGTAAAAGTCTAGCACTGATGGAAAGGAAATGAGCACTTCTATTCCCTCAAACAGGCATCAGCTGCAGCCTGCTTTTGTAAGATAATCTGGCTTCCAAGCGTGAACCTAGGGTCTGACCTACATTAGAAAAAATTAAAAATATTTTTCATAAAGGATACAAAAAAAAAAAAAAGGAAATCTTTTCAATGCATAACCACAATTAAGAAATGAGGATCTCTTTCAGTCTCTAGTAGCAAGGTGACTAAGTCAATAATTAATAATTTCAAGCACTGATCCAGTGAATGGACTTTAAATTTAACCATTCTTCAAAATCTCACTAGGCATAGTGAGTATAGGTGAAGAGTGAGCTTTAGGCTCTCTTTTCCCACGCCAGACGCTATCATCTAGTTTATTAAAGATAGCGCTGAAACAAACACGAGTGATGTCTAAAAGCAACAGGATTCTGCAAGAAGGATTCTGCTCGCAAGGACCAGAAAGAGTAGAAGCATAATCCACCTGTTGAGCTACAGGCAGCATGTCCAGGAGGAAAGCAGAAAACTCTGAAGAAAAACAAAGAGGATGTAACAGGCAAACTAGTAAACCTTGTCTGTTAAAAAGAGATCTGACAGCCTTCAGAGCCCATGTACAGTAACTGTGCACAACCACTGCAGCTACAGCCAAAGCAGCCAGTGCTGCAGCTCTTAGAGCAGCCAAAGTGCAAGAAAGCAGACAACTACAGGAAAAAGAAGTCAGTTAACTATTTAGAAAAACAAAACTAATTATAGACAGATGGGAGGAGGAAGGGGGCAGGGAGAGGGGAAGGTTGTTGAACTATAAAAGCAGGCCTGCATAACTAAAACATACAATATCAAAAGTTCTACCCATGATGACTACACAAAATATTCAGGCCAGCCACATATAACAACAATTTTTTGTCAATAGTTCAACCTCCACTAGAATTAGTTAGGTGACTCCTTGCAAATGAAGTAAACCTTTTTTGTGCATTTTAAATAAAATCTGTAAGTACAGGAATACAATTTTAAAGCTTGGCTTTTTTGTGCATTTTCCCCTTTATTCTGGTTTGCAAAAAAAGCCTCAGTCTGCCTGCAGAAAGCAGTACACAAACCCATCATCACACAGCAACTTGCATATAACTCAAAATCACATTTGACAGTAAAGTGACCGATTATCTTCCACTCTATAAAGTAGGGGTCGAAATGAAATGGCAGCTGGGGACCTTGTGTCAGGAACAGAACCAGATCATGCATCAGCCACACATCACTTGGTGTGTCTGTCAAGATTGTTAATCTCCTTCCTAACTCCTCCTCCTCAGTTTTGCCATCCCTGAATGTTTATTCCAATACAAACACTGAACCAAGGGTTGAAGATGAAAGACAGAAAAGAAAAAAAAAAATTAAAAGATGCTGTGAAAGATTCCTGGATACAAAGCCTCCAAGGAAAAAAACAAAAACCCACCACAAAATAAAAACAAACAAACAAAAAACTCCAACAGAAATTAAAATGAAGTATCTGTATTCCACTTCATATTTAACATATCTCTTGTCTATTCAGTTTGTGGATGTTTCCCAAAAGACATGTAAATAAAAGATTCTAAAATAATTAAAAAAAAAAATTTACCAATCAAAACCAAAATGGTGGGATCTTTCAGACAGTTTTATCTCACACTATTTTCATCTCCTGTGAAACCAACTAAACCATGGGTTTGAAAAAAAATTTCTAAGGAAATGGAAATTCTTCCCCAAGCAGGTCAGTGCCTCTACGTGGAGACCCTTTTCAAGAGCCTCACTTAGCACTCGAAACATAGTTGAAAAAAAGCAACAAGGTACAGTAAGTATTAAGAAACACTGTATCATTTAGTTCCTTTGCCATATCCTGTTGAACATTTTTTGGTTCCTTCAGGCTCACCTTAACATTGCATTTTTTTCAGAATTTGCAGATTGATCAGTTAACTCAAAGAGTCACCTGGTGGTGACTAAAAAAAAAAACAAACCAAAAACCACCACAAAAGCAAACCAACTCCCACCCCAATCTCTAGGTAAAGCAGCAGTAACAGGGCATCTTACATATGCTGAAGCACAGGAGTGAATTTTTCAGGAAGAGTGGATTCCTGCAATCCAACTGGCAGTATTTCAACCAAGGGACTCCGAAAAAGGCATTTGCAGGTGTGCACGCTGCATTTCCTTCTGTTTGATGCCTCGACTACCAACAAAAGTGAACTCCCTAGTAGCATATCTCATTCTCCTTCCTCATCAAGCAGCTGTAAGGATGGCAGTACAAGAAATAGCATTATTACATGTCTAGCCTAAAGGGCTACTATCAGATCTAGTAAAATTTCTTCAACATGTAGGTGCAGAAATGCTAATGAAAGGTGAATCACTCATGCAAAAATACTAAAGTACGTTTGACGTTGTCAAAGTGAAGCGTGTTCCCTTGAAAGAGAAAAATTACAGTATTTCATCACTGGTGCTTCTGTTAACATGAGCAATTTTCATTTGACATAACTAGGCTTCTACTATACATTTCTGTATGGTGGATGCAACTCGTTCCGATGTAGAAGTCATCTGTTTTACTGTATATTCTTATTTTCCTATACTAGTTTCTATGCTCAACACCTCACCCTCCAACCTATAGAAACCTTCAGAAGTCCTGCAGGTTTCACCAAGACAGATATTTTAAGCTAAAATTTTAAGACACGTGTCCTTGTCTTGTCTTTTGAAGTTTATTGTACTTCTGTGCTGCAGCAAACTAGTACCCCAGAACAGTGAAACACAAGTACTTCTGAAAACACCAATTCTTTTGGATCAAACCAGCAATTTCTTTGGACAAAATTAAAATAAATCTTGAGACTATCTCATATTAACAAGGTGTCACCAATGAATCCTTTAAAACACCTTTTTTCATTAAAATAAGCATAGTGGTAGCTCAAAGTTACCATATTTATTATCAGTCAAAGCAAAGTAAGTGTTTTTCCACAGCATCCATTTTCCCCCATGAGAGGATATTTTAATGACACCAAGAGACATAATTTAGGCTTTTTAATTATAAACTGAATTTTCATGATATGCTGAAATTATGTTTATTTTTATGTTTCAGTACTTCTACTACAAGGTTCAGCAAACCTTGAAAGACCTCCTTAGGGATATTACTAAATTGCTAATACTTTTTAACTATTTCCACAATGAGTTCTGTATTTAGAATATAAAGAATTCTAATGAGACCAAGAAGATTAAAAAAGACACAGGTGCTATTATAAAAGAATTATGCCAAGTATTAGAAACCTCTCCATGTGTTAAACTTATATGTTTTGAACCACAGCTGTCTGGTTGCATTGTTTTTAATAACCTTTATTTTTAAGCTAGAGAGATTCCACAGAAAGATAGCTTCTATTCTAATTATTGTGTAAGGAAGATAGTAAGTAAAACTTAAAACTGTTTCCCTGCAGGTTGCAATGGCAACTGATACAGAGAACAGTCCATATTGAAAATAAAATCTATCAACCAGGTTTAATATTAAGACTATTACAATACAGAATTGGTATAACTACCATTCATCTGTAGTACATGTTGACAGTTAGAAATCCTAAGTTTTTATTTAATTTATTCGATGTCAAAGATTTAATTTTTAACTTGGAGTTACTGCATACATTTCTCAAAGAGGAAGGCAACCCAAAAGCATCCAGAACACCAGCAGTCTAATTGGCTTGGATGACAAAACTAAGGAGTGCAAGGAGTGAAACCACAGCTGGATAGCAAACCACCCCAGTGACTAACAGCACCAAAGCTGTTGGCTTCCCAACTTTCCAAGTACTTTTGTTTTTGGCATTAGTGAGGAAGCTGGCTGTGAAGAGCATGCATTACATGGTCAAATATGTATACCAGTAGAGCAGATGATTAGCCCTGCTATATTTTAGAGTGGGAATTAAATCGTCTGCATACCTAGCTGCCACACCAGAGTACTCAATGGCCAAAATTCACTACCAGAAACACAATTCAAAGCAAGAAGAAAACCAGATCGTTGCTGCTGCCCACAGCAACAAAGAACCAAATGCGCCAAAAAAGGAGTCACCTTTACCTAAGGGGACATTGGATGCCTCGCAGGAATATTGCCAGGCAAGAAGCCAGAGACAAAGCCAGGGCCAAGTGAAAATCATTCAGCAATCATGTTAGAGCCCATCCTTGAACATTCCTTTGCAGAAGCTGTGTCTTCATCACTTTCAAAGTCTTCTCCAAATCAACTCTTGCAGATGTTTGGACAAACAAGTTGTCAGTGTCCCTTCGTAAGGTATTAACACTCAAACAACTTAACTTGGTCTGCATAAAATACCTAGCACTGATAAAATTTTGAACTCACCGGCTGAAAATGTCAACTGTTCAAGGATTCAGAACACAATAAATTTCAAAGACCTTTTACAGAGTCCCACTTAAAAACATGAAAAGGAACACCATCACCCAGCTCAAAGATTAACTTGCTAAATTTGAAATTGCTGGTAAAGAAAAACTCCCTGCTGAAATTCCCAGCTTTCCTGGCCAAACTTTTATAGGATGGGGACTCATTACCCCACCTTCTCCTCCTTTCCAGCATCTAGTCTTCAGCATTGTTTTGAACTTGCAACATTTGGACATTTTTCCCTTAACTGACTGAAAAGGAGATTCCTTTTATTTCCAATCCACAACTGTACAACAAACAACCACATACTCTAGTTTTTGCCCCGTCTCTCTAAAGTCTTTCTCCTCATTGCTTCAGTCACTAACTTAAAAACTGCAAGTTCTTTCCATCGCTCTGAAAATTTACAGGTTTGCAGATGCTCCCAGAATTGCAAATAAGAGCACTGAAGGTCAGTATTTGGCACAGCTGAACGGTAGGAGGTGACTGTGAACTTCAGTACCATATTGCAGCAGTTTACAGACTATTCTCCTCCAAGTTCTCCCTCAACTAAGGGCTAAAAAAATAACACAGAAGAAGGCAACAGGATGGCTCCCCTTTACCCATCATCAAGGGATTACTCAGATCTTGATTTTGAACCATCTGGCAAAGCCTCCCAAGAAGAAACTAATATAATCTTGAATCTCTTAGTTTGTTAGTACACCTTTACTAACTACAATTAGGAAGTGTTTGTTTCCTTAAACTGGGGAGGGGGAGAAATAAGAAGATGGGTTTCTTGGCATCATTTCTACTCTGGAAATTTTCACTATCTCAAACTTGAAGACATTAAATTACCTTTAAGCTGGCATCCAGAACTGATTTTGAGTCATATACTCTGAGTTTTACATTCTTGTTTTAAAAAACTACAGTGAGTATTGGTAAGATCACACAGCCAGAAAAATCTCTGCCATCAGAAAGCTTCCAGAAAATTACCTTTCTCCAGCAACAGCTTTTAAGGCCTCACAACTGCCTTTTTTTTTTTAAATGACAGGAAGTTAGCTAAAACTGGTATCTCAACTTACTTAAGATTTCTTAACAGTTAGGATCTGGTCAGGACTAAAAGACCCTCTGCACTACTAGATTTCTGCAGCCATCACTAGTCAGCGCTTTAGTTTTGCAAATCACTCTGGAAAGTCCCAATGTTAATATCAGCATTACCATAAACGACACAGGCTACGATGCAACAGCAGATAATAAAAACCAAGTCACCTCAGCCATTCAGTGCTCAAAGAGTCATAGCTGCTGAAACAAGAGCCATTAAACTTTGCCCATTTGTGTTTATCCTTAGATAAGCCACCAGCTCAGCACCAAGATGAGTACTGCATTCTTAACCACTAGCACTAATTCCTCCAACAGGACACAGTTTCCCTCCTTCCCTATCTTAACCACTGATAAAGTGGAACTAAACAAGTTGTACTACTAGATCAACTACCCCGCATCTCTACTGCCTTGGGCACACGAACAAAAACCAAAAACCAAAAACTTCCAGCCTACGTTAAGATTCAGTGTCTGGGTGGGAACAGCAGTGCCATGTTACACCAGTCTAAAGCAGACACTAAACCCAGACTGTGTGGATGTGCCTACTGCCCAAATGGTCGGCTGAAGTTCCATCTCTTGCTTAGAGCCCACTTGTATTTCTTTTTCCATGCCAACACTTCTGTGATCACATGATACAAAAGTTCAGGGAGCTCAACTAATAGAAAGAAAAATGATCTTGAGGAAGAAAAAGCAGGCAGTTCCCATGAGTTGAGCTCCATGAACTGACTCACTATTGGGTTGAAGAGGCACTGCTGTGAGGGTGGGGAGAGCAACAGAATTGCCTCCTCTCAAGCAGCTGGTCAACAGACTCACATAGGAACTGGACCATCAGGGGTGAGGTCAGGCTTCCCTCATACCATTTCTGAAAACTGTACATCGAACAAGTGAGATTAGCTCACATGTCCAGCTGAAAACCACCATAAGGTTAACTTTCCATTACATCAGCAAGCTCATCTAATCACATCAGTATAGGAACATTGGAGGTTTTTCTATACTGCGTGTAGAAAAAACACACAATCAAGACAGGATTTTTCAACTGCAATCCAGTTATACCACTGCAAGCTATGAAATTGCATGATAAGGTTCTTAAGAAAGAACAAAAAGGAAAGCAGAGGATACTGCTGGGCACACTAAAATTTCCTGCACACTGTGAAAAAATTATACATAGATGAGATTAAAAAAGGTTTGATTTAAATTTTATGTTAATGTTAACTTATGCATTCTTGGCAATTTTGACCACCTTACTAGGTCAAGTTTCATTTTATTACAAGTTCAACATGAATCATTACATGAATGGTCTTTTTATGTATAAAATATAAAAATACGTAATATTTCATGCATTATCCTTCTAATAATCTACCTGCTCATAACACAGTGACAATCTTACATTCATGCCATCTTACATTTTTGTCAGCATCAACTGCAATGACCTACAATGCTTTCTCAGACAAATGTCACTCCAGAAATCCTGTCATCAATTACTTCAGCTGCCTTTCTGAAAGGTCTCTTTGTAATAACATCACTGTATGATAGAGTGATTTCTACATATAATAAGATTGTTTTGATTGGAATTTGATAAAGTACTACTTTGTAGCTCAACACTCACCAACACTGTTAAAGAGCACACCTTATATACCTAGTTTGTATTTCCTTCTTTCAGGTCATTGTTCCTGTCACGCTTTACCCAACAGTACTGAAAAAAAGCTTCACATGGGTTATTCTCTGCTTTAAGAGCACACTTCTAAGACCACTGCCACCCTTACATCTTTTCTGTGGTCAAATAAAAGACCAGTCTAAAGTAAATTTTTTTCTTTCCTCAGGTCTCACATATTTTGTGAGTATGATGCAATCTTTCCATTTAAAAAGCTGTATTTTAAAAATGTCACACCAAAACTTGATGCTGTATCTTAATATTGATCCCTCTAAAGCTACAGTGGGTCAAAGGAGGAAGAAATCTCCCTAACATTTTAATTAGTTCTCCTCGTGGTTTTATGTCAACACCTTTATTATTCAGATTTTAAAAACAAACAAATAAAAAGCACACTACTATTAAGTGTAAAGAGAGGAAAAAAAGAGCTATGAAAAAGAGTGCTATCTTGAGATGTTATTTCCAATGTTGACAAAAAAAAATTCTAAATCTTCTGCGCTACTAAGAAATAATTCAATTCTATTTTAGTTGCTTAAGTGCTTCTGAATGTAACACCCATAGTGATATTGTTCTGCAATACTGCTTCCAAAATTATTTGCAAATGCATCCTGAACTATCACTGCATTAAATGACACATATCTGGCATGAAAACGGCACACAAAGAGCTGTTTGAAAATAAGATATGGAACTATTCTCTTCCCCCTAAGTGGCTTTAAGAAGGGCTGCCAGGCAGTGCACTGCTCGGAGCAGCAGCCCTACCAGCCCAACACTGAAATCGGCATGTGACTGGCAGGTTCCCGTAAGGCACATTTAGAAGCGTGGAAAGGCACTGATGCACAAAAAGCACAAGATTAAGTGGCTTCTGTGGGAAGGAAGCCCAGGATGTACATCAGAACGAGGTTCAGTCAGGCGTGTGTTTTACATTGCTCTAGCTCAAACTCTATCAAAAGGAAAGTGGATACATATTGTCTTCAGAAGTTCTTATGAGCCAACTGGCTGCTTTTTGATTTTTAATGTGAAGTAAGGATGTAATAACTTACAGTAGTTTCACAGCGATGTTCACGCAATGCAGCAAATACCTGGCTTTACAGGGCAGCTGCATTAAACTACAGCAGAAGGCAAAACTACAAGTTATGTAAGTAAGTGCTGTTTCGATTCTTTCCTGTTAAAAACCCCCACAAAATGGAAAAGAGGTACCTGATGACATTACAGAGCTATCAGTATGCAACCATTAAACCTGGGCTGCAAAGAAAGCCCAATTTGACTCATCCCCGACATACATGAAACTCACTCTGGCAAGGTGAACAGGAAGTCATTGGTTTCTGTGAACCGAGTTCCTGGCCCTAGCAGTTGAGAAACGTCTTTACCTCACTTATGCCATCATTCCCATCTCTGCAAGACATCTATTCCATAAACATCAGTTCAAGACGTTGAAACCCTCCTAGGGAATAGTTTGTGACCGCCTACAGTTTAACACTACCCCAAATTTGAATTACTAATTTAAACGAGGCTTAACTAAACTACTTAAATGGTGACTAAATGCCATTCTAATTACAGAGAACACATTCGCAATTAACTAGCTTATTTCAGGAGCTGGAGTACCAACTTACAGAAAATAGAATGTCGCTCATACATACGCATCTCTGGTCTAGACAGGTTAAGTGAATAGTCTGGCAAAAAATTAAAGCTAAAAATGTATGTCACAGTACAGTTCTGAGGAGAAACTTCTTTCCTACACCTTCTCCGAGGCAAATTTTTCTTCACTGACTTTGTGTTCAAAATGAGGTTTTGAATCTGCAGCCATTGTATTTTATAACTATTTGTTGTCTTAATGGGTATTTTAAGGTAGTATTAAAACCAGCACCACAGCATCATTGAGGTACTAGAAATTAAGAAAATAAAGTACAAGAAGCATGAGCCTGCCTCATGAATGAGACTAAGTACCACTAAGCTAAAAGCCAGATAAAGAAAAAATGAAGAGTTCTAGTGAGCATGTTTGGACATCTGAAGTGAAAAAAAGCAAGTCTATTGTATTTTAGCTTATAAAGCAGAAAAAACTGATCTTTTATTTCTGCATAAGATAAACAATTAAGTTTTAGTCCATATATACAGAAACACACATTTGTTTGTTGCACTGAGTAGACATTTGAGGCACAGTTTTAACTGAGACGAGTTGCTTGTCCTTATGGGTAAGCAGAAGGAAAAGCCGTGAGTTACTGTCAGTGCATGGACTGATAGCACAGCTCTTGGTACATCTGCGTCAATTTCAAAATGACTAAGTACACAGTAGCAAACACTCGGAAGAGGTGATGCTCTTGCATTCCAATTCAGGTTTTAACACAGACAAGGCAGTAATTGACCTTTAATGCAATGGCTTATTGAAATCTTCTCTCCTAAGTAAAATTTTTATTTATTAGTTTTCGTTATCCACGAGTCAGTTCAAAAAAATGAATGCAGTCATCCAAAGCCAGGATCAATTACTGCTCCTATGTTCACAACTCAACAGCCAAAGATGTGAGTAATCCCACAAACTAAGCAGGCATCAAGTGAAAGATGTTCAACATTACACAAAAATACATCTTCTCCTATTTCCTAACATTTCAGCAGGCAAAAACTTTAAAATATAAGGAGACAGAATTATAAAGGAGAAATACTCCACAATCATATCAGTTTGGTATCTCAGTAAAGTTCTAGTCAGAAATTAAGTTATCATTTAGCACCGAAAAGCTACTACTACAACAAAAAAAACACTTTTTAGTGGAGATATAGCAGTGACCCTTCTCACTTTGATGGGAGCTGAGCCTGCATATTCACAAGGACCAAACCCATTTTTTTGGTCCCGATGTAAATACAGACCATAGGTATATCTGTATATGGAAGCCTTCCTTTCACTGAACATAACCTAAATCCACTGTCAGTCAGAGGGAGAGTCCAGTGGCCAAAAAAAAACATTCAGTGAATGGGTAGTTCTGACAGTCTTCTGTTCACGGATATTCCATCTGCAGGAGGCAACACAAACTGCATGCAGAAGATTCCTGAACGCTGTCTTTCACGGAATTACATTTACACATAACTGGTTCAGCGTGAAGCCAACAACTTCATGCTAAAATAAGTTTAGCCGCTTTCCCCTAAGTCTCCCGTTAAAAAAAAAATCTTCCTGCATAAAGGCCCCTTTTCCCAGTCACCCTCCAACACTAAGCACTCCTCCAATTTATTCTGCAAGACCGGTTCGCTAAGCGAGGGGATCGCACAGAAATCGCTCAAAAAGACACTTCATACAGGGCAGCTAGTCGTAAATTGTAATTTTTACTTTCTGTTTTGCTTTAAAACCGACCGTTCGAGGTCCCCCAGGGCCGCAAGGGCAGGGGCTGGGCCGGCGGGGCAGCGCGGACGACCGCCCCGCGCAGGCGGCCACCAGCCAATAAAAGCCAGACCCGAGCGGCATAAAGCTCTCCAAAAACGCCCTATGGGGAGGATAAAAAAAAAAAGGTAAAGAAAAAGAAGAAACAAAAAAAAGGGGAGGGGGGGCACGGGAGAAGCAGCAGGAGAGCCCAGCAGTGATGCGGGCAGGCGGCCGGCGGGCTCCCGCTGCCACACACGCTCCCACCCGCGCACGGGCGCCCCCTTCCTTCCTCCCCCTCCTCCCGCGATTCCAGTCCCACCCGCTCCTCTCCCGCATATTTGAAGGCTGCTTTAATTCCTGCAGCAGCAAATTCCTCCCTCCCAAATTTGGGCGCAAAAGGAGAAAAAGGGGAGGAGGGACGGGGATTGGGGGGGGAGAAGGGGGGGAAGGGGAGAAAAGCGAGGGAGAAGAAATATCTCCGGCATTCTCGCCACCCGGCTCTCCAAGCCCCGCGCAGGCATTATACAATTTCGGCGAGGCAGGAAGTGACTGCTGGGATGGTGGGGAGAGGCGGCGGGGAGGGGGGCTGGAGCCGCATCTGAGGCGGAGGAGATGAGGAAGGCGGGGGGCGGCCAGAGGGACAGGGGGCCCCGCGGCGGGGCCGCCGGGATGGGAGGCTCGGCGGTGCCCGCTGTATCCCCCCCACGCCGCCTCTCAGCCCACCCATCGCGGAGACCCCACAGCCGCGGGCTCGGGCTGTCACGGCCACCCCGCCGCGCCTCGGCCCCGGGCTGGAGACTCACCCATGGCGCTGGCCGGCGGCGGTGCGGCTGCCGCTGCTGACGCTGGGCTCCGGCTGGCTGCTCGTCCTCCCGCCCTGCCTCCCTCAGCCGCGGCGGCACCGAGCGGGCCGCCCCCTCCTCCCCGAGCGCCTCCCGCCGGCCAACCCGCCGGCGATTCTCCAACGCCCCCTACGCCGATTCCGCCGAGGGGCCGCGGCCCTTCCGCACACGGCGCCTACGCGCGCCTGCTCCGGCGGCCGGACGGACTTAGCGGCTCCACTCCCGCCGCCGCCTCCGCCTGCTCCTCCTCCTTCTCCCTCGCCGCCTCCGCCCCGCTTCGAGCACGCTCCCCGCCCGCCTCCCCGAGCACGCAGCGGCTTCCGGCTCGGCTTCTCCGCCCAGCGCGGTGCCCGTGTCTCTCCCCCGCCCCTCCCAGCCCGGGGTCGGTCTCGCTCTTATTTCCTCGCACTCCGTGTCGGAGAAAAAAGGCACCGCTCGGACGCCATTTTGAAACCGGGCGCACGCTGAGGCAGCGCGAAAGCCCCGCGGCGGCCGGGCTGGGCTTTGCCCGGAACAAAGATGTCGGCCGGGTTTGACGCGCTGGGCGAGGCGGTTCCACCGCCCCCACCTTGCGCCGGGGCGATTCTCGGAGCGTCGCTGCTCCGTGCGCGCCTTGCGGGGCCCATTGAACGCTGCGGCGCCTCGCGCTGCCCGCGCCCGCCCGCTCACGCAGTTGGCGTAGGGAGAGGCCGGCGGGAGAGGGGGGCGAGGGTATGAGGAGAGGAGCCGAGGCCCCCTCAGCCGCCCTGTTCCTCGGGGGGCGCTGGGGCTGCGGCACTGCGGGGCACAGGAAGGCACTCGTCCCTCTGCTCCCCCCCATAAAGTCACCATTGGATGCCCAAGTCCCTCGCAATGAATGAAAACTCACTTAAAAATTATAAAAATAAAATACCATTTGAACGCAGCTGTTGGCAGGCACTAGGTAAAATCCTTCTAGGAGGCCAAAGGGATGTTCACGGCGCCCTGGGAGTCACACTGACAAGCCCTACCGCCTTGGCTGGTCTAGCACGTCCCTGAGACCGTGAATTGGCTCCTCTGAACTGCTTCTACAAGCCGGGATAAACGCCCGCTGCAGTAAAGAAATGACACTGGAAAACATGGACTCCGAAAGAGGCAGAAAAATGCCTTTTGGCTTTTCCAATACATCTCTCAGTGCTGTATTTTCCTTTTTATGTTTGGGACAGGTATCTTTGGAGCTTTTAAACTCTGGGATATTTTATGCCCAAACTGAAATACTGGAGACCTGTATTTATGATGTGTGATTTGAAACTTAACATACTTTCTTTTGTGTTAAGGATTTTCAAATATGGTCCTTTCCTTGCCTTTTCTTTCACAACAGGCACAGTGCATTTCTCTAATAAGGAAAGATATTTGGCAAAAAGATAAAAATACATTAATTTTTTGTTTATTATATAATTTGTTGCTGACATTATTATAAGTACATCTTAACAGCGTGCCCTGGTTCTAGGAAGACGGAAAAAGCAATTTTCATTTCAGCAGCAGAAGGACAATTTTCAATAATGCAATATTTCTGTAGGTAGAGTCATAGCCAGGCTGAGAGGAGCAACAACGAAGACACTAAGTTTGCCTTAGTTTCTCATAGATTTCTATCCATCTAATTCTTTCCTATCTAATGTCCAACTTTTTTTGGGGGGGGGGCATTTGATAAATACTTTTTATGACAACAAGGAAAATGCATAAACTTTTCGGAAAGGTATGCAGTCCTGCACAATGTGGTTCAGCACTGTTTCAGAACTGGAACTGTTACAATACACTGTGGTTCTTGGGTGCCCAAGGGAAAGAGATTTTTGTTATCGTTGGTCACAGGACTGCCAAATGTTATCTCATAAATCTGAGTCTTTCACAATGGATGAGGTAAGAAATAACCTTTTTTTTCATTCTGGTTGGTTTAGGTGGTAATGTCCATGGCAATGAGATATAGCTACATAGCTTTCGTGGTTATTTGAATACCAAAAAGAGACATTTTACACCACAGAAGTTGTTCACTGAATACAAAATATGATCCCCGCAGCTCTCCCATAAAAATACATTGTGGGAAAACAAACAAAATGAATAATATTTGTTTTCTCTATTGTAGTAAGGGCTTCAAATTGCTCAAAAACATTTATCTTGGTTTTCAGATATGTAGTGTTGAGAAAAGTATGTAACTGATGGGGTTATCTTCAAAAAGGGAGTGATGCTTTTTGGGGAATTCCCTTTTAAGTAAAACATTACTGTGTGGATTGATCACTGGAAAAACAAAAGTGAGCTTGCACCTTTGAAATCTACTGCAAAACTGGCACAGGCTTAATAAGGAAGCAAGATGCAAGCCAGTGGGTTTTATGTGAGGTTAATGTCCCATTTTTCTGTGTTGTGAATAGCAGTGTATGGGGGGGGAGTATCTCTTTTCATACAGTAATTCACAGGGTTTGGAAGATTCTGCAAAATTGTGTTCATTTTGAGAAATAAAGCAAAGGCAAATGGGTCCCTGAGGTTTGAAGAATACTGTGTTTTGTGTATACAATACAATAAAACCAAACTTTTTCCATTGCTGTAGCCATTTGCTGTTCTTCCTTCAAAAGCAAAAGACTTCACAAAGTATGTCACTGAACTTTAAAAACTGAACTCAAAAAGTAAATTTCAGGACTCTTCAGATTCTATTTATTTGATTCAAAGATGGAACATACAATTTTGGGACTGCTTTTTGTGAAATTAATAAAAAGCTTTGCAAACTTAAGTGTAGGACACTACCTGCCATAACTCAACCCCATCTGTGTCCCTCTTGTCTTCAGATACAGAAACAAAACCCACTCACCTTATTTAGAAAATCTCCTAACTAGGGTTGTAGCCAGGTTGGTTCCCAACCAGCCTAGCCAGTTTCAGTCTCTTCTTGCCAGTGAGACATAGGAATACTATTTTGTTTTTGTATTTTTTTGTTACTGCAAGCAGACGTGACTCACTAGGTGAATTTGCACATATCATTAGCTTCAGCATGGGATGTGATGGAATTATTGCGCTTGCAGCCCGCTGACTTGTTCCTGCGTGGCAACTCCAATACCTCCTGGGTTTGTAGGGCACGTGGTACATCTCCAGACTGAATCATGCTGGCTCAGTGAGTCCAATGCATGCAGCGCCCTTTCGAGCTGCTGTGCGAGTGTAGCAGATCTCTGCGTACCAAGCAATGTCTTGCCAAAACAACCAGTTTCATTACACCAACTGGGTGAAGTCCTGAATTCTCCCTCCTGTAAACAGTGTAGCTCTTGAAAGATAGGGGGCTGAGGATGCTCAACAGTGAATAATGAGCACAGCATCCTCCTTCAAACCCACCCTTAAATCTCAGATTTGCAATAATGGCTACCACCATCTTGACCACTCTGACCACTGCTTGTCATGCTGACCAGAAATGTCTTTAGTCCTTGTACTGTGTTGCCTCTTGGACATCTGTTGCTCCTTACATTGGATGATTTTTTTTTAAATGCTGCCTTTTCACTTTGTTCACTAGGACAAGAAACTGCCTAGCAAAACGGTAATACACATGATAACAGTAGTATGAGGCATCTAGTGTCACATCTAATTGGACCCCAATATCTTGTCTATCAACCCTTTCCTATTTGGAGGCATACCAAGTCAGTAGGGCCACTTGTTTGCATAAAGGTTTCCAGAGTCAGGCCTGTATTTGTGGCTCTTTTCTGTGTTCAGAGGAGGGCTGTCGTGAAACAGAAAACCCTTGCAAACTCACAAGCAGCACGTCAACCAACTAGAGGGATGGAGCACCTCTCCTAGGAGGAAGGGCTAATAGAATTGGGTTTGTTCATCCTGGAAAAGAGAAGGTTTAGGGGTGACCTAATTGCAGCTTTCCAGGACCTGAAGGGAACCTACAAGGAAGATGGAGAAGGACTTTTTCTGAGAGCATGTTACAGAACAAGGCTTCAACTGAAAAATGGTAGGTGTAGATTAGATATTAGGAAAAAAAATTTACTGTGAGGGTGCTGAGGCACAGGAACTGGTTTCCCAGAGAAGTTGTGAATGCCTCATCCCTGAAAGTCTTCAAAGCCAGGTTCAAGGGAGCTCTGAGCAACCTGGTCCAGTGGAAGGTGTCCCTGCCCACAGCATGGATGTTGGAACTAGATGATCTTTAAAGGTCCTTTTCAACCCAGGTCATTCTATGATTCTATGATTCTATCCTAACTATTGTTGTTGCTGCTATCATGACTGTCTTCTTTGGCTGCCACCTACAAGATTATTCTACAGATATGCAAATGAAGCAACATAAAATGTACACCTCTTGGCCGCCTTTTAAGTTTTGCCATTTGCTCTTTAAAAAAAGTGCTCTGCAACAATAAGAAAGAGACACATTCATCAGCAAATGCTTATAAAACGCTGTAAAACTTATGAACACAGGCTTCTATTGAACAATTGCTACGGGAAAAATACAGCATCTCTTGTTTTGTAGTGTGTTTACTGTATCGTCCTGGTATACATCCATTACTTCAATTATCTAAAGAAAGAGGCTTTGATAGATTACGACCCAATGATGTGATCCTTGTGAGAGGCACACACATGCACTTATTGTTTAAGGTAGAAAATGGTTGCTTTGTGCAGTTGTAGTTGTGTAGCAGGGAATATAGATCAGTAGAAGCAGGAAAGCAGCCTAACCCTTAACTATGCACTCACACCAATAATGATTACTTCCTTAAGTGAGGTGAGATACAACCTTTATGGCAGTTTCCTTCATCCCATGTGAGATTCATGGCTCGGGAAACACAGTAGGCTTCCAATAGTGTTAAACTATTTGAAAAATGCACTATCTAATAACGTTGTTTGTACAACAGTCACAGATGCAAGATAATGAGCTGACAGGTTGAAAAATGTATTTCCTACACCGGGGAGTCAGAGCCTTAAGCAAAGGCCCCTCTCCCCCTTCCGCCCCTCCGCTTGCAGGCAGTAGCGGCGACTGATCGGATGGCCAGGAGCAAAGCAATAGTGTGTAGCACGCGTCCTGTAATTCCAGTTCTCCGTTTGTTTATTTGTTAATAAGTAAACCCCACTGGGGTTGGGCAAGTCTCAGTAAATCCTTAAGAGGCTTTCCATATTCCCAGATGCGTAATCATTAATAACCAGTGCTGCAGACGAGCATACCCTGATGAGCGGTTGTGTCTGAGCGGAGCTTGACGGGCATGAAGGGTCTGCTGACACTCACACTGCCACCACTGCGAGAGCGAGGCCTTTGGGGAGCTGGACTTACTGCCTATTTATATTAGCAAGTGCTTCCTAGTGTAGAATAAGGTACTGCTGTCATGCTTTGCATATTAGATTGGGAAAAAAAAATACTTAGACATGTAATGCAATGTGACATTTTATTACTTTTTTTTTTTTTTTTTAATTCAGGAAAGGAGCTATGCTTTCCAAAAGAAAAATAGTTTTTCTTAAAATGAATTAATGAGTTTAAAATTAATTTCCTGCATAAATGATAGACAGAGGGGGGTTTTTTAATTCCAGATGTAAAATATTACAGAATAAATCAAATATTACAGAATAAATAATAGTAAAATACTATAGAATGAATGGAAACATCAATTCTGTATGTACAGTAGTCAGCTCTTTATTCTCTTCATTCATATCAGCACATTGTTTCTATAAAAAGTAAAGTCAATGACAGGTTCTGATGGCAAAGAAGTACTGTGTACCCTGTGCCACTGTGGTCCCAGCACTCTGGCTTTGTATTTTCCAGTTGTCCTCTTTCAATTAAAGGACATCTACTTCATGCTAGGAACATTGAACTGGGCTTTGTCCTTGCAAATACTAAAGCAACAGTACATCTAGTACTTGACATTAGGCTTGAGGTAGCAGTATGCCACATCAAGGCCTTGGGTACAAATGCTGAACAACTGAAGCCAAGTGTTGTAAATTGTGCCACTTACTGGCATTTTAATCACTTTGTCACTTTGTTCTCTTTCCTTTACCTATGAAAATGTGACTCTAGCTTCTGATATGGTTACTGAAATACTGACAGTCTGGAGTCCTCTCCAAATTCATTCCAAGGCAACAAGTCTCTCCCTTTGTGTTGCAAGTCGGACCAGCCTGGACCCTGCTCCCTCTGGGTAGGCAGGTCCCTATACCAGCACTGCGCTTACCCTTCTGACTGGCATGTGACTTGGCTCCCAGATCCACACTTGGAGGCTGCACCTGGCACTTAAATGAATTGCTTGTCACAACCATTAGGAGCAAAGGATTTCACAGAGAGAAGGACTTGTACCACCACTCCTTTCTATTCTACCACACAAACACATATAATTTGTCCAAAGTAGTTAGATCATCCTTCTAGGTTTTTTTCTGAGCAGCTACTCTGTATAAACAAAATATTGGTGCCTCGGAACTAGATCACCAACCCTATGCCTCCTGAAAATAACTTTGGATACTCAATCACACTTTTCAATTTCAGATATTCCTTGTGCATTTGATCTTTAGGTTCAAGCCTAAAGCCAGTTGCTGAACCAATGAATACAATCTTTTATAGTTCACTGGTTGATTTTATCTCCTGCATTTGTTGGAGGATGACTTATTTGTACCTGTCATTTGGGCTGTGGTGATAGTTTATCTAGTGGCAGCCATTAAGCTGAACACACCTGTGCATATAGCTCCAGTTAATCCAGTGGAGCTACTCACTTGTCCTTTGCAACAAAAGGTGATAGAAAATACTTATCAATAAGTAAAATGCAAACTCTTTTTTATTTTTTTTAAACCATGTGTGAGGTTGGCATCTGTTTACACATAGGACTAGCTGAAGGCTGCTGCCACGGATGACAGTGGAAATTTTGCAATTGGTTTAAAGCATTATACAATCTCGAATAGACATCTCCCTGTTAACAGAAAAAATCTCAAAACTATGTTTCGTAAGAAAACCACAAAGAGCTAAAATATGAATGTAACAGTATAGTTCATTATAGTTCAATCCAGTTAAATTATTGATGCATAATGTGGTAAAAAAATAAAACTGAAAACGTAGATCAAGGAAAATGATGAAAATTAATTCAGATTACTTCTTTGTATTTATATTCTGAATTGCATCATTTTGAACTTCTATTTTACATAAGGAGTAAAGTCCTTAGTGATTTTGCTATGATGACCAAGCAATACTAGAAATGGAGCCCAGTTCTGAAAGAATCAGTTATGTAGACATTTGGGATTCATAATGGAAGATAATGGTCTTTTTGATGATGAATCCACTATATAAGCCAAGAATATTTCAAGAGGTTGTTTCAAAGTAGATGCATTAGCATAACCCAAGACATATCCTTGGTCTTCTAGACAAGGAAAGTTCTTGTATTGTTATAATAACAGAAAGGTAAAGTATTAGAGAGTTTTTGAAGAAATTATGTACTTGTTACAGAGCCAAATTTCAGACACACTCCTTACCGTGTATAAATTTTAATGCAAATACATAATCTGCATTAGTGTGGAAAAATTAAGGTTGGGGTTATTTTCATAGTATCATAGATATGTTTTTTGAAACAACTTCTGGGTCATAAGGTCATGAAGAATCCTTCTTGGATTAACTGGCAGCATGGAGTCTTCCTACACAGGGTGTTTCTAAACTCCTTGCCAACACTTTTTTTCCCCAACAGTCCAATGGAATGCCTAATGTTCTGTAAAAAACATGGTTAAAAACTGTGGTCAAATATATGGGAAGCATATACTGTTTGGTTATACCCTGATAGCAGTTTTTGATAGTTAATCTTGTGCTCTATGGAGTGCATGGGAACATCTCTGTTTTATAATAGACTAAATAAAACCATTTCATATATATGTGTATATATATATATGTATAGATACCTGGAATGCCTAATTGCATGACTTCCTGTTTTACGAATATACTACTATTTCTAATGCCCATGCCTGTTTTCAGATATTATTCATCTTCACCAAAGATACTGTGATAAAAATAGTCTATTGGACATGATACTTTCATGCTAGTTGCTGGGTGTTCTTTATTTCCTTGAATACCTAGCTGGAGAACTGAATGTTAACAAAAGAGGGTTCAGTTTTGTAGGAAGCAAATACTTGCCAACATTACCCTTCTTTAAAAAGTGTTTTGACTAATTTATTGCAAAAAGAATTGTAGTATTGTTCTACCCGTAGTGTATCGTTAAGCAGCTTATGTAGTTACTGTTGTGTTGGCTAGCTGGTCCAAAAATTCAGTGTATTGAATTCTGGTTTGCGAGCCAGTGATCTCCCATTTTATATCAATTTATTTCTTGGTGTTTTTCTAGTTTATTGTATTTATCTCAACTATTTAAAATGTCTGCAAATATCCCCATGGTAATGGAATTCATTTGGCAGCCCTATATAGTTATATGAATCATTACTAGACAGTAAATAAATGGTTTAAGGCATAACTAAATACCAAATGAAAGTTGATATGTTTGGTAACACCAGAAGGAGTTTTATTGTGAAGATACCTCAACATCATTAACATTCTTTCCTGGAAAACCCTTCTTCTTGAAAAAGTTGGTTTGGACAGGCTTGAGAGTTTGGTCCTGATGTTTTGGGGGATGTCCCCCAAAATAAACCCTTTCCTGCAAATGGGTGGATCTCCCCGTAACTCTGTTATGCCTAAGTCCAGAGAGCAAAGGCAGCTGTTGGAATCCTATATGAAAGAGTTGGAGATCATTGAGTTTTTATGATTATGCATCTATTAGTGCTATGGGCTGTCCATAGTGGATAAATGGAGAAGTCATCCTTTAGAAAGGGTCTTAGCTTGAGCCTGTGCCTTCAACAGAAAGGAGGCTAAAGCAGTATTTATGGACTTTCAAAAGATGTAGTGTATGTGCATAAACTTCCAATGAATAAACAATTCACTGTTTTTTGTAGTGGTATGTAATGGAATAAGATGGCTGAATACTTGCAGAGCATTTTCTACAAGAGAATAGTATTCAATTTTCTTGGGCTACAACCGGCAAAGCAGCCTTTTTCAGAGTATTCATAATTACCACAGCTATGAAGAAATTGTCCATTCAACTCAATGTCTTAGATGGACCCATTAGCTACTGTTGTCTTGTTGCATAAACGCAGTTGCAAAAGTGACAGGGTTTTAATGTAGGTTGTCTTAATCCATTGTGATAGCTACATGGCTTCTTCAAATATGAAGGAAGACTGTGCAGTCAAGCATGTTTTAATTCCATATCTAAAATTCAGCAAATGGAAGAAAGAGCATTGAAAGACTTAAATAAACCACAATGTGATAAATCATAATGAAGTACAAAATGAAAATATTCAGTTTATTTAAAGAATGTTCTCAAAGAATGGAATACATCAGTCTTGAACCAATGTTTATCCAGACTGTTGTTAATTCACAGTTTATTTATAAAATGATTCCATTTTTGATAACATCTGTATATGGCAAGGTGCCTAACCTCTGGGGCACAATGGGGAGAAGTTATTAAGTTAGCATCCTCTTTCCTCTCTATCTACAAGCAAAGAAGCTGGAAGGAATCGCAGGTTTACTCTGCTGACTGAACTCAGGCAGCAGCACCCGGTGGGTCTTAGTAACTTCCACTCATTGGAGAAAAGACAGAGATCCTTTATAATGGAGGGAACAGGAAATATTGGTAGGATGTTCTCAGAATGGCCAACCGAGGCAAGCTAGGTACAGAGCTGTAGACTTCTTGTGGTACAGAGTCAACACTGACTGCAGTCATGGAGTAAACCAAAAAAAATCACACAAAGTGACAAAATTAAATCAGAAATTACATAAATCCAGCTGTTTACACAAGGAACAAAACTCATGCCTATCATAATTCTGCTTTTCTCTCTGGCTACTTGACTGGGAAACTACTAAAACAAAATTTCTATTTGTCCAAATATTTGAAAGAGCAGTGAGTACTTTTGAATTATGCACCTATAAGGTAAAGTACTGATCTGGACTGAAACAAACCTCCTAAAGTACATTTTAGTGTACAGAAATTCCATTTGGTGTACATCACTGAAAAATTTAGTATGGCAGAAAAAAATAAATCTGATTGGCCATAAAATGTTTTTTCTGTAATAGTTATGACTTAAAATGTATTTTTGATATTGGAAAAAATAACATATTGTTCATTTTGTCTGACAGATTTTACCACTTCCTGCCTTACTATTGAGGAATTCGGAATGCATTTTGGCCAATGAAAAGTATGTCCACACTAGGGAATTTCTTGCTTTCTATTCAGGAAACACAGCTGCATTACTGCTATTAATGCAGGCTTTCTCACCACCATTTATCTAATGCTGTCTAGCCTCCGTCATTTCTAGATCCCTCTTATCTGCTCCACAGCAGGCCTCTATGCTGCCATTAATTCCACTTGCTACAGAGGTTGGCAGCGCTCACTGTGGGGTCACAGCCATTAAGATACCTGTATGTAAACACGAAGGAGATTGCAGTACCTGTGCTGGCAAATACCAAGCCAGCAGCTTTCTTGCAGTTTGGGTGGAAATCGTGATTGAACTCCTTCAGATGCAGTTACACAAAGTGACCATTCACCCTTCAGCATGTGAGCCCTTGGGGCAGGGACCAGACGTTCCCAGGGCAATGGGGGCCCCATTCTGGCTGGGACAAGTAATTAGAAAAAGAAGATGAGACCTGGCTGACCTACTTTCCATTACTTGCTGCTGTCTTCTCTCAGCATGAGCTGAGGAGGTACTTCACTCCCCACTCTCACTTGTTTGTGTTTTGGTTTTTTTTAATAAAGCTTAGATTTTCTAAAACATAACAATTCTATTTAATAAGAAAAACACATTAGCAAATGTTTAAGACTTTTGTCCTGAGCAAACTGGCTTTCACTAAGAATTACATGTGTCTCTGGTAAATAAAGTAGAAGATAAATAGCATTAAACTCATAAAACAATTGCTGTATTTTCCTGATGGTTGGCATCTCTGCAGTACAGCTGCTTCTCCCGGCCTCCTGGGAGCAGAAAAAGGGACAATAGCTAGCTATGCAGTGTGACTGACATCTCTTCTACCCCACCAACCTAAAGACACACACACATATTTACCAATGTTCACCATCAGGAGGTCACACAGGATGGTCTTCGTGCCACGCAATCCGTCACGGATCAGACAATCTCTTTGTATCCCTCAGAACACATCTCCTTTCTTAGCGTCCAGTCTAGCAGGTGCAGCTCTGCGTGTAAACCGCCCAAAACAGCCAGCTGTGCTTGAAATGAAACATTACAATCTGCGACCATCAGAGGAGAGGAGTCCTCACCCAAGGCTGTAAATAAAAGGAGAAGAATGTAGTGGCTTTGGGCCTTCTGCCCAAAATGATAAACCTTGACTGCTGTGAAGCCTTTGCTTTTTTAAGAAGCCCCAAGCACTGTTTCTGATCAGAGAAGAAAGAGGCCCTCTGCCATGACCCTCATCAGGGTCAGCTGTTCCAAGCTGGAGTTCACATCAAAGGCCAGCAGAGCCAGGACTGAACCCACAGCATTGCTCCCTTCCATGTGCAATCCCCCACTCTACCTTCCACGAGTCCCCTGATTTTCCATACCCTGCTTCCCAGTGCCTGTGTCCTTTGAGGAATCCTCTGTGATAAAGCAGGTATTGAAAAGGCAAGAGGTAACAGGAAGGTAATAAGTGACTGGGTGATAGGTAATTTAATTAGTCTTCCAGGGGCTAAGAGACAAGAAATCTTACTCTAAGGAGAAGTCACTCCTCAGGAAATCCTTATGGATCATTGTTTCTATGGAGCAGGAAAACAAGCCTCTCACAATAGAAAATATCTTCCCATCAGCAGCGCTAGAAAATGATAAAGCAACCAAACTGTGGTAGAGTGAGTCATCACTCAGCAATTTTTCTTCAGCGCTTTCCCACTGATTACTAGCAAAGGTCATGGGTTACTAAGCCAGTGTCTGGAGGCTTTAAGATAGGAAGGGCCATCAGGAAGCCCTGATGCTGACAAAGATGCTTACTTTTGAATTTCAGTCAAGCTCAGAATTAGAGAATCGGGGGAAAATCTATCTTCCTTGATCTAAATTAAAGACTTGCATTTTAGCAAATCTGAGGGAAGTGTTGTGGTTGCTATGGATAAGATATATGTAGAGCCCAAAGCTCAGAATTCACTGTTTTAGTAGACAGAGAGCAAAGAAGACAGAAGTTGAAATGTAATGCTGTCACATCCCCTGCTGAGACATCCAGTTCAGGGTTAGCTCCAGATTATGACACAGAAAGTAGCTTTGACTGTGTTGTTCCCCTGCCTGTTGTGGTAGAAGTGATGAGCCTCTGGAAAGTCTTTGAGCCATCATTCAGCTCCTTCTCCATTCCCTATTTGAACTGTCCAAGTAACTAATTTACCAAGTGTAAATCTGTAATAGGAGGACAAATTACATTCAAAAAAGGAAAATCACTGCTTTCTGCTTCATTTATCTTAAAACTAAATCCATACTGAGGTGTCACATTCCCTTCCTTCCTGCAGATCTAGGCTTCTCTAAAAGAGCCACCCTCCCCTGATATTCAGTTATCTATGGAGTAGCACCATCGCCTGTAGCAACACGGAGAACAATTAAGATAAGACATCAGTGTTTTATCACTCTAACCTTACTTAAAGCAAGTCTGGCTAATGGAATAATAATAAAAATACCAGCACCTAACAAGACATGTCCTGCCCTAAAGCTCATATTCCTATCAACAATCCAGCCACAAGAGAAGTCCCAACAATGGAAGACATGGAGGAACGTCTGGTGCAGACCCAGGTTTTGGAGATACACTGGGGCAGCAGGTATAAGGAGAGGAAAGAAACCCTGGAGCTAGATTTCATGTTCATAATGTTCTTGTCTTTCTGCAATATCCCTGTGAAAAATTATAGAAAAGTGCTTCAGTAGTGTTAATCAACCATTAGTGACCTCCTGAGCGCTAAGGGAATTTATGGCTTTCATGGAGGTCTCTGGCTCTTTTTTTTCAAGGTTGCAGGGGTACTGATTAATTTTTGTATTTCATGGTGGTTTGGTTCACTGTGATTTCCCTCTGCAAGGCTAAAGCGACAGGCTGTGCTTGGGTAGAGCTTCTATCCTGAGAGGGTCCAGACGTGTCTCATTCCCCTAATGAGATTATTTTTACTCTATCTTAAGGGTATTTTAGGTCTTTACAGAAACTAGGTTTTAGCTGCATATATATATATAAAGCAGGCACTTATATATATATAAAGACTGATGTTGGCTGCATACAGTACTGCTCAAAGTATGTCAGAAATATGTTGTGTATGATAAACAGAAAGATGTGCTTGGGGTTTCAATCATCTTTCTTATTAGTGAGGTATTTCAGGACTTCAATGAAATGCACATGTCTTACATTAGGGAAGCTTAACAGGCTCAGAATATGTATATCCCCATTTCCCTTCAGCCTGTGAAGATACCAAAGCTGAGTAAAGTATCCTAATGGAGTCAGTGTAAACAGTTCCTATTCAGCTTGCAGTCCTGCAATCACATACTGGGTGGTTTTTTTGGTTTTCTTTTTTTTTTCCCTGCAGCTTTTTTCTTTTCCAGAAATAAGAACTTTCTCATGCCTGTTGATTTCATCATACAGGAATTTAATTCAGCAATCACCTTAAAAGGCCATTCATTTAGATTTAGGGAGGAGTGCATTTGCTTCCTTTGCAAAATGTGATGTCAAGGCTCATATTTTTTCCCCCCTCAATTCATCTTAAAATAGGAAATGAAAAAAGAGGAGGGTCCATAATAGAACACAGCACACATTTATATGGTCACCTAAATGAACAGAGCTGAAAAGACTCATAAGCAATACCTTTTTTCTGAACGTGAGTACCAAAGGTACAGAATAAGGCACAACATATTTTGGCAGGGTGCTGATTCAAGCTTCTTAATTAGCCAGCTAAGAGATCAAAGAGCAAAAAGAAGTCAGATGAAAGCTAGGTGCTGGTGTGGCTGCAATTCCTCTCCTAACTATCTGTTTCCCAGATTACAATGATGTCAGGCTGTACCTGTCACAATTAACATGGGGCGGACAAGGATAAAACAAAAGCATGTTTACTGTAGGCTGTACCAAAACAGTTTTTGTATAGATTTTTCCAAATGAAATCGGTTATTGTAGGTGAGGCTGGTGACTCCAGGTATTATTAAAGTTGTCTGCGCACCTCACAAAGCCTTATTTACAACCAGGTATAACTTCTGAATTCAGCTCCTAGAATTGAGCTGTTCAGAGCCGTCTGGCTCTACTAGGTACACCTACATATGCATGGCTGTACTTTTCGGATACAGGATGAAAGTGAAATGTCTATCTTGTTCAGGTCAAAGGAATTTGGAATGAGGATTTGGCCTTTGCAGTCAGGAGGGGCGGGTGGAGGAGGGAGAAGTGGTCTTGCTGAAAGGGCTCTCTCTTTTACGTTCCTTCAGCAAACCAGCCACAGATCTCTCAGGCAGAGGGAGGCCCTTGAATGTTTGTCATTCACAAATGTTCAACAGAAGCATTCACAATTTTAGCAGCTAACCTCCCTGATGATTTTTCTGTCTTGAGCACACTCCAGTCCAAATTTAAAATAACTTTTTCCCCCATACAGATTTTACAAGGCTCTGTGGCAGATCATGTTTAATATTGAGATCTGAATTGAGAGGGAGGCATAGCTTGGTTTCCAACCAGCATCCCCTGCCTGGCACTATGGAGGGAGGGGGAAGCTGCAAAGCAGGTGCCTCAGAACAGTGGAAATTGGTCCTGGAGGTGGCAAGAGGAGGGACAAAAGGTTTAAACCAGCATCAGAGATAGTAAGAGAACACAGGTGATGAAGTAAACTGCAAGGCAGAAGCTGGAATGGAGCATCAGAGCTGGGGGACCTGGGCAGTACCCACAAGGAGAACTTGGGGCTGAACCTGGCTGAGATGGCATGGGAGAAAGGCAGTGGGGACAGTGATACTGAGACAGGGAGAGAGGTAACAGTGCTGGTCCAAGCAACAAGCTGTACATGGGGCTGATGTCTGTTGTCCATTTATCTTGGATTTGCTAGGGCCTAGGATTTGCTGTGCAAAACGATAATGAGTGAGTGGGAAGTTTACTTGAGTGGAGGTGAGGACTGGATAAATCAGAGGTACAGGACTTAAAGCTGAGGGCAAGGAGAAGATGTGGCATGGATAAATAGCCCCCAGGGTTTATATGCTGCCTTAGACTCTGTCCCACTGCTCCAGAACTCTTTGCATACTGGGCAAACTTTGTATATATGTACCTGGAAGCTCCTAATTTCCCTGGTGATCAATGTGATTCCTGATGTGAGCAAGTGCTGTGTTCGGAGTTATAACTAAAATCAGTGGGGGCTATGTTTTTTGTATATACAAAAACCCCCCAAACATCAAGTGCTTAAAAGGTTCAGGTTTTAATATCTCACATATTAAATTAGTTTATATTTTCTCCCATTTTTTGTCCACTCACCTCAGAGCTTGTTTTTTTAAAAAAATTGTGAAATACTCAGATTTTATAATGTTAAATGCCAATAAATAAATAGCTTTGGAAGAAACAATTCTTCCTTCAGAGCAAAAGAATACAGCACAGTAAAGTCTGAAGCCCCATTAAACAACCAGAACACAAATCATTGAACAGTTGCTCATTACATAACCAGGTCTTGTTCTGTGTACTGGCTGAAGCAAAGATATTCTGAAAATATAATTACGTATCATGCCACTGGGAGATGAGTCATCCATGGAAGTACTAATTGGAAGAGTATCCCTTTCTTTTCATGTAATAGTAATAGCGTAAATGCAGTGGTTTGGAGTTTTCTTCACCTGTAAACTATACCTGTTCCTATAAACTTTGCCAGAGAGAGGCAGATCCTTGGATAGGGTCTAGACAACAGGTTGTTCTTTAGTTACCTCTGCTGCAGCCCTTGGAAGTCATTTGTGGAACCCTGGGAGTTTGCAGACCACATGTTGTGGTCTCTATATAGCTCACAAAGGCAAAAAGAATGTATTAAATCAAGACTAATTTTCTCGGTCTTTCCATTAACATGCTCTGTGTTATAAGAAAGTGTATGAAACACTCAACACCCTTGCAAGCAGTCATCTTGAAAGAAGGGAACAAGTTTGTTTTGATTTTACCATATCAGATGTTCTGCCTAAGACTTGTCTCCTTGTTTTCTTTTTTTTCTCTCTGTCCGTTGCCACTGTTATATCTTGCATTTCTCTAGTTGACCGCCATTATCATACTCCAGTCTGAGTAAAGATCCCAGCACACTAACTCACCTCTGCCAACGTAGTCCAGCTCCTAACATGCACCATGTAGGGCTGCAATCTGGTTTAAAGGCTTACATACTCAAATGTTTCCATTCCACTGCAAATTGAAAATGTTATTTGATTCTGCAAAAACAAACATTATGAAGGTGTTTCCCTTTGGAGTTTGGGAACTTCTGTCACCAATGTGCAAGGATCTGTAATTATAGCAGTGTTCCCTTCCATCCACCACAGCTGTCTCCAGCAATGTTCCCCCTCATTAGGAAACTATCCTATAATTTAAGATTAGAGCTGGAACATAAGGCAGTAATCACCCATTTCTGTTTGAGGCCTTGCAGAATTTATGTTGTCAAGCTGAGGCATCTGTTGTGCTTAAACCTTTCCACCCCCTGGCAACAGGTCTTTACTTGAACTTCATTTAACTTTGCCTTGTTTGCATCAGCACTTCCCCTAGTGCAAGTGCTGTGAGAGCTGTTTGTAGACAGCACTGGCTTCAGGGAAGCGCAAGCCTCTGATACACTTCGTAATGTTACAGCCACTGAGGATTTTACCTCATCATCTGACATTCAGCTTTATACTACACTGGTGACCTGTGTCACTTTCCCTTTAAGTTATTCTGGCTGTGAAAATTCTGGTATAAGAATTGTAAGTGATGTGAAATGATAGGTTTATTCAGTTCCCCATTCTGAATATCTGCTCATTTCTGGACAATGGAACAAGGCACATTTATCTTTATTCATTACCCTTTCAAATGACACATCTTTTTAAATGTTGTTAGTTCCATCTATGCGATGTATGAGATCTTCCTGAGCTCATAATATGTCACCTCTGTCCCTGGATGACAATCTTAGTACTAGATGTTGGGCTGGTGGCAAAGGATGTAGCTCCCTGCTCCCTTATTTCTGCTGCTTCTTCTTTTAAGGCCTGAGCCCTGGCTATCCTCCTCTGAGAAACTCTGTGTTTGCTAGCAGAATTATAACAACACATAGATAAAAGAAATTTGCCAGTAAGCTCCTTTTAGCTATTTATTTTTATTTCAATTTGCAAAACATAAAAAAGGATGTAGTCTGGGCTGCGAGCACATTTAACAAAGGATTAAAAAAGCAGACCAACTCCTAAGAGCTTTAGCAAACCACTAGCTTTTTCCCACATGCCTGGGTTCTTTGTCATTTTTCAAGACTAGCAAAGTGAACAAAAAGGGCTCATTGTGGGTGGGCTTGGGACAGAGGTCTAACATGTGTGAACATGGACTCATTTTAGGCTGCATTTAGGCTGTTTGCTTCTTCAGTCTTTCTGCCTCTTTCCTCGGTGTCTGCATGGCAGAGGTGTGCATGTACATGCACATGGGCATACATGTGCACATCTTGCTCCAGGTGCATGTGTACCATTCACGTATTAGAAATTATGCTGTGAGTAGCTATTCACTGCATTAGCTGTTCCTGATGTTTCCTGTTCCAGCTTTCCTCCTGAACTGCCAACATTAACTTACTTTTTCTTAACTGCCAGAACATGACACAATAAAAAAGATAAATTTCAAAGTTCCACAGATAATTTATAGCGATTCCTTTCCAATTACCCCCAGTGAGTGTGGATAAACATTTCCCCAGAAGACAAAACACTAAACCACATTCTGGTATTCGTCTTGACTTTTTAGAGAGATGGACTTTTAAAAAGCGATCTGCTGCTTCACGGGAAGAAGAAAATTCCATTTCTGAAAATCAAGCCTTTGTTTGCAGAGAAACCCATACAGCTTGCATTTGCTGACTCTCTTCATGTGCTGCCAATGAGTGGGGATGGCCCAAGCCTGACTTTTCCTTCCATATTATACTTGGTGCATGTTTGCTTCCCTCGTGGGCTGTGTTTTGAATGTGTTTGTTTAGTTTCTCACTGTCTGCCATACTGACTTCTTTATTCTTTTCCTTCTCGGTTTGATGCATATTTTATTTCTGTCTTGCATCTGCACTTTGCTTTGCTTTGCTTTGCTCAGCTGCATTTAGCATCCTGATTGTATGAGGATGTACCTTCTTTGTCATTTTAACCTCTTCAGCATTAGTGCTCTGTTGGAGAGACTGCGGAAGGGAAGTCCAAAAAATTAAACCCCTAAAATAAAGTCCTACTGACAGCAAGAAGAAAACTTAAAAGCCAAAAAAAGAGTCTGTACAAAGCTAAAATTAATAAAACAGGCACAAGATTTTAAAAGCTGCATAATTTCTTTCCAAACATAATCCAGATGTTACTCAATAAAAGAATCACATTTAAATACAAAAGAATAATATTTATTGCATTGTATAATCACTATAATTTTTTAAGTGCAAGAAAAATATGAAAATGCCAGATTCAGTAATTCACAGCTTTCATAGGAATACAAACTTTTCTTAGCACTGTTTATGGCCATTGTGTAACATGGTCCTCTTAATCTCTGGTAAAAGTCTGCAAGGTTTATCATCAGCTCCCAGCATAAATGAACTCAAGATCTGGCTGCTTTTCTACAGAAGCTATCTGGGATCAGTGGGGTCATGCTAAAGATGAAAACGATCTGCACTGCCTGCAGAAATATCTGAGAGTCATGCTGATTATCTTCCTTTCTTCACATCCCTTGTGGAAAACTAGTTGTCAATATTTGCGTCAATGGGATGTCACTTGATGAGATACCTCAGATTTCTAAAGTGAACAGTTATACATACCTCATAATCTGTAAGTGAACATAACAATAATCCCACTATAGCCAAACCTGTGAATAGTGAATGTCGGAAGGAGAAAAGAAGCTAACTCAAAATAAGTTTGAAGAAAAGATTAGTAGAGCTGACAGATGGTACAGCACTTCAAGGAAATCACGACTTTCCCCTCCTTCCATCAGTTGCTAAGGAGAGACTATATATAAGAGAGTATCAAGAATATCAGCATTCAGGTAATGCTTAATTCTGATCAATGTTTGAACCCATTAAGCCATGTATGGATGTAAGATGGAAGGAACATCTTCCATCTTAATCCAACCTGCTTCTTGGGACTGCAGCATCCATTCCCATGACTATTTCTAAGATGAAATATAGAAATATTCTCTCTTTAAAACTCTCCAGAAAACTGTTCAGGAGCATTAACCAGTTTACCATGCAGCTATGTATCTCTTGATTTCCGCAAAGGCAAATGGGAACATCTCAGAACATACTTCCTTGCAGCTTAGTGATTCCACATTCAGTAGCTGCTTTAAGCCAGACTAATGATCCTTCTCTTTTTGGCTTTCCACAGGATAGGGTTCAACCCCATCAATGACTGTATTTCCCTCCCTAACACTCCAGTGATACTTGGCTGAGAGGGGATGATGTAATTGTCAAGACTGAAACGAAATTCAGATCAGTTGAGGAGACAGAGTGTGAAGAACACACATTTGCTATAGAAATTCATCTGGCAAAGAAAAAAAACAAACTTGCTTTTTAAAAAAAAGATTGCAAGATGCATATTGTTTGCTCAAGCTTTAACTGACTGAAGGGGAGAATTGAAAGGGTTGTTGGGAATCAGGCTATGTCTAGATGGAGACCAGCCACCAGCAGTGTTCCTGAAGCCTCAGTCCTGGAGATAGTTCTGTTCAATATATTTATCAGTGATCTGGATGCAGGAATTGAATGCACCATTAGCAAGTTTGCTGATGATACTGAACTGGGAGGTGTCATTGACTGTCTTGAAGGACAAGAGGCCTTGAAGAGGGATATGGATAGATTGGAGCATTGGGTAATGATTCACAGGATGAAATTTAACCACCTGAAATGCCAGATTCTGCACCTAGTACAGAGTAATGCTGGGCACAAGTATAAACTAGAAGAGGAGTGGCTGGAGAGCAGCCCCATAGAAAGGGGCCTGGAGGTGCTGTTTGACAGGAGACTCAATAGGAGTCAGCAGTGTGTGCCCTGACAGCCAAGAAGACAAAACTCATTCTGAGGTGCATCACACACAGCACAACCACATGGCCAAAACGGGTGATTATCCTACTGTATTTAGAGCTGGTGTAACCTCATTTTGAGCATTGTGTGCAGTTCTGGGCACCAAATGTGCTTCCAGAGGAGGGCACCAAAGGTGGTGAAAGGGCAGGAAGGCATATCCTTTGAGTTGCTGATCTCTTCTCCCTGGGATCCAGTGATAGGATTTGTGGGAATGGTTGAAAACTACAGCAGGGAAGGTTTAGACTGGACATTAGGAAGCATTTCTTTACCAAGAGGATGGTCAAACGGTGGAACAGGCTTCCTATAGAGATGTTTGATGCTCCACTCCTGTCAGTGTTGAAGAGGCATTTATTTGGACAAAGCCCTTAATGCCACGTTCAATTTGGTCAGCCCTGAAGTGGTCAGGCAGTTGGACTAGATGATCATTTTAGGTCTTATCCAGCTGAACTATTTTATTTTACATTCTATATTCTATATTCTATATTCTATATTCTATACTCTATATTCTATATTCTCTTCTAATCCTTCCTTCAACAGAAGCACTGATAAATTATCTCCTTTGTCTCTTACTTTAGTTATATTATATCATATCTACTAATTTCTCAAAAGACAAGAACTATTGGAGAGACATTCCAGCTGAGGAATAACCAACACAATCCTCAGATTTAGGTGAAGCCATATTAACAACATCTTCCTCTTAAACAACATGCAGCACCCTAAGAAATGGCCACTTTTTTTTGTAAAGCGATGCAAAAAAAATTATTTGGTGGCCATACACAATAATGACAATTATGATGGGAATACATATGAGTTAATGAGGAGCACTCTTACTTGAGAACTGAAATGCACTAACAGAACAGGACCTTCAGGTGTACAGGATGGAGTCACTCACCATCTCAGAGAAGTATGCAGTTACCTGTTGCAAAGTCCTATTTCATGAAAGGGCTTCAGGGGAGGGAAAAGGACCAGGCTTGTACATTTTTGCAATGGAAAGCACCAAAGAGAGCCTAAAGCACCCTTAAGCGTTACTGGGATAATCCCCTCAGCTATAGTGTAGGTGAGGTTTAGGTGACTGGCAGCAAAATGTGCTGCAGATTAACTGCACGTGATGATGGCACACCAAATGGAAGGCATAGAAAAAACAAGAGACTGGTAGGGCTAGAAGGAGGACAGGGCCAGTGGTGGTAGCTGGGGAATATTCATACATTTTATGGCTAGAAAGGAAGACAATAAGAAGCAAAGGCTGTAAAAGTGACTAATATGATTTAAGGCCAGTAGGAGAGGAAGCAGAGGTAAATGGATTAAGCAGTAACCGGAGGAAAGTTTTTTGGGTCAGAGCACAACAGTGGGGGTGAGGATAGACAAACATCACTCAGGCTCATTTCCCAGACCTTCCTCAATATGCACTGCCTCTCTTATTCCACATAACAAAGACTTAAGAACCTCCTCAAGATTCCTCTTTTTTGGCTTGACTTTGACTTGGCTTTAATGAACTAGCTTCCATACTGGTGCTGTTAAGCATTGGTCTTTCCTTTGTTTTTTGCTGTGTGGTCTGTAACTATCTCAGGCAGATCACAAGTGCCATAGTAAATCATTATAGAGGTAAAGTATAAATAACAGAGAAATGCAGCACCTAAACTATACCTGAATTACACCTATGGTGTTTTATGAATAATAATCTACCCAGTTGTACAAATGAATTGCAGAAACAGATTATGAAAGGGTAAGATGTAGAACTTGAACTAGATGTGCCACAACTCTGGTCAAATTAAGATGCCGTCAAGAATTTGAAACATTATGCTACACAGTTTTTCTAAAGCATTTAGTAGCACACAGAAAACCTGTTCACTTGGGGAGAAGCTGTGACATATTTCTAACCCAAGAAATATTACAGACAGAGTTGTCATCAGTAAAAAACAAGTTGGACTGAAGTGAAAGAAATGGTAAAAAAATGACAATAGGAAGCCATTATGGGACACTGGGGGAGGATGAGAAAGCAGAACAGGAAATGTTTATGTAGATAAAGGAAGCCTGCAAAATAGCTACAACAGGAATCATAGAAGTTTCAATCATCCTGTCACTGAGGGGAATTTTAATTAGGAAGTATCAAATAAGTGTGAAAAGCTGAGGACTTTACATAGCCCTGAATTGTCTTTAGTTTATGAACATGCAGCTCTAGATAGAGAAGCAACAGCCTCAGAAAGCTCACATCCTGGCTTTTATCTCCAAATCCAAAACAGTGCAGAATTGAAAGAATCAGTTTATTGACCTTCTGGGTTATACTACTAGCATTATTTTCTCAGGCCTTCTGCAGATGGTTGGGGGCTGGTATATTCACAGAGGATGTAGTTCATTTAACTTCTGGGGATTGACTCTTGTCATGTTTGTAGGGAGCATGAACTATAAATTGTTGAGAAGAAAACTTTGCAAGCTATGAGATGGTTAAGTGGCTACACGTTTTTACCACCTGAGTTATTCTTAATTGAAGTTGGCATAAAAGATAGGCAATAACTAGTCATTTCTGGAAATCTCAGTATACACTAATAAAAGTTTAGTTCCATTTGCAGTTAAAAAAATCAGGTAAAAAAATCCATTTTGCTGACAGCAGTACCATATCGGCTTCTGTGAGGTTTAAATTCTCCACTGCAGAAATGCCTTTAAGAAAGGGAGGCATTGGCAAAGCTTCTTTGTGTTGCAGTTGTAACAGAGTTGAAACACAGTTGAAAAGTTGAAAAGATGTGCATTTCATTGAAGTCCTGAAATACCTCACTAAGAAGTTGAAACAAAGTTGAAAGAACAGTTAAGTGAAAATTACTGGATGTTACTTAGGTGATCTTAAAGCATCTAGTAGCATTGGTTTTCTGTCCATCCCGAGGTTTTTGCTTGCCTTCCTCTCAGACTCTGTGCTTCTGCTGCACCGTTCCAAGCCTTCCTTCACCCAGGGTTTCCACCTGGTTCCTTCCAGTTGACATACAGATACCCTTGGTGCTGGCCTCACCCAAAACCAGTTTGTTCTGCCATGAGGCAAGCATAAAATAGGTTGAAGTCCCCTCTCATACTGGACTTCAATATATTCAAGGAACATCATCTTATACAAATGAGACTACAGTCAAGAAATAAAAAGAGTGGCAAGAGTAACCACCAAATAGTTATGGGATATAGTTTAAAGCATGTTATTCTGAGAAGCAGAAGCTCTACAATTTATTGCACTAGACTTAATTTTTGCAAAGATTCATCTGAACAAGTACCTGGTATGTTACAATTCATAGCACATATGTCTGCTATTGTTATCATTCTGCACAACAATAATCACTTTAATATTAGCCCTGACTTCATTCAGTATTACTACTATAACACAGAATATTCCTTGACATCTGCTAAAATGGATAACATGCTTTCATAGTATTTTATAATTTTTGGTCTTTATTTGCCCTGGTGAAAGATGTTCTAGCTTGATATTTCTCAAGACATAACTGTTGTGTCTGGAGTCATCCTTGTTTGTGTAACAGGAATCACACTTCTGCAACTTGCAGAGGATTAAAATGAGAATTTATTTTATAAGGAGACTGTGATTCACTAAGGTCTTGATGAAACTGTGGGAGAAAAGTGCATAGTTAATTCTACTTTTCTCTGGTTCCATGTGTACACTGGTCTCCAAAAGCTGTGAAAAGAGGTTTTCAAGAACAAACTCTAATCAAACCTTTTCCTTGGAAACTAGCAGCCTGCAGAAATGCCTGCTTTATTTTAATTAGTACTTTCAGCAGTATCACACAACTGCTTTCATAATTTCAAAACTCTTATTTAAATAGCTGTGACAGTCAAGCCAATTATGCTCCCAAGACCAATTTTTAGTTATCTTTGGTCAGCTTCCACTAAAAACATATTTGTGTCCCCTTGCTGTCTGCTGAAATATTTTTTTGGAAATCAGTATTATTTATCTCACTAATTACCCTTTAACTTGCTTTTGCTTATTTTTACAATTTTTCCTTTTTTTCCCTCTTCTACATAATTTATTTTTTTAAGCTTACTACTTATTGTTTCTGCTGACTTTTGGACCTCTGAGCCTATGAAGCTCTGGGATATTTTTCCCATTTAAAATTCAAAAAGAGACATTCTAGTTTCCTTTCCTTCCCCCCCCCCATATTTTCTGCCAGCTATTCCCTTTCAATAATATGACTGCTTGATTTTGTTTCCCCAACTCATAGAAATTCATGTTAAAATAGGAGTAGAAGAGATTCTTTTGGCAGCCTGCCTGCTGAACTCTAGAAATGCCACTTCATATAGTCCATGCTTTGGATGGTTGAGTGAGTTCCAGAGAATATAGCTGGGAAGAAAAACCTGCAGATTGAAGCCTGTTAATCTGAGGAGAGGGGAAGCCATCCTCTAAATTGTTTCATTTAAATCATCACATATCTGTTTTATTCTGAGTGCTTCATTTTGGCAAAGTAATTCATTCTCTTCACTGCTTCATTTGCTGGTCACTGTGATAACTCAGCCGGCAGGCGCTAGTGGTGCCAGTGAATTTTGTGACACTAACACCCATTTACTAAGAAGCACATTAAGATATGGCACACAGACAACTATACAGTTATTAGATAGTAATGACTTTAGACCTGTGCTTACCTGAGCGTCCTTTAAGGCAGGAATCTGGCTGGGAAAGGATGGCTTTGTTGTCACTTCATGGTCATCTCTCCAACAAGATGATCCTAATGATATAACTGGCAAGTCCTAAAAGCATTTCAGCCTTTCATAAGTGAAATTAAACTGCAAGTTTACACTCAATCTTTGCATGGAAAATGTTAAAATTCACAGCAGATTTCCAGACATCTGCTTCCCAACTGTTTTTAAAATCTAGGTCATTATATATAGGTGGCATCAGATAAGTCTCCATGGAAGTCTCAGAATATTTTAAACAACAAAATAGGTCAGCTTTCTTTAAAGCTTGTAACCATCTAACACAAGTTTTCGTATGTGTACAGTCCAAAAAAGGTTAAATATCTCTCTTGACCGCTCACTGAATAGGGATTTTTACTATTCCATATTCTCATAGCTCTCAAGACAGCATTTTCTAGATGAATTCCCCTGCTATTTCAATCTGTTTGATGATTTTTGCCATCCACTATGAAACCTATGGCAATATAAATCCTATCTTGTTCCAGACCTTGGTCATTCATTTCCACATGCATTTCCACAGTCATTCCTTGACTGCAGGCATTTTCCCCAAGTTGAAAATTTGATGGACCTCAGCTGTTTCTCTGATTCTGTAATTATTATTGTCCTCATTATATTGCCCCAGACTAGGACTGAAACAGCGGTTCCAAATGGTACCCTGCTCTCTTTGTGCAATTTTACACATGCTTGCAAACAATTTTCAGACTAGTAGGCAACACACACTAATCTGTCATGCAGAGCAGAGCTATGCTGTAGTGCAGTGCTGGAGAGGGCTGCTATGTGGATGCTGGTGAGAAGTAACAAGGGTGTTGGTGGGTCAAAGTTTGTTGACAAGGCTGATGTAGTATCATCAGTAAGGAAACAGACATCAGACCCAGGTGGTTTCAGTGGCAGAAGGATGATGGATGGGTAAGACATTGCTGGGTGAGAAAAGCAGTGGATGCTCTGACTTGGACTTTCTACAGGTAGAAGATACTTTACCTGTGGAACAAAATGTTGGAGGGGATGCTGCTGTAACTGAGGGCAGATGTGTCAGCTTGGGAACCTTTATTCTGGTACCCTTGCCATGGATCAGGTCCACTGCTTGGGGCCATAATCCAGTTACAGACATGTCATGATTACAAGCCTCAGGAACAGAGCCATGGGGGCCCCTAACAGCCCAAAGACAGAACTACAACCAAAGCCTGACACATTTTCCCATCGCCAGTCTGAGTGCCTGAGAAACCAGCTGAGAGCCAGGTCAGCGTGAGAAGGTCCTCACTAGCCTTAGTGAAATGCATGACATTTGGCAGCTCTATGGGCTATTGAAACCCCTAAAAACATTCCCGGTGCTTTCAGAGGACTGCAGATCCTGCTTACAGGCTGCTTTCCTTGTACCATGAGAGCGCTCAGATATCACCAACTTCTGAACATAAATCCACCTGCATCTGAAAGTGTTTACCATCTTTTCTCCTGAGCTTTTTATGCCTGCTGGTAATTTTTATGTACTTGCCCACAATTGCCAAAGAATAAACTTGTCTCTTTTTTCAGTACAATATCCTTGTGCCCATTGCAAATTCCACCACCACTGAGCTCTTCTGGCATCATGCTGGCTTGTGTTTTTAGGGCAGAGGAGAAGAGGGTTTTGTGTGGTCATTTAATGCATGAGAAAACTCATTAATAGATTTTCTGGGTAACTGAAATGTTGGGGTTTTTTCTGCAGAATAGAGAGAGCCTAACACTGCTAGCTTCCTCCTGATGCCCTGGCAGTCTCCTGCAATTCCAATGTGGTGTGACTGTTTCTTTGGAAGGGAAGAGTAGCTTGAACTCTGTCCTTATTCATTTTCAATGCTGCATCTAATCAATGAAGCAATTGTAATTTTTTGGTGATGTGAGTGTTGGTGTGTTTTAAACTGACAGGAAATTCATCACTTGTACAATTGCTAGGCCACAAGGTGAGAATGAGGAGGAACCAGAACAGAGACTATGAATACAGACCAGAGCTGAGCTCACACATAGCTGAAGAAACTCACACACCACTTTCAAACAGTCGAAATAACCAGTCCCTTCATACTGGCACATTTGTAACCTATTGTTGAGAAATTAAGGCAACGTCAAGAGCAGATGATAATTACTTAAGCTAAGCTGTACAAAACAGCAACAGATAGACTGCTCAAGCAGAGAGTTACAAAGATTTTGTGCAACTAACAAATAATTAAATAAAAGTATTGTGCAAATTGAACCTTCTGAAAAAAAACAAAGTGAAAAGGTCTGTGTGCGCTGTCAGTGGCTCCTTGTATCCCTGGGGAAGGGCGCTCTCTTTCTTGGCCATGGGAATACAATGCCGTTCCCTGAAGATGGCTAGAAGCAATACAGCCATCTACTGACTGACAAGGTTAACCACAGCATCTTTATGTGCTCATTTAACTTGCCATTTCCATCCTAAAATTGTGGCCTGTGGAAAACTGGTTTTCAGCAGAAGCCAATTACTGAAGCGCACAATTAATAGCTGATTAGAACTTGCTGAGTCTCCCTATTACTCATTGCTTTTACATCTGGTTAGGTAGCTATGTGAATAAGCACTCCTAAGCATGTGCCATGTATTTTCCCAAGCATGAGATGGCGTCACATCTCGCGGTTGACATGCAAGGTTGGGGTTTGCTGAACGCTGACCACTTCGTAAAAGTAGAGAAACGCTCTGGACACCAACACAGTGTTGTCGGAGCAACCAGGCAAAAGCAATGTGTTTTACTCAGGAATTATTGAGGATATTTGCTTATGTTTAAGAGCTGTATGTACGTTGTATGCTGATGCACGTGTTTGAAAATGGAGCCTGACATGCAATACCCCATGTGCTATGTGACCTGAGGGCTCACATGTCCTAAGACCACGGAGTCTTGCAGGAAGTCCATGTCTTGCCACAGACTCTCATTAAAACAAACAAATGAAGAACATTTCAAGTTCGTATATAAGGAAAGTGTGAAAATGGAATGAAAATGCATAAAAAAGATCATTTGTGCGACAGTAACACCTAGATCCTGGATGAATGTCAAGAAGCTCCCTTTTACCAAAAGGCTTTTGTTATCCCTAAAGGAAAATAAATTGTTGCTTAATAATCATATAAGGTTCAGCAGGAACAATATCCATGCTAGCATACTGAAAAAATACCTGACATACTTTGTGCACAAGTAGCTGGCTGAGCAGTCCAAAAAGCACTCACAAAAACTCAGTGAAATACTTTGTGTAAAATACTTTGAAATTTACTTTGTGTAAATATAAAAAGTCTTGCATTGTTATGAAATGACTGTAGGCATCAAAACTGACCAGAGCAACTGACTCTGCCCAATAAGCCTCATGACAGGTTGGTGAATGGACATGGTGAATGAAGTCCCACGGTCCTCCTTTGGTTTAGGAGGAGCTGTGTAACCTGCAGTGCTGCTGTGAAAGCTCTAAATGCTCTGTAGGCAGAAGGCTGATTACATACACACATGAGTCCTACCCTTGTTGGAACTGGAGCATCCAGATTTACACGACTAAGACTTCTCTTTGAAGTGTCACTATGAGGAAATTGTGCCTTTCTTCCTCTTGCAACCACTTCAGCATGGCTTTAATTCAGCATGGCTTGAATTAAATTATAACTATGTTTAATCCCTATTGCTTACAAACCCATGGGCTGAATTCACCCTTTGCAATTTTTAGAAAAAACAAAAGCCAAGGCATCAAGAATTACAGGCAAAATACCCCTCCTAGGTTATTTTTTTGTTTCTTGTTATTGTAATGAAATGTTACTATAGATTCTCAGGACAAAGTGTAAATCTCAATGTATATGAGCAAAAAGGTTTTGAGACTTTAAACTGAGACTCAAGACTCTTCTTATGATATTCAAAAACTTGTAAAAACTTTCTTTAAATAAGAGTGTGATGCTTAATGGACAGAGATAAATGTTATTATATAATCTTATAGCTACGAGAACAGCATTTCAGGCTGAGAAGGTTATATTTTTCAAAGTACTGATGTCAGGATGACATCTAAAAAGACAAACACACAAAGACAAGCATGCCAAAATATTTAGAAGGAGAATCCAAACCAGCTTGTTTCCACTCAAAAGTAAACAGGAGTGTCATCACAACAGACATGAGACAATGGCTCAGACATAACAAATTATAAGTACACAAAATATATGTATTTCCAGAACAATTGGATCTTGTTTCTGTAAATACTTATGGACTTGAGTGAATGCATTAAGTTTCCTAGGATTGCTCATGAGTAAAGTTATTAGTTAGAGTCTGTAATTCTCCAATCATGTGCAGTGACATTTGCAAACCTGTAGGACTGGAACTTCAAAAATGATAACTTGTTCTGAAGAGTGATGGTTTCTTTTCTATGGATTGGATAATATTTAGCACGCATTTGGTAATTTTTTAATAAATAATAATAATAAGCTATACATACAGCTATGCAGTAGAGCCTGAGAATCAACAGATTTTTCTTAATCATTAGACTGGCAATTTTAAAAGGTTTTCCTCTTTCCCCTCACAAAGGCACATTCTCTGCCCAACAATTATTGAATTATGTGGTTATTTTCACTGTGTAGCACGGACATACAGGGTGTATGGTACAGGGGGAGAGAGAAATCCTGAAGGCAGTGCTGGGAGGGATACTGCCAGGAGATAATGGCTGCACCACAGTTGCAAGCAGGGAGAAGCTGCATACTAATTTCAAGCATTTTCATCACTACCCTGCTCCCACCCAGACACTACTGCCATAACCCCACTCCTAGCTCCATTCCTCATGCCACAGATACCACTGGAAGAAAGCAGTGGTGCTGGGCCATGCCATGCTTGGAGCATGCTGAAGAAGGCTTGGAAATAGCAGTCTTGTTCTGCTCTGCCCTGCCCTTGCCATTTTCTCGCACCATGTCCTGGCAGCTGGGGAGGCAAACTCAAGACAAACAGCACTGTTGCGGTTAGTGGAGGAGCAATCCTTTCTTTAATAAAAAGCTGGGTATTCACTTACATATCTTAATTCTTTCCATGCATGTCCTTTCTTGCTTTCACCCCCTAAATTTTGCTCCAACAGAAAAACAGGAATTTGGTCTCATATCTGGGATTTCTGGATAGCTAGCAACCTGACTGGATGTGTAGTAGTGCAGATCAAATGATAAGTGGCCAGCACACATACATAGATCAACTGCACTTCAAGTGAATATAAATGTGAGGTATCTGGAGCATGTCACACTTACCACACAGATGCCAGTTATCTGAGTATATGCCAGGAGATGCCTGTATCCTCATTTCTGCCTGTGTTGACCTGAGCTTAAATCAGGGATGCTGGCACAAACTTTACGCAAGATAAGATAAAACACTTTTAAAATATCTGGCAGTGTACCTGTAATGTAAATCAGGAGCCTGTCGTGTTTCAGAGGAATTTTTACTTTGAGCATGAAAAATTCTGGCTGTCACCAAGTTGCTTTCTTTTTTTTCTTAGATTTTGAGACCTAAAAACAGTCCAAGAAAAATTAGATTATAGGAAGGAGTGAGCTTTCCGATGATGTTACATTTTACATTGCCATTGATCCAGATGAGTCCATCACTGCTTCTGGGAGGTGAAAGGGATGATACTCTTATAGGCAATGCCTCAACATAGCTTGTATATTATAGAGAATGAAACAAGCATCTCTTCAGACTGCACTTGGGCAGTTCTTAACTGGGGGATAAGTTCTTTTCCCAATAAACTATGCCCTTTTCTAACCAAATGCTTCCTGACACTGCTCTGAACACTGGGGCTTGGGAGTACGTTTAGATGGCAAGTTCCATGCACTAATTATACACTATTGTAAAAAGAATTATGAAGAAAGGGTCACACTTTGTTTCTTCTTAGTTTAATTAAATATTGCTTTGTTCTCAAATTAAGAGAGATCCTTTAGGGCTTATTACTTCTATAGTTATGGACCCAGAACTGTGGGGCAGCCTATCATGACTGTGCCATGATGTAATGCACAAAGAAGCCCCTATTCTGCAGACAGTTATGCACCTACCGCATTTCACAAATTTCTGTAAAGCACAACCCGCTAGTTGCTTGGTCTACAGCTAGTCACTGTGGAGAATAGTCTCTCTTCCAAAGGGCTTATAACCTAAAAAAAAAGTCAAGCAAGTAGCAGAAAACAAGGAAACATTTAGAGTGAGGAACACTATTCCAGGTCTCAGTGTCACTTTATCATATAATACCGTATCAGCGTCTGGGTAGGAGCCGACTGCAATTTCTTCCATGTGGGCAAACTGCTAGGTCCTTAATGTTAATGGGGCATCACACGAGTAAAGAATGCTACTGATGAAAGCAGAAGTGGGATCACAACACTGATGTCCTCAGTAGCCTCTTGTGGGCAGTAAGGTTAAAGGCTTTTTGAAAGTTAAAAATCAATTATATGAGTAGACATCCTTGTATTTATTGCTTTGCAAGAAAGATCTTTCTCTGTAGCGATGCTGATTTGTCTCCAGTTTATCTTAGTAGTGTCTTAGAATTATTTGAAATTTAAAAAGACAAGGAATTTGGTAAATGGAAATAGTATTTTTTACAAAGACAAAGGCTCTTCTAAAAGAAAATCATGACACTACTGGGTTTTGTTAGATTTCCCATGGCCATTTTAGCTATTTGTTTTAATTATTATTAGAAATTATTCTTCTTCAGCATTCGGTAAAAAACCACTTTGTTTACATTTTAACAATGTTTTTTGATAATTCTTATAATGTTTAAAATGGATGACAAATTATTGATAATATAGATCTAATTTGAACCCATGCTTAGGAATAATTACTAGCACACAAAAAAAAATTCCAAATAAAACTCCACAGTAGCTCTGCAACTAAAAAGTCATTCTATACAACCATAGTCCATGTCTGATTTCAAATCAGAGATCCGATCTGACATCATAAAACACAGAGGTCTAGCTCTTTTATACTGCTGTTTTACAGAATAAAGAAGGGCCCACTCAAGTCCTGTCCCAGAAAGCTACTGCTCACCTAAAACTTTTCTATCACTGCAGCTGTTTAACCAGCATATTTACTTTTTGATTTCCCTTGAAACAATAAGATACCAAGACATTATCTTACCAGTCTGTCTCTTTTGAAGCACCTCAAATGTAAGAAGGAAAACGTATAGGTAATTGCTACTCCTCTTCAGTCTTGAAAATACCACAAGGGCAAAAATGTTTGCAGATGAATCACATTTTCATTTAACCAATTCAAGAGGTTATGCCTTGGACATGTGTTGCCAACTGGATCACCACTGCTAGTAACATTGCACACAGTTAAAAGTGTTTTTCAGGATTTGTCAATAAAACCACCTTCACACCCCTCTTAGAAACCAGATCTTGGCCTTGTAGGACTTTATTCCAGAAGTCAACTGTTGGAACTGCATAGCCCTGTTTAATTCATTAGAAGCCCACTGCCATGCTGCTCTCTGTTCACCAGCTACCTATTGCAAACTAGTGGGGCCTTAAACTGTCACGTTCTTTACATGATTTGCAAGTGAAAGCAAGTAGTTCTGTATTTCCCTTTCGGCCTGCTCCATTTGAATTCTCTGGTGGCTAGAAAGGGGAAAGCTTATTAGCTTTCTTATCAGTGAATATGCTTGTAAAGTCTCTCTCTCGCTCTCTTAATAGCCCCTTAATTCTTGAAGCCTTCAGGATTGTAATATCTGAGACTGTGACCCCTTGTGAGGTTTGATGGAAATTTTCCACTGGGCTCAAAGGCTAAGGGGAAGATCAACTGGTACATACAGGAAACATAAGCATATAAGTCCTAAAAAACAACAGAGAAGCCCATTATTATATTTAAACACATATGCATTTCAGCTTGTTTGCTGATATTTCTATATCAGAAATAACACTGACAAATTGTATACTTCTTGTTGAAAGACGTAGTCAAACCTGTTTGTCAGTACTGTTAATATGGCAACAAAAAGGCTTCCAAAGACATTTTTCCTGATGGAAATCTATTATGGAAATTCCTATAGTACTGTTGTGAATTAGCAATATTTCTGTTACTGAAGGGATGATACACACTTCCAGAGTGAGAAAACCCATGTGAACATGACCTTTCCCTTAGTTTTCTTAAGGAATAAACCTCTCTGGCTTCATGTATACAACTGAAGGAAGCACAAACAGCACAAACCCACTCTTTCTTCCAAATACATCAAGTTTTCCAGATCATTAATTGAAATGTAAATTCTGTGATTTACAAGAAAAAATCTTGGCAAGGAGTGAAATACCGATTTTCTCAAAGTCATTTGTTCTAAAGAAGTAATGTGGGAATCCTTGTGATTGTTTCATGGTAAGGCACAGTTTTTAAAAAATCTCAGAGAGAACTGATGTGTCTGAGCATACAGATTCTCAAGTTCTTTCTGGTTGTCATCCCACATACAGGTCAGTCATTTCACATGACCTCAACTATTAGTATAAATAACAGAAGAGGTTGAATTTGTTGGTTGCAACTCAGCTTGTAGCTGCTGTGATTTTACTTTGTGTTACAGCGCCTAAGCTATCCCCTGCTGGCTTCTGCAGAGGAATGAAAGAAAGAAATGTTCCAGAATGTTTAGACTATACACTCATTATCTTTTCAGAAGATAAATAAATAAAATAATGAATTATTTAATCGAGAAACAGAGATGATATTTTACTACCAATAACTTGAGATTTTGATCTATTCCAGCCTGATAAATGGATATCAGCATAGACTAGAATCATAGAATCATAGAATATCCCGAGTTGGAAAGGACCCACAGTGATCACTGAAGTTCAACTGGCCCTGCACAGCACAACCCTAGGAATCACACCATGTGCCTGACAGTGTTGTCCAAATGCTTCTTGAACTCTGTCAGGCTTGGTGCTGTGATCACTTCCCTAGGGAGCCTGTTCCAGTGGCCAACCTACACCTCCCCTGGCACAGCTTCATACCATTCCCTCAGATCCTGTCACTGGTCACCAGAGAGAAGAGATCAGTGCCTGCCCTCCACTGCTGACTGTGATGAGGTCTCCCCTCAGTCTCCTCCAGACTCAACAAGCCAAGTGAACTCAGCTGCTCCTTGGATGAAGTCCCCTCTAGACCCATCACCACCTTCATTGCAATCCTCTGGATGCTCTCTAGTAGCTTAATCATACAGTGTATCTTCTGTGCCTAACTTGCTTAAGAACCTAGAAACATAGGATCTTATATGATCTGAATTTTTCCTTGGATAGTCTAATGACTGTATAAGAAGCCCCAACTCTCATTTTAGGCACCTGTTTTATTAATTTCAAGAGTCAGAAGATGATTCCTCAGTCTTTCATAACATTTTAATGCATTAATTCCTTTATTTAAAAAAATAAATTTTTTGGCATTCTTAAAAATGATTTGCCACAATTTTTCTTCTGAACTACAGAGATGTCACAGATGATACAAGTATGCAAAAAGATTTCAGTGGGTGTGTCAAGGTATGTCAAGCCAGACAGGTATTAAGAATAACGACATAATTCCTTGCATGTTAAAATATCAAGTGGACTCTTGGTGTGATACGATTCTTCACAATGTATATTCACAAGACATTTGTGCCCTCATGACAGGGGGGATGGAACTAGGTGATCTATAAGGTCCCAACCCAAACCATTCTATGATTCTATGATTTTCTGGAACATAAATTAATGCCAAACTATTTTTACAAGGTTCTAAGTTTTAGTCCTAAAATGAGATTGTTGCAAGTGTTATTCTGACTCCTGAGGGCCTGTGTAGAGTGCAGGGATCTGCCTACAGAACTGGCACAACATGCAGCTTCTAAAATGCCACCACAGAAAAGGTCTTACTGTTCTCAGTTTGTAACTCAGGAGATTTATTTGTCATCTCAAGTCTGAGGTTTTGTATACTAGTTAAAGTGTGTGTTATAGAAATCCTATGTGTGTGTATAGACTGTCAAATCATCAAGCAATAAAACTGCAACCATCCTGAATGCAAAATTTAAAACGTACTGTTTGCATATTAATCCTTCCAAGTGCTCATGATCAGCTAGCTGATCCATTTTGGTATATTGCCTTATGTACAGATATTTGCCTAGTGCTTGGAAATTGTAGTCTATTCTTGGAAATTCCTAGGAATTCCCAGTTACGTGCTCTGGAAGTGACAGCATGTTCAGAATTTCAAGTGCAAACAATTGTTCTTATGTAACATGGGAAGGTCTGGGAAACTGGTATGAGCACATCAAATATTGCAGCTGAAGGTGCTATCAAGTACCAGCCGTCCACATTTACAATTTGATAAGACATCTCAAGGATAACAGGTGCTATAGGAACACAGAGGCCTCATGCTCCATCTCAAACACAAGGTTTGCAAAGGAGTGGTTGTAGAGGAAAGTAATTATAAATCAATAAACATAAAAATTAAGACCTCTCTGTTTTTGCAAATTCTCACAATATCTGTTGTCCGTATTCAGGTTTTATTTTAAAGGGAGAATTAGGTCTCGGGTGCTAATGATATTCCTTCAGGCTCCTTTTTTATCTTTCCCTTCAGAAGTTTGAGCTCCTTACAGTCCTGTCTTTATTAGCAAAATTCTCCATGCCTCACTCCAGCTTCATGAAAAATCTGATTCTTTGGCATTAAAGGGACACTATCTACTGGAAAAATCAGACCTGTCTGAAACTCTTGTGCCTTCTGTAGTTACATATAGGATTTGAAGACAGAAGGAAATATAAGGAAAGCACTGTTTGTTTGCTCAAGAGACAATTTATTTTTTATAAGCATTTTCTTGTTTTTATTGAGTTAATGAGGCCGACTTTTATTGCAGATATCTTTAGTAGAAGTCTCATGCACTGAATGTTTCCCTTATTCATTGTCATTTTATCCATCAACTTTGAAGGTTATCCCTTAAAGTATTTTCTTCCCAGAAACTGAAAAATCATGTAAGATGATTAAATTTACAAGTGTTGTTTAACATCTCCATTAATGACATAGACGAAGGGATTGAGTGCCCCTCAGCAAGTTTGCAGAAGTCACCAAGCTGAGTGGTGCTGGGATGCCATCCAGAGGGACCTGGACAAGCTTGAGAAGTGGGCCTATAGGAATCTCATGAGGTTTAACAAGATCAAGTGGAAGGTGCTGCACCTGGTTTGAGGCAACCCTTGTTAACAATGCAGGAATGAGCAGATCTAGAGCACCCCTGCCAAGAAGGACTTGGTGGTGCTGGTGGATGAGAAGATGGACATGAACCAGAAACGTGTGCTCGCAGCCAGAAAGCCAATTTTGTCCTTGGCTGCATTGACAGCAACATGGCCAGCAGGTGAGGGAGTGATTCTGCCCCTCTGCTCTGAGAGCCCACCTGGAGCGCTGCATCCAACTGCATCCTCAGCACAGGAAGGACCTATGGGAGAGAGACCAGACTGCCAAGATGATTAGAGGGACAGAGCACCTCTCCTATGAGGAAAGGTAAAAAGAACTGGATTTTTTCAGCCTGGAGAAGGCTTCAGGGTGACCTAGTTGTGGCCTTCCAGTACCTGAAAGGAGCTTACAAGACAGATGGTGGACATGTAGTGAGTGACAGGACAAGGGGGAATGTCTTTAAACTGAAAGAGGGGAGGTTTAGGTTAGGAATAAGGAAGAAATTCTTCCTTATGATGGTGGTGAGACACAGGCACAGGTTGCCCAGAGAAGTTGTGGATGCCTCATCTCTGGCAGCGTTCAAGGACAGGCTGGATGGGGCTCTGTGCAGCCTGGTCTAGTGGAAAGCATCACTGCCCTCGGCACGGGCGTTGGAACTAGATGATCCTTAAGGTTCTTTCCAACCCAAACCATCCTGTTATTTTGTGATTCCGTGTGATTTTATGGCCTCCATTCCGGCCATAAAATAGCATTTCCTGACCTCACAAGGATATTTGGGGTAAATATAGAGAGGCGTTCCCACGCAGCGGTGACGGAGGCAAGACACACAAGCAACAAAGCTTTAATTCCGCTGCTAAGAAGTCTTTAAGCTTCCAGTCCTTGAGAACTCGCGAATGAACGTATCTAGCCGCGCAGCCGCCGGACACCCGCAGCTTCTACCGGGGGCCTCAGCCTACGGCCGCAAACCGCCGCGCGGCCAAACACATCCCCCCGCCACCATTGCGTCACCCCTCGCCCCCGCCCGGCCCGCGGGCGCCCCCCCGTGCCGGTCGGAGGCAGCGGCGGAGGGCGGGGGGACGCGGCGGCGGCGCTTCCGGCCTCCATTTTACGCGGACGGCGGCGGCCGGAGGCCGAGGCGGTGTTGCGGGTAGAGGGGTTTGGTTCGGGTGGGCGCGTTCCGGGTACTGCGCTGTACACTCGCCCTTCCCTCTGCCGGGGTGGGTGGCGAGGGTGCGGTCCCTTGTGGCGGCGGTTCCCGGAGCGCCGGCACGAGAATGGACTCCCGCGGCTCCCCCGGGAAGTTCGCTCCCGGCCGCTGAACCCGCCCGCAGCCCCCCGAGAGGTTCGAGCGGCTCCGTGTTCCCGGGGAGGAGGAGAGCAGGGCAAGGGCCGCCCTTCTTTCTCCGCGGGCAGCATGGACCAGAGCGTCGTGGAGCACCCGGTGACCCTCATCATCAAGGCCCCCAACCAGAAATACACCGATCAGACTATCAGCTGCTTTCTGGAGTGGACTGTGGGCAAGCTGAAGACTCACCTCTCCAAGGTGTACCCCAGCAAGCCGGTGAGTTGTTGGCCAGCCCTTTTCCCTCGCCTTGCCCGTGAAGCTGGGGCTGCGGTAACGTGGGGACAGTCGCTCAAGACTTCTTTTGGACCCTGCAAAATAAGTAAACTGCTGCTGAAGAGTGACCTGCGTGAAGGCAGTGGCTGGCCCTCTGCTTTCAGGGAAGTTGGCAATATAATAGCGTCTGCTCTTTTACACGGTGTGAGAAGATCGCAATGTAGTATCCTGAAAGGCGGTATCGCTAAATATGCTTCCCAGTGCTTCATATAGCTTTTTTGGGGAACTGGGATTTAGATGTCTCAGTTAACTGAATTCAAGACTGATTGTAAATATAAGAGTGCTACCTAAAGTAATTACAGTATAAGTGATATACCTAAGGTTAACACCTAGTGAATTCACTGAGGTGTGGAGTAGATGTTTATTAATAATATTACTTGAAACATGCAGCTGAATAACCTCTGAATTTATTTCCTTATCTTTCTCTCTTTGAAAAGCCATCTTTCTTGAGGTTGTGCTGAAAATTCTCTGCACAGGTGTTTTACTAATACGTGCAACAGCTTTTTTTGTTCCTGAGGATAATATGGTTTATTTGTGAATTTTTTTAAATTCTGAATTTGGCAATTAAGAAGAGGCTGTGAAAAAAACCCAACATAGGTAATAGTAGATAATACTCTACCTGTTTAGAACGGCGGTCATGCAGAACGGCGTATTTAAAAATTTGTTCCAGTATAAAATGGCTTTGCCTGTACACGGCAGTAGCATGTGGGCCTAGACTTTGCTGTAGAAAACATCAGAAAAAGGTTTAATTTATATTAGAAAATATTAGTATTCACCTAGTTCAACGGAAGAATTTTTTTTTTTGACAGGGAAAGGTAAAATAGTGGCTTTGGGTCTCAAAGAGGATTTTTGCTTTTGGAGAAAGAAGAAAAGCAGTCAGCAACTTGGGCTGTGTCACTACTGCATTGAAATGTCTTAAGCAGTTTTGAGAGTTTGTGGATATAGTTATTGCTGTGAGTAATTCTCTGCTGAGAAAGCCTATCTGCTATGAAAAACAAATATATGACTCCAGCTGATTGCTACCTCTTCCTCCTCACAAGAATCTCCTCCAGTGACATATTTGTGTTTTAACACTATTTTTCTGACTCATCCTATGATCTTGATAAATTGAGCTCCTGAAAGGAAGGATCCATAATGAATGAGAGGTTTTCATGTTGCATGTAGGCTTTGAACAGTAGTATAATATTAAATTTCAGCTTCCTGAAACATCTTTCTTCTGTTGAAAATAGATTTCTCAACTTGCCTCTCATTATTAAGTGACTAGTTCAGAATCCCCCACATTTTTCTGGGTTTAAAGAATGGTGAGTTTCTGTAGTGAGAATTATCTCAATAGTTCCAATTTAATTTGGATTTACTGTACTTGCATTTAAACTAATAACTGAATACAGTATCTTTATTTCATGGAACCTTTCAAAGTAATAATGTGGGGGAGGAGAAGGGTGTTTAATAGGATGGCTCCTATCTATAGTAAAATCAAAAAGCGTATTTTTGGCTTGATATGCTCTTAATGTTGAGTGCTACTGCTTTTTTCAAAATCCTTTAAATCTTTGTGCTTTTAGGAGCTCCCTCACCCCACCCCTTTTTTTTATTCCTTTTAAACTAGATCAGTGTCAAAAGCTTGTTGATCAGATTTCTGTGTTCCCTGAATATGATAGGTCCTGGAAATAACTTCTATTACAATGCTATTTTAAGCAGAGTACATCAGAACACACTCTATGCAGGTCTTGCTGTGTTCTTGAAGTTAAGGGTGTAAAATAGAAATCAGTTGCTGTCACTGCAGTATGTTGTGTTTCAAGTTTTCAGTGTGACTTGAACTTCGTTCTCGTTATACACCTCTGTAAATTAGTCAGTAAACTGATGGTAACTGTAAGTGTTGTAATTAAATTTACAATTTATTAAGAGTATATCTTCAGAAAGTGAGGTGGTTAAAATAGGCAAATCAGAAGTTAGGCCTTGAGGCAGTGTTGTTTGTGATTTTTTTTCTGGATTAATTTGTGTAAATGACTTGCCTAAATACATAAAAATTTCAAATATAGTCACATTTAGATTGGTTTAGTTGTTATTAAAGTTGGTATACTTTGCAAAGTAAGTAATTTAATAAGCTAAATAGCTTCAAAATGGTATTAAATTAGTTTATGAGTCTGTACTAAGATTCACGTTCGTCGATACCTTTGCTTCCTGATTGGACCAGTTTTTCACAGGTCGAGCACTGCAGTTATAATGCCCCTAAATGAAATGTTTATGTAAAATAACGTAAGGTGGTTGTAAAATCAACCTGTGTGTCTCAGTCTGGCAGATCACTGCATCTTCAGTGCATTAACCGCTGCATCAATTACAGCTGTAAACTAATTTAAAGCTGCTGTTTCTCATTTCCTGTACTACCTGTCATGTAGCATATACTTTGCCTTCAGTTTTAACCAGATGTGATTGTTTGGAATTTTATTTCCAATGGAAGAATGGGAGAGAGGCTGAACCAAAATAACACGTAGCTGAAGCAGTATAGCTCAAGGATGGCCTGTGTTCCTGAAAGACATTGCTACCTTAGTTTAGGTTTGGTGGTTGGTAATGTGCTGGGCATAGCTAATTTGGACTAAGCATGGGAAAGGAAAAGTGGAAGTAAAAAACACTGACTTCTTAGTTTTAAATACATTTTGGATTTCGAACTGCAAACTATCTCCCATCTCACTCTAAACTTCAGGTCTAGAAGAATTTTATCTGATGCCATGTGCTTGCTTCTGCAAATGGGGCCACTCTGATTATGTATTCTTAAGTGTTTTTCCATCACAGTTCAGTGTTTGGGCTAGCAGTGAGCACGCTGTTCCTTGAAGCAGGAGGTGTGGTAGTGAAAACTCTTCTGGCGGAGGATGGGTTGAATGCCTTTTCCATTTACTTTGGCATATATGTGATTTACTGTATTTTCACATTAATCACCTCTTCTTCCATCTGAATTTATATGTTCCTCACTCCCCCCACATTTCACAATTCCAGGATGGCTTTCACCCTGAGAATAGCAAGTGATAATCCTGTAGTGCTCACATAGGTATTTAAGTTACATAGAGAGGAGTAAGGTCTCATGTTCCCCCATTTTTAGGCCTCATCTTCCCCCATTAATGTCTTTGGCTTAATATGATTAACAGTACTCAATATATGTTTAACCTTTTCTTTTGTGGTTTTGTGGGGAGCTGAAATGCATTACTGAAAGCTATGTAGTCAGCTTTGAGGGGTTGTTTTAATCTAGCAGTTTCTCCTCTGTAAAGTATTCATATTTTAAAAGTTACTTGTATTTTTATTTGGGAAGATACCTCATTAGAAGAGGTTAAAGGGGGGCTCATACATAAGGTACCGAAGAGAAGAATTTGAATTTGACCATGTAGAATGCTGTATTATGAGTGGGACAGGCAAAAAAACATTCTATTGCCTCGTTGGATGATTATTTAAAGATTTAGAGCTGTTTTTGTTGTTCTGTTTTACTTGTTTTAAGCACTTCTTTCTTCTAATTAATCCACAGATAATCTGTCTCAGGACCGAGAAACAAGGATTCTTAGATTTTTCTTCTGACTGCACTGGTCATTCTAAAGCAACAAGTCTGTAATTTTCAGGAAATTAAAGTTTTCTTTAATCTTGATGCTGAAAATTCTGTTTTTTGTTCTAAGAAGGCCTTTCCCAAATACAAAATGCAAGTAAGCTTGCATTTTGTTAGCAGCTTGTTCCTGCTTGAAAGGAGCAATCAAAAAGGTATAGCTCAAAAAAAGTTAGTCTGACATGAGAGTTGGGCATTTTTTGTTGGCATTTTAAATGTAAATAGAAATAGTACAGCACTGATGTTGAATTTATTGCAGTCTTTTATCAATTTGCTGCAAATAACTAGTTCCCTTTGTTGTGAAACTTATAAAAATAGTGTCTTATGTCACTAATTAAAAATACAGAAAAATGCAAACTAATATAGAAAATTATTCTTAAATAGAAGTGATAAATTGTTCTGTACAATATATGGCAGGTTATGAACTCACTTTTTAGAGACGTATTTAATCATTTATGGCTAGTATGAATTTGGGGGAAAAAAGTTAAAGCAAATGCTACTCAGATTTACCGAGTAATAATTTTATAATTATTTGTTTTAAGTATCTCTTTTTTGTTCTAGTGATATGACCATTTTTTCTAGATAAAAAAACCCAGTTCCACAACCTTTCTATATTCTGCTAACTTACTGGGAATCTGTAGAGGGCTATTGCAAGAAAAAAACAATACCAAAACTTCTGTGAAAGCTTTTTCTACTCAGAGAGATCTGGGTCTCAGTTATTTGTGTCTTCATATTAGCAAGACAAGCAAGTGGGCAGTAGAAGGCTGGGATCGAAGGAGAGGTGTAAGACGCAGTTTGCATGGTGGGGAAATTTTTCAAATATTTCATGCTGATAATGCATGTCTGTTCCACTGATGTTAGGCTAGATTTCTTCATTTAGCATTTGCTTATGTTAGTGCTGTCTTTCAAGTGATAAATGCTACTGAATTCATTTAAAGTGCAAGCAGTAGTTAAACTGAACTGGTCTGATGATTGGATTACCTTTAAAATTCTTTCAAAATTGGTGAATATTTGGGAGCCTTTTTAAAAAAAAAAAAAGGAAGCTGTATATTCACATAGTTACAGCATTTTAATGATCCACTAGTGTGAAGACTGTTTGCAACTTTTTTTTGACAGCATGAACTGAATTGAGTGGGATTGAGGTTTTCCTTTGTTTTGTTTAACGAAGTAAGCTGCTTGCTTTGGTGTACTGGACATCTCACGGTAGATAGTTGCCCTGAATGTTTCCTTTTAAAAATCATTTTGTCATTGAACTATTCTACAGAATAGAGTTGAAGTTCATACCATGTGAATAGCATATCATTCATTAAAAAAAAATAAAAAAAATCTTTGTTTACTATACTAAGTTATTTTAAACTGTGGAACTGTAAAAATAGCAAAAAATGGTTACCGAAGTTGGAAGGCTACCTTAAAAAAATGCTTTTGCTGCTTCATGTTTTTTAATGCTTTCCTTCCTGTTTTTTCTTATAATGATTTTTTTCTTTGAGGGTATGAGAATGGGGGCCAGGACTAATAACAGAAATTCCTTGTTGAAAAGGATTGAAATTTGTGCTCTTTCATCATTCTACTAACTATTCTGGGGGGTGTTTTTTTTTTTTTGTCTTTGCCCCAACCACTTGTCTATATGTATTTTCAAGAAGTGCCTGGAAACAGGAGCGGGGTAAAGAAAAATCAGTAAAAGAAAAAATTTTGAATATACTTGAAAGTTTTCTAGATCAGCATACGCCATTAATTGTTGTTAATTGTTATGGCACACTTGCTGAGTGTTCAATAGCAAAATTCTTTTTCAGAATTAATTTGGACTTGTGAAGCCTCTGAAATGTTTTTAAGCCTCATATTGGTGGTTGGACATCTAAGGGGTTTTCTCATCTGCAAATGTTATCTGCGGCTGTATACCTGGACAGCAGCAAAAAAGCTAAATTCCTTTCTTTGTCCCCATCTCCTAGTCTACAAAGGATCAGAGACTGGTGTATTCTGGCAGACTGCTTCCTGATCATCTGCAGCTGAAAGATGTTCTCAGAAAAGTAAGCTTTATATCAACACCATATGATATTTGATCAAACCCCCTTTTTTTGGAAAATAGAAATTTAGATTTTTGTTGTTTACCTTCGAATTTTCATCGTTGTATCAAGAAATGTAACTGTATAATGTTGATATGTTCTGGAAAATATATTTTCAAGTATCACTTTTGCATAGGATTGTGATACTTGTGGATTGAGGCGTGTTTCTGATTAGTGGGAGAGCAAGTAGGCTGTGTAAGTCCCAAACAAGTGTTATGTTGTATGTCACAGAACCAGAAGAGCATGGGTTGGAAGGCACACTTATGGATCATGTAGTTCCAACCTTACTGCCATGGGCAGGAGCACCTTCTACTAGACCAGATTGCTCAGAGCTCCATCCAGCCTGGACTTGACTTCTTTGGACAGTTACCACTGTCACATAAATGGAATAAAACAACATATTTTGTTGATTTGGGCCATAATTTAATTTCTTGTACAGACTTAAATCCAGAACTTACCTTAAGAATGGCACTTGTGTAAGCAAATTAATATTTAATAATATAAATAGGTAATAATAATATAAATATGTAATATATTTAATATGCAAACCCAGAATTATAAATTCCTGAATGGCTTCTTGGGAAAGCTGTTTGTCCTATTTTTGATTGTCAACTATTAACCATTCCTGATGATGTTTGAAAGTTTGTTGGCTCTTTTAATTTCTTTTTTTATTCTGTTGGTTCCTATTGGAAAAAAAAAATTCTATTAATCTAATTTTGGATTCTTCAGTCAACATTTAAATCCTAATCCTAAATACACATGACATCTCATGTAGGAGATCTTCGCATACATGCACTTGGTTGTCAAACTGCTTCAAATAGTTTGGAATGATGCTACCAAGTAATAGTGACTTCATTGAGTTGGTGAAGTTCCTAATTTTAATACTTAGTGTGGAGGAAAATCTCTGAAGGGGAATGGTGCTTTAGTGAAAGTGGGCAACTGAATTTTGATATGAAGGATGGAGAAACAGATGCAGAGGAATCTTCAGTGTTGCTTCTGAAGACTAACACTGCTCTTACTTTATAATCTTTATTCTGAAATAGAATTTGTTAAATGGGATTAAACTTCTTACCAAAAAATGGTTTCAATTTTTTATGTATAGGTTTACTGGAAAACTGAAGCTGGGCTACTGCCAACCAGTATATGTCCTGTACCACTTTAAAGTTCAAGGAAATGCTTGTATAACTTATCTCAAATCTTAGTTTTGCTTGTTAAGGACAAAATGAAGTCTCAATCCCTTAAATTCACTTGGCCTGCTTACAGCAGACTGGTTTTAGGAAACATGATTTCAAACCTTACTTATATGCTAGAGGAGAAATTTTGTAACTAATGTCTTTCTTCACTATACAGGGGCTATGCTTACATTTAAAGGCATTTTAGTACTTGTATGCCTTGGGTTTAGTTAAAGAAGTTTAGTGAATTTGAAAACACAGCAGTCTTAAGCAAAAGTTAGAAATTTGTGTTGGAAGAAGAGGAGTTTCTTGTGCTCAGGCTTTTAAGAACTTTTTGAGAAAAGGTATGATTACACAAATTCAGTCTTATTCTCTGCCATATTCTTCCTGCTGGATTAGCTATGAATTCCTGATATTATCCGAGGATTTAATAAATCTCTCAGTTTAGCTTTGTGATAATTGCTCTTTGATACTGACCAGTGTGATTTCACTGATACAAAATACCTTGAGGCTGGAAGTTGTGGCACTCCCCGAGGATAGTGATGTCCAACACATGTCCGAATAGAAGTATATTGCAATAAACTGTCACATTCAATAAAGCTGTACACTGTAAGCTTACCAGTGATATGTCTAGCTTCCCTTGCCTTTCTCAAGGCATAAATTTATATCTAGGTAGAAGGTGACTAGTTAAGTTAAAGGCTTTTGACGTGGTCAGTGTGCTGATCACCTGTGCCAGTGCTTTCTGATCCTTGCTTACTATCATGGACTGGTAAGAAATTACACTTAATGTAGTAGTGATGCTGTGCTTGGGGTTAGGAACCAGTACATGTGGAGGAGTTTAAATGACTGTGAGTGCATCAGCTATGCCAGCAGTAACACACAATAGTGTATAAAAGCACTTTTCTAGTTTTCTTTATTCCTAGAGATTAAAACTTAAAAAGTGGGTAAATGGGTGTTTTAACATTTTTTTTTAATGGTTTTAAAAACCTTCTCCAAACACAACATTTCTAAATGTCATCTTCTGAAAAACAGCAGCTTGCCTGCACCATGCTGATTTCAGAAGAGGACAGAGAGGTATTTTGTTGCTTTTCTTGTTGAAAATTTGGTTACTGAGAAAGCTGCAGTGTGCAATCTAAATACGCAGTCATAGCTGTTCTGTTGCTATGGCCATATAAGGGGGTGTTTTAATTTGGTACAGTGAAATAGCTTCAAATGGAAGTTGTTATGGCATCCGTGTTGAGGGGTGAGCATATTCATGCAAAATTGGCATGGGCATGCTGACACGGCTTCAAGTGGTGCCACTCATTTGTTTCCTCACTTTCAGATGTTTAGGAATACTCTAGCCCTGTGTAGCACTTTGAATAGCATTCCCTGAGTGTGGAATATCTACAGGGGCTTTCATTTGGGTGTCTTCAGGTTAGGCTTGAGCCAAACTTAGACAGGAGTGAGGTGAAGGCAGTGGCTGGTACGTTTTTCTTATTGTGGAACTCTAGCACCTACATTTTTCATGTACCCTGATGTTGTTATTGAATAACACTCTTCATTAGATCTCAGAGCAAATGTAAGTGTTCTTAACTTTGGGGAAACTGAGCCCTGTGAAAGGTTTGAAATTTTTCCAAAATACAAGTTCAAGCTTGTGATATACGTCCTCATGCGTCTCCCAGGGTTCTTCCGTTGGTTCTGCTATACTGCAGTTCCAGGGAAAACTGGGGTGTTAAAATGTTCTATATGTTGTTGTGGACAGCTGCCAAGAAGACATTAGCTGTGAAACAGTAGGATTCTCTTGTGCTAGGCTGAAGTGTTGCTGTATGGTCTCTCTGTTTTGTATAATGTTTCTTTAGTGTTTGCAAATGCAACTTCGAAAGTGGATTTTTAAAGACCGTTTTTACCTGTAAATTTCTGAAATATTGTTGCTTTAGCTTTTCAATTTCTTTAATTTTTAGCAAGATGAGTATCATATGGTTCATCTGGTATGTACTTCCCGGACACCCCCAAGTTCTCCAAAACCCAGCACCAGTAGAGAAGGTCACGGAGCTTCAACCTCCAGCAGTAGCTCAGTGAGTCTTTTGTCATGCACAGGACATGAATGTCTTCTGTGCTAAGGAAACTTTCCATTAATTTCTCTTGTAACTTTTTATATTTGACTATAAAATACTGTGTTGAAAGTAGAGCATGCCATATGAATTTGTACAATTATGTAAGGGCATCATTTTATTTAAACAGATATGACCCTTTTTTCACATAGTAATACAATTATGTTTATTAGATGATAAAGCACTACTTCTTCTAAGCTGTTCTTTCATTTTAACACTATATTAAAGTACATTTTCCTTTCTCTTTGTATCCCTGTCTTTGGCAGAAATTGTGCTGTGTATTCAGTATTTTAGAAAAACTTATGTTTAGATTTATTTTGTGAAAATTTGTACCACTGAAGATAGACCAGTCAAAATAGTGCCCTTGTTGTGAGATACAGGTGAAACTTGGCCAGGGTTTATTGACAGGAAATGATCAGTACTTATGCATGAGCTTCGAGGTAGTCATAGTGTCTGTAAGACAGTGAGAAGTAGAAAATGTTCTTAACACTTTTCTTAGTTAAGCTGTTAACACATTTTTTGACTGTGGTTTGAGCCTTGCCCTCTTCACACCCTCCAAAAATGATGATCTTTGTTTTTACTGTGTTTTAAGTGCAGTTAAGGTTTCTGTTGTTGACTTGGTAGTCACTACTGTAATTCTTGAGTTTTTCCAGAGTCAGCAGTAGCACTAAGCAACCCTTGAAGGTTAGTCAGAAAGGGATGTGTACAATACCATTGCAGGTACTTTTCATCGGAGGTGTGTTGATTGTTAGCAAATGGAAGATACCCTTCAGTAATAACCTGTCTGTCTTCATTCTGCTGTTGATACAGTACTGTATCAGACTGCTGTGTGACAGTCAGAAACACAAGCAGTTTAAGCAATGGTAGAGAGGGGACAGTGGTTAAAACATCTTTTCAAAGGCTGTATTTATATCTATTTGCAAGCAGGAGACAGGGCCTCCTTTGTGATTGTTTCATTGCTATGTAGATCAGTTGGAAATGTTGTATTTGAATGACTGTATTAATGCCTGCTAAAAGCAGGCAAGTATGCACAGTGTTAGGTTCATAATACTTTGAAGGAAACAGCTTAAATCCAAAGCTTGAATGGCTCTTGTCCTTTCCTTTGTTTTTCATTTTTACTCCCCCCCCACTGTCTAGTGGTAAACTTTTCTTGTTTTCCTTTGTAGGGCAAATGTGATATGGATGTCTTAAGTAATTGCACCTCCTCACTTCCTGAGTTGTCAAAGTTGAAGAGGATTTTCTACTGAGTAAACATTACAGTAATTCTTAGCAACAGGATTTGAGGCTTATTAAAACTGAAATAATGCATCTCAGTGGCCAAATTGTAGTCTTGTTATGGTGACAAACAATTTAGGAACCAGCTGTTGTTCTACTTCGAGAGTTAAGTATTGATTCTTGGAAAGTATTGAAGATCTGACACACTAGTTTTAGGTGTGTTTTGGGAGCCTCGGTATTTCCTAGCTGCTTCCTTATTAGCGTTGGCAGCCCTGTTCCAGCAGAGAGCACAGCAATTTGGATTGGGCAGCTGGCACAGTGAAGAGGATGAAGAGTAGAAGGGGCAACTGAAGACAAGGATAGAGGAATGGTATTTAAGTCACTGCTGGCACTGTTGTCTCTCAATATAAAGTCATATCCTGAGGTTGTAGTGACTGCTATTAATGATAGGCATTAGAATTTTTGTTGCTGCTAAATATTCTTTCAGTTAAGTTTTAGTTTGCCTCAGCTTTTTGAAACTATGATTCCCAGCAACCTGTGTTTTTTTTCTGGAACCTATCAGGTGTTGAGCCTTTCTGAAAACTTTTTTTTTTTTTTTTTTTAGTATGTGCCCTAAGGCTTGTCAGAACTGATAAAACCCAGATGACTTGCTGGTGCTTATATTCTCAATAAAACTTGCAACAAAACATTAAAGCGAATAGTTTTTTAAGACGCAGTCGTAAATCTTGTAACTGTGGCAAAAAGATCTACAACCTCAATTTTATTTTCTTTTCAAGAATTTAGACCGTTCTGGATCGACTGCTGCCTCACCCACAAACCAAGAAGCTTCGTCTACATCTTTGAACACTAGTACAGATGGAGTAAGGCATCGTAATCTTGCACAAGCACAAAGCAATCCCACACCGAGCCACCAGTTCCCTTATTTAATGCAAGGGTAAGTGAGACTGGAGCAATCCTCAGCTCTTTGATACTCTTTAAAGTACTTCAAATGTTCAGTTGCAATTGGGTTTCTTTCAGTCTGCAAAATGATTTGGCTATTTCATCTTGAAGCATAAGTCACATTAGAAACATTTTTTTCATATGAAAATAAGTGGTTTTAGCCAGGAGTCAGTCAAAGAAGAAGTGTCCTTGGTGCTCCCTTTCAGGCTGCTTTTTTATTTTTTTTTCATGCTGTTTGCCCTCAAATTTGCGTGGACAGAAGTGCAGCTTTAATATATCTAGTGGATGTAGTTAGTAGTGTAACTGATGAAATTATTGCTTCTGGTTGTTTTTTTTTCTGTCCTTTATTCTAATAGTCAACACTAAATTCTTACCGGAATATGATGGTTCTTAGTTTTGACATGTAAGAAATGTAATTCTTCACTTCTTCATATTGGACTCAACTGTAGAAATGATCTGCGGGTGTTTTGAGTACATGCTAACTGCTTGTGTATCTACAATGGCATGCTTAAGTATTTTCATGCGTACTAATGAAATGTAATCAGTGTACATTTGTAGATCAGATCTGTTACTACATAACTACCAAAATTCTGTCGTTTGTTTTGCACTTAAAAAGCAGCTTTACTAATTTTAACCTATATGGCCTTTGTTGTTGTTATTTTCTTTCAAGGGGAAAACAGGAGGATAGTGCATTCTGAGATGATAGCTGTCATTTCCTCAGGGAGCACTTTCAAGTTTTCTTTCTGACAGGGTGTTCTCTCAGTACTGTATAGATTCTAGGAACTTATTTGAATGTTGAAACAAAAAACCACCAAGCTATGAACCTGCTAACAGTAACAAGTGTTTCTGTTGCTGGAAAGAAAACAGATATCAAGAACTCTTGAAAGTTTACTTAGATTCAGTTCAATTTACAAGCTCTAATTAGAGTTAACTTGGACTTTACTACTCTTTATAGTTTTCATCCTGCATTCCTTCAAGTTTTTTTTATTTTCTTATCTGAAATGTCCTTTCTGCTGGGAAGAAATAGTCTTTGCAGTGGGTGGAGCACTTACGTTATTCTGACCATGTACATCTTCACAGAAATGGTCATACCTGGCTTAATGTCTAACCTAGGTGAGACCATAGGTTGACTCTCAAGGCTGCTGTTTGGTGTAATGTATATGAATTCTGGAAGCAATTTATCATGTGTTGTGTAAATGACTAATCTGTAAAAAGTTTTAATGTTTTTTTGATTAGCTTTTCACATAGATGTACTTGAGTTTTTGTCATGCATGGTTATCTGAATAGGCTGTGAACTTCAAAAAGGCAACAGAACCATTGTTAAGTCTTTGGGCTGAAATAATTCAATTAAAATACAGTGGGATGCATCAGTTTGGAACACATTGCTGCCTTTGAAAGAAAGAGTAATTTAAAAGTCAATTAAAAATGACTTGCTATGTCTGGCATGTAATGTGAGTTGAGAGGAGTGGATCTGTAGATGGAAAGAGATGCTGAGAACCTGACATCAGCTGCACATATTTCAGGGGTTTCAGTCTCATTTGGACTGTTTCTAGCTTGGTTACCTGGAATAGGGTCCTGTTTGTGGCTGAGGTGCATTAGTAGTGCACCTAAATCACATATTTTGTTGTTTTTTGTAATCCACAAGGAATCTAGATGGTGATCCAAGAGCATTCTGTGATGCAAACAATTGTAGTAAGAGGAAGTGATTCAAGATTTTTAGGAGTGCGTTCCAAGTCTTAACAGAAATGCCAAAATAAATTAACCTTAAATAATCTTAGGCTTTTTTTTTTTAAGTATTTTAATGGAATGCTGTCAGAACTCAAAGTAGATATTTGTGGACTGCTGGGCACCGGCTCTGCACAACTCCAAATAATCTGTGCCCAGTGCCTGCTGTAGTCTGCTTTCTTCTTGAAAAAACTTTTTTTTTTTAAATGCTTCAGTAATCTTCTCAGATGCATCTGGTTTTGCTTTAGGGCATTGCTGCTTGTTTTCCAGCAGTAAGAAATGCCCTCTTTTAGCTGCTCTCTTTAACATCATTTAGGGCAATGAAATCTAGCTTTAATGTAATTTATACACAGATTGAGACTTGTTAGGAACAATGAAGATTCATAGCTGAAATTGGTATTGCCTTGTGTATTTTCATGACCAAACACTTCAGTTCTAGCTGCATGATGAACTATAGGCACTAGTGATGGGGAAAGGTCTCCAGATGTTTGAAAATATATGTGAGCGTCAGTTTTTTTGAGCATTTTGCAATGCTTCCATTACTAAACTGATTTTTACAAATAAGTAACATGAATGTTAAGTGACTAAATAATGGTTTTGATGGTTTTTCAGTTCTGGCACAAAGCCTCAGAGTATAAGTTGAATACCCTTTGGGAAAATAGCATTTAATTCAGATTGTTTAAATATTACAGAGGAAACAATTTAAAACTTTCTTTTGCTTTTGAGCTTTTGCAAATGCTGTTTTCTAAAAATCTGAACTTGTGGTGGGATGGGGCAAGTAGTTTATGTATCTACCAAGTTAGTCTTCAGCTGAGGAGAGCAAGCACAGCATTGTCTGCTCTTGTGGATCAGGGCCCCTGCTGTGCTGTGCAGGTACAAACAGAACAGATGGCTCGGTCCTGAAACGGCTTGCATTTCAGATTGGAGAGTACTTGGAAGCAGTAAACAGACAAGAAACATCAAGGCAGGGAGACTATTTGTCAAGTGTGGGTGGCCCCTCCAGTGAAATGTTTTCATAGTCTACACAGTCATGTTTGAAAGCAGATAACAAAATTACGTACTGACAGCATGCAGTATGTTGTAGCACATAAGTATCTTGCTGTGTCAGTCACCTTTGCTCGCTGTATTTTTTTCTGAGTAGCAAATAACGTAGAGGAGGATATTGAAATAATACTTTAAGTTGATATCCCAAGCTCAAATGAGATGAACCCCTAAATGAGATGTCTGTGGGTCAAGGTTAAACAAACCCAGTTATTGTCAGTCATGCAGATGACAGAGAATGAGCTTTTTAGTCAGAATAAAAAGTCTTACTTTCCACTAGTGGTAAGCAGTATATTCATGATGATTGTAGCTAATTAGTCTGACCTTACAGTCAAATTCAGTGCTGGTTAGCTCATTTTGGGTGTCTTCCATAGACCAAAAGAAGTAATTCTGAGCTTTCTAGCCATCCTAAGGAGCATGTGTCTTTTCAAAATATTCCAAAGCTATCTCTACCATTTGAACTGTTTTCTGGCTTATCTGTTTTTCTGTTGTCTGCTCTGCTTTGTTGTCCAGTCTTTGAATGCCTGTACAGATCCTACAGATCTTCTTCGCTCTTATGCTGTTGCTGCCACTCTTCTGAAATATTCTGCTTCCTACCTTTTTCTCCTTTTGGAAAAAGATAAGGAAAAAGTACATGCTACTTTCCTTTTTATTTAAACAGCAAGCTGGTTTGCTTTGCTGAGAAGAGCTTCTTCCTCTGGGGAGGTTCTTCTCACTGAAATATGTTACACTGTTTTGAATTGTTTCTGAATTTCATAAGCTAACTTAATACCCCGACAACTGTAATAGCTGTATAATTGACAACATCTGCTTAATTTTGATTTTTGATGAGCAAACAAAAGACTGCTGTGCTAGTTGTCATTCTAAGCCTGAAGCCTGTTGTAAACCAGTGTACTTTTGCTTATTAAAGGAGCCCGATCTTGGAAAACTTAAGTCTTGCTTTTCAAATAGACACATCTCCTAGAAAAGCTATTGGAAAAAAAAAGGAAATTCAATAACCCACCAAAATATTTGAATGTGAAAGAGAAGAACATGACATAACATTTGTGGTTTCTCATGTTTTGAGTGGTTACTTAATGTACTATTAAGCTTTAAGACATCAAGAAAGCAACTTTTGAAAGAGTTTGGAAGAAAGGAGAGACTCAAATCCAGTAATATTTCTAAAAGATGTATCTGTGAGGGTGAGCTATTAGCCTGAGGCAGCTCAACTTTTGTTGAGCTCAACATAGCAGTTACAAAGAAGAACCCTAAAATCTTTATCTGGTGAGGAAAGGAACTGGGTGAATTCCTTCAGAATTCACTCAGGCAAGTTGGGTAGCACTCCTTACTTGTGACTGAGCTGGGAGTGATACTGATACTGATATTCTACCTGCTTGAAATTGAGACACTGCTCAGTGGTTTGTCTCAGCATAGTACTTAATGATCCCCATGCAGAATATTTGAATTGTTTTGTCATTTTGAGAGTCAAATGTTTTATGAAGTTTGGAGGAATCTTATTTCTCAAAGTGATTGCCAGTTCTGGGGATAGAAAAACACATTCTTAAATCTTGCAGCTGTAAATCATGATTAATGTTTTTCAGTAGCAGCTTGACAACTTTGCTGCTTCAACATGTTAATTATGCATAAATAAATAGCATCAGGAGGGCTGCCAGTTCACCCTTTCAATTTTTTAAATAAACCTAGAGTATTGCCTCTGATTATCTCAGTTTGTATTTGGTATCAGGAAAGTAATTTTGCTTGCTCCCCCCCCCAACTATTGTCAGAACAGGTTATAACTAAATACAAACATAATAGTTTTAGTAGAGGTCATGGAGTTGCGTGGCAGGCTCTTGTCCAGAATTACAGTGAAATGCTTATTCATGCATAACATGGAAAAAAAAGATTTTAATGTCTTCCCCCATCTTTCTTTCTGGGCATGTCGTATATATCTGAATGCCTGGTAGACTAATGAATTCTCTTGGTGATATTTTTGCAGGGAGTGCCTTACTTAGGGAACAGGTGTAGTCTGCAGTACAATTACAGCAGTCTCAGCTTTTGCTACCTGCAGTCTGAATAAACTTTTCTTCATGCTTTATACTCTCATGCTGTCCTGAAAGATGTCCTGGTTTACTGCAGTTCACTACATCAAAATCTTTTGGGAAAGAGTTGGAAATCTTGCCAAAACATGCTATGTGCTCTAGGAGGTAAGAGAGGCTTAAGAAGTCTAAAAGCAGACAAAACCAAACCTAAAACCTGCATACAGGAATTTTACTTCTTTTGCATGTGAACCGGAGCTAAACGCCCATAGGGAGGAGAATCACTTAATGCTCGAAGTATTCAAGGTGGGGGGAATATAAATCCTTTACAGTGCTCTTAGTTGCAATCTTCAGAGCTGTATCTGAAAGATTAGTTTGTTGTCTTTGCTCATATTCATTTGTTCACATCTTTGATCACAGTAATATTTCAGGTATTGCTTCTAAAAGAAAGCTGTAGAAGATAGTAAGTTTTCCCTTTATAGCTCCCGTAGCACCTTTAAAGATGACCCCTGAAGGAATTGTAGGGAAGAATTTCTGCAGTTAACACAGTTCTTGAAAAATTTTCAACATGGTTTTGTCCCAGGGATGCAGCTAGTGACAGACTAAGTACAATAACATAAGTACTCTTTCTATAGAAATAACTTTGCTTATTAATTTCTTTTATGAAAATATAGTGCTTTTTTGGGATGGGTTAGATGATCTCACTACATGTTGTTTGGGTGTTATTTCAGTGCATTATTTTAGGGGGAAAAATGAGAGGAAAAATGCTACTTTGTTTTTTTAATAGTAGTGCATTTTATAGATATAGCAATTTAGAGCTGAATATTTTTCTTTAAATCCTTCTCTAGCAATATAGGCAACCAGTTTCCAGGCCAAGGTGTTCCTGCTGGATTTTCTATGTATCCTTCATTCAGTCCATTACAGATGATATGGTGGCAACAGATGTATGTACGTCAGTACTACATGCAATAGTAAGTCTGTATTATCTTAGTACTGAGTTACACTAATGAAAAAAATGTATTAAATATTGTGTGCAGGATCAAAATGTCTATTTATTTTGTCTGGCTCTGTTGTTTTACACTTAGTTTTGTCCAGCAAATTATGAAATTCAGCCTTGGATTGGAATTAATGTATTAGTAAGTTAAAGATCTAAGGGAGAATGGAGTTTGTTTTGACATGTATTACATGTGAAACTTTGTTTTTACTAGTGTAGAAAAGAAGACAAGAATAGGCTTAGTAATTACAGTGCATGTTTTTTGACAAACCAGTTTTATGTTTAAAATTTTAGCCAAGCTGCTGTTTCAGCCCAAGTGACTCCCAGCACAGAGCCAGCAAGATCTGCAGTTGCCCAGGCTGTCAATTTGGAACGTGCTCCTGCAAATGAACCTGCAGCAGTGCCAAATGTAGCCGTTCAGGAGAACAGGCCTGTAAACCCAAATGTTCAGATGAATGCACAGGGTGGCCCAGTAGTGAATGAAGAGGACTTCAATCGGGACTGGCTGGACTGGATGTACACGTTCTCTAGAGCAGCAATTCTTCTGAGCATTGTATACTTCTATTCTTCTTTCAGTCGATTTGTCATGGTAATGGGAGCCATGCTGCTGGTTTATTTGTGAGTACCAGAGTTGAGTATAGCTACAGATCTGAGATGTGGAGTACAGTGCTAAGGTATAATCCATTTAAAATTAAAAATTACCCACATGCAAAAGTTTAGACACTGTTTCTTTGTGATAGGGTGTGTCTGTTAAAAAAAAAAAAATTCAAACAAGTAGAGAAATTGATATGAAGAAAGAAAGAAGTAATTCTCAAAACACTTTTACAGTGAGTTGGATGCCACTTATACCTGAAACACAATGCTCTTAAATGTTGGTGATATTAATAGGTCAGTATTGTAGAATTTTGGGATGAAAATTTAGAAAGGCTGAGGGGAGGGAAGTTCATCTGTGTCAAGCATATACTTGCGTAAACTTCTTGGATATGAAATGGCAGAGCTAAGCTCATGTAAATTTCAAAAATAACTTATGTGATCTGTGCAGTAACTTTTGTTAGGCAGAGCTAAAGTAGTGATACTGTAATGGTGGGTACTAGATCTGGTAGAATTGCAGGGACTTAAAAAAATTTTTACAACATGTCATAAAGACCTAAGTGCACGCTCTGTTTCATTAACAAATATTAGTACTGTTGTCATCATTTCCTTTTGCATATGAAAGTACCTTAGTGATGTAAGTAGAAGTGAAAATCAACAATAATATTTTGGACTGATGTCATTCACTGAGAGTTTCTTTACATTGTAGTCTCAATCCTCACAAGGGCTGTTCTGTTTTTCTTACAGATAGGATAGTTAAAATCAGAATGTAGACACTTGAAAACATGGTAAAGGCTTATTTAATTTACAGTGGCAATGTGGTTCAAGCCTTAGCTGAAGTTTAAATTCTTTTTTCCACAGAAAATCAAATTTAAACTATGAAAAATTAAGGCTGCCTTTGAAAATTTATATAACTTAAGTACTTAAAAATGGGGAGGATACCCAAAAAAAGTATTCTACATATTTAATCACCTAATAATGGTACATTACTCCTCTTCTGGAATTGAGGGCTGAGAACCCCAAGACCCTTCTTAACTCAGACATTGAAGAATAGCCATTCAATCTAAAAGTAAGAATTACAGAAAAATAGATGTAACTTCATTCATTTGAGAGTACTTAAAGAATTTACTGAAGTAGTTAGCTGTGGCAGAAAAATCTTTTTGTTCCTTTCAAAAGAGAGGTTTTCAACTGTTCCACTTTCTCACATAGACACCAAGCTGGATGGTTTCCCTTTAGGCAAGAGGGAGGCCAGCAACAGGCAGCCAATAATGCAGAAGTGAACCGTGATGGGCAACATGCAAATAATCCTGATCTTGAAGAGATGGTGAGTAAGGGCAGACATGTCTTTTGAGACTCCTATATATTATATTCTAAAGTATATAATGCCTGGACAGAAAGTCAACTTTTATGAAATGGAGTTGATTAATCAGAAGGGTTTCAGCATTGTCCTCAGGTTGTGCCTGCTGCTTAAATTCTGTATTTTTCAATTCTGACAATTCCTGATTGTCTCCAGTCACAAACTTTCTTCGTGCTAGTTACTTCAGGAGGTTGTTCTGAGAGAAGTCACTTAATGTAGAATGATACTGCTGGTTACCTTGTGTCAGAATTCTGGAAAGAAGCAGTTGAATTGCTTCAATTTCTGTTTTTAAAGGAGCGACTTATGGATGATGGGATTGATGAAGACAGTGGAGAAGATGCAGGTGAAGATGGCAATACAGAGCAGCAGCCTGGATTCATCGCTTCTGCTTGGTCCTTTATCACAACCTTCTTCACATCACTCATCCCTGAAGGGCCTCCACAGGTTGGCAATTAAAGTGGAAAAAGAACTGTGTCAGGCAGCCTCAGTAGCCATACGTAGAAGTGGAGCAGATTCTAGAGAGTGTTCTAAATACAGTGCAATTTCTGAAAATTTATAATGTTATCTTTTTGATCATGGTGTACAAAAATGTGTATTTTTTTCTTTCGGCTTTCTCATGCATTGAGTATTTTAAGCACAAGTGGACTACTAAATGCTTTCTTTAAGATTCTTCTTTTTCTGAAGAATAAAATGTAAAGATATTGGTCTTCCATGTTTTACCTTAATTTCAAATATGTGTTATACTGAGGCAAAGAGCTTGTACTTAATCTGCACCATTACCTCTTTAAAGAGCTGTTAAAAATACGAATGTTGACAGACCTTTCTAAGTGCTATCTGTTTATCTGAATAATGTATTTTGTGTTAGTTTTATGCAGGGTGTGAATTCTTACATGGAATTTGAAACATACATCATTCCTGAGAGAATGCTATAAACACAAGGATTGATTTGTTAATGGCATGTTGTCTTCATGCCACAAACTACTAAGCCACTTCATTTAAAAGCTAAAAGCTTTTTCTTGAGACTGTATTGAAGTTCATTAAAGCTGGAGGTGTTTGACAGCTCTTCAAAGACAATTGACAGTGATGGGATAAACCTTAAATGTCTGATACATAACAGTACTTTTTAAGGACTATATAGCTGCTCTGGGGTAAAACATGTACATTAGTTTTTTTTAATAAAAACTGTTATGGTAACTCTTTTGGATGTTTATATGCATATTTGAATGCAAACGGCTAAGTAGCGCATCATTAAGGATGAGGATACGATGAATTTGAGAGTGGAATAAAGTTATCATGGTGGCATTACCAACATTGACTAAAGTGATGTGTTTTTAGCACTGTCCACACAGATACAGGTATGATCTCAACAGCAGACTATCTGTTGTTAAACTTAATTAACCTAATTAAAACTGAGAAAAGGAAAATGGTACATGACATCACAGTGCAATGTCAGGTTTTCGGTTGCTTTCTTTAAACTTTAATAGTAGTCAAAAAGGTACATTTGGTTTTGTTCCTAACTCTGAAGTTATCATGTACTATCTAACTTAAAAATGGCTGCAAAGTTTCTGTTATATTAAAACTAAAGGAAAGCCAATCCAACTTTCCAATTTCAGGGCAAAGTTCTTGAATAGGTCTGAACAAGTGAGAAATAGGGATTTATTTTATTCTTATGTCAAACTGCTGAAGCTATGCAGCAAAGTTTTAAACCTAAAGAAAACATTTTAAGTTTTAGACTCTGAAACATCTGTCAGAATTTCTAGGCCTTACCGAAAGCTGACTCAATTGGAAAAAAAGAAATTTGAACAATGGTTTTAAAGTGTTTAAGTTAAATAGAATGTTTTTTGAGTAAAAAAATATTTCTTACTTAGAAGTCTGTGAGAGGAGGAGAAATACAAATGTAAGTTTTATAAGCATCAATTATTTTATTTGCTGTATAGGCAGCAATGATGAATTAGTCATGATTAATTATGATGGCTTCCTCCTATTTTTGTTATGGAAAGCTAGTCTCAGTTTACATTCTTTGCTACATAAACATAAAATGTGTAGACCTTGTCCATGAAATGTTACCTTTTTAGTTTGTCGGGTGGGTCTAACTGGACTAACATTTAAGACCTGTTAAAGAAACTTAGATTTTTAACGGATTGTCACAGGTGACCGTCTTGGATGTCATAAGACATATTTCTGGAATGCTTGGGAGGAAGTTTTGTCTGTTTGACCTGTGTGTTCTTCTTCCCGCTTTAACCAAAAGTACATTTTTCTTTTTGTCTTGGTATCTGTAACCTGAGCAGTTATGACCTACCAATATCTAGCTATTGACAGCCATTTGTTGCTTGTTATTGTCATTTTTTAGGTTTCTGTTTGTTTTCCATGCTGTAGGAAGCAATTGGTGGAAGCTCTCTGTTGTTAACAGACTAGGTTAAGAAAGCTGCTCTTATGCTGTTAGCCCTGATTTGGTTAAAAAGTGTAGAATTGTCACTGCTTGTTCCTATTCGGACAAGGATAAATGTGTTGACGGGTTTCTCAAGGTTGAAATAGTGAAATGGGAGATCCTGGCAGTTGGTTAGGTATTGAGGGAGATGTTCCAAGAGTTTTAACTGGAACACAGAGCTGGAGCAATGAGTTGAAGAGGCCAGACTTCCGAGAGAACATCTTAAGGTCATTGAACCTCCCAGCTTCCGCAGCTTACCAAGGTATGAGCAAGGGAAAGCAAAAATGTGGTTACTGAGGAAAATCAGTGAGAAGTAACAATGAGATATGAAGCATTACCAAAGAATTGGAGGCAGAGGAAAACTACTAGCAGGAGCAAAAATAAGAGAAGGTGTGATGATGAATAAATATGAAGCAAGCATTGAAAAGCAGATTGAGGTGAGAGAGGTGCACTTTTCAGAAGAGGAAAGAACTTGATGAAAATGAGTCAGATCAAGTCTTTGTATGTGTTTCTGAGCAATTTGCGTATAGAGTTGATGGGAGAGAAAACCCTAGGAAAACAGTTGCTTTTTTCTTAGCGTATCCTTGTAGAAACTGTTCCATAGCATAAAACACAATTATGTAGTACATGGCAAAGCTGCATTCTGAACTGTAGCAAATCTGTATCATGAACAAAAGGCATGAGGATGAAGGCATTGTAGGATGTGCCCCAGTATTGACATTCTGTCATGTATCTGTACATCACCCACTTCTACAACTTTGAATACAGAAAAAGTGATTAAAATTAATTCTTTCCCTTACCTTGCAGGAAGATGTGATATGACAGATAACCTACATTTAGAGGAGTCCATGTATCTAATAGCAAGACTATGCCGACATGTGCAATGGCTTCATGATGTGTTAATAAAAAGACACTCACGCCAGAAACAGACATGAAAGTGAAGCATATTCCATCCATAATACTTCTTGCTGTGAAGAGAGAGATGAGATCAGCAATGCCGATGGAGCAGGTGTCTGAAAAGAGCAAGACACAGCAACTCTTTTGCATTATTTGTTAATATTGTGCTTTGAAAAACACTTTGCAGCCAATGTGTATCCACACATACACCTGCCTTGACTTCTCAACTGCAGTTTACATCAAATTTAGCAACACCACTGTTGGCTTAACAGGTTGTCGTGGTTTAACCCTAGCTGACAACTATGTACCATGCAGATGCTTGTTGACTTCCCCCTTTCTTCCTTCCCTTATGTAATAGAGAGGAGAATCAGGGAAAAACTCCTAAAACTCACAGACTGAGATAAGAACAGTCTAGTAATTGAAATAAGTGAAATATAATGATAGTACTAATAATTGTAGTGAAAAGGGGAGAGAGAAAACCCAAGAAAAGCAAATGCTGCACAATGCAGTTGCTCACCACCTGATCAGGGATGCGCTGTCTGTCCCTGAGCTGCAATTGGCACAATTCTGGATAACTCCCACACTTTATGTACTGGGTGTGACATTCTATGCTATGGAATATCCTTTTGGCCAGTTTGGTTCAACTGTCCTGGCCATGCTACCTCCCAGCCTCTTGTGCACCTGCTCGCTGACAGCTCATGGGAAACTGAGGAGACCTTGATTTTCAATTGCACTGCAATGGAACACGTAAGGCATTAGTGATGTTCTCATACTGAATCCACAATACAGTACTTCCTAGTACCAGCTAATAAAAAGAAAGTGAACTCTAGCCCAGCCAAAACTAGGACAAAAGTGTAACATAAACTGGGGAATTCTTGGGCACAAAATAGTGGACAAAGGGATCCTTATTCTCCCATTGTGAGCTTGCAATCTCTCCTTGATGCTACTGTTTGCTTTGGAGACCTTGACAGGCACAATTGGCTTTCCAGTTGCTCACTGTTGCCCATTAATTCCCATGACTCAGAAATTATCACACAGTACTCCAGGAAAAGTTTGCTTTGAAGACATCACTACCTTCTTACTATTGCTGCAGCTGAAGGAAAAAAATCCCCACCATTGTGTGTGGGGTTTGTAATCTTAACTGCTGATGCAAAATCACTGATGATTCTGTCAGATGGTGTGATTAGTCATGTTTTGCTGCTTGTTTCCTGTGCATCCTAAAAGTTTTCTAGTGTAATTCATTTTTTAGCAGCCTTTGCTATTGCAAGGAAGCAGTTCAGAATTTACCCCAGTGATTGTGAACTCTGACCTATTTTTGTGTATGTTTAGGGCAGTTGGAGACCCAACTGCAGCCCAGTTGGGCATACCCTTGTTAATAAGATTGGAGGCCTGCATTAACTCTGGTGCCAAAGCATTCAGGGTGATGGGAAAGCTTTGATGCTACTGGCATTCAAGTTAAGGAGGTTAATACAAAGCTTTGCCTGTGGGTGAGGTATTTTTCTTTCAGACTGCAGTTAGTATAGGTGGGGTGATGCAAACTGGGAAAGAGTTATTTCACCGCTTCTTGTTTGCTTCACAGCGGCTGGCTGTCCAACTAACAAGGTAATAAGTAAGTTTCATCATGATTCCTACTCCAAACAAAAAAGAAGATTTGGCCAGTCTGCATGGTGGTGGCTCTGCATGACTGCCAAGTCTGGAGTACCTGTTCAGCTACTGCCTGAGACAGCTACTGCTGGGAGACAGCTTCTTGCTCTTGGCTGGATTTCCTCACTTGCAGCTGTCTGTGCAAGCTATTGCTTTTGAAAGAAGCAGGGGGGACTATTGTGAATGCTTAGCAATTTAGACTTATTTGCAGGACAATGTACCCAGTAGCACTGGTTGGAGAGGAGAGGAGCACATAATAGACCTGAAGGAACTATCCATAAAAAGGCTAGGGCTGGCTAACTTTGGAATTTGCAGAGGTGAGCACACTGTCAATGGGAGAATGCCCAAGGCACACAGGAAGTATTTCCACTTCTTTACCAAGACAATTTTTGTTGTCTTTACCAAGATTAATTTGTGCTTGCCCTAGAGCTTTATACTTTGTTTAAAAAATATGAGGAAATGTTGCTCTGTAACAATAGATACCTTTTTTTTTTTCTTTGTGTATCAGCGATACTGATGTGATTTCACTGCTTGAATTGTTGTCAGGGCCTGGGATGGTAAAGTTGAAGACATGCAGTTTTTCTGTCAAATTATTTGTTTAAAGTTTCATTTAATGCTTAACTGCTGGTTGGAAAGGAGAGCCAAGTCCTGGTCTTTGTGTTAGTTATTGTGTTTGGGGGGGCTTTCTTGGAGTGTTTGGTTTAGTAACTTGGTTGCAAGGTTAAAACCGTAGTCATGAAATAACCACAACAATGTGAAAATGCACTGCTGTAAAAACAAACGAACCGCTCGTCTAGCCGGTGAGCGCTTGACGCTCCAATTTGTCGACGGGAGATAATTAAGGAAACGAGTAATAGACCAAATAAGAGAACACGTCATGTGTGACGGGGTTAACTCGGGAGGAGCCAGCCCCCCTTACCCTGCCCCCGGGTGCTGAGGGCAAGGCCGGGCCGCGGGAAGGGGCGGGCGGCGGCGCTGCCCCAGCGCGCCGCTAGATGGCGCCGCCGCACAGCGCCGCAGCCGCGCGGGCTGCCGGGGGGCAGCGGGCCGGGGTGGTGGCTGGGGCCCGGCGTGGCGGTGCGCTGTCGGTGGCCGCGGGAGGGCACAGCCACTGCCGGCTTGGCCGCAGACGGCGGCCCCAGGCTCACTGCGAGTATAGGGAAAGCCTGTTGTGTGCTTGTCCCGCGGCAACAGCAGCAGGTCGCTGCGGTTAGCGAACGTGCCGAGTGGGCGTTCTGTGTTTAAAAAGATGTTTATTTGTACTTTTACCAAGTCTCCTTGCCAGCGACAAGCGTGGCGTTCACCTTCGGGAGATGGCCGACGCTGCCAGGGAAGGCTGGGTAGCTTTCCCTTCATAAAAAGCACCCCTAACCCAATCCCCCCTGCGGTACCCTCGGCAGAGGCGACTTGCTGCACTTGGCACGCAGGCTCACTCATTCCATGAGCCCCGCTTGAGTTAAGTGGATGAAGTATTGTGAGCAAGCTGCTAAATTGCTCCTATTGTTGTAGCTTTTCTCTGGCTTGAGGGCTTCATATTCCAGGCTGTCTCCAAACAACCGTGTCTGTAGCTTGCCTTTTCCCGAGCCACTAGATTCTCACATTCAGATGCTTGTGGTAAGGCTGCTGCTTGGTGAAGCAGTGCTGTAACAAGCTAGGCACCCTGCTGTCTTCATCTGGCTAAAAAAAACCAGCCTCCAGATTATGTGACACAGAGTGGGCTCTGGGAAATGTGGAATCATCAGTTTATTGGGTTGTATGCTAGTTTTCCAGTGCTGTTGATTTAAAAGAATTCTTTTTTTGCCCTGTGGCCAGAAGTATGGGGCGTAACACATAAGTTGCAGCACGAACACTGTTAATTAAGATGATTTTGCCTGACTTGGTCTTGATACATCTTAAATTAATCTTCCTACATACTAATTGTAATGCAAAAGACATCATGGGTCTTCCTAGCAAATAGCTGTGATGTATGGATACATTTCCACTTCAGAGCAAGTATTTTTTTTAATTCCTGGAGCAAATATTTGTCTTAAGTCATCTGAACTTTTCCCAGGCGCTGCTGGTGGAGGACAATTGATACCTTCTTAATGCTACTTTGCTGATTACATTTCTCTGGTGAGGGCTGGAATTCCTATGACCTCTGATAGAGGGCTTTTGAGGCCCTTTACTAAGTGAGGGGATAGTATCTGCAAAGATCCAGTATCCTAATAGGGGTGACATTACCCAGTGTTACATGGCACCAGGCAGGAGTTGTAGCATGTCGAGGTTGTCATTCTTATGGGGTTTGTGAAGGCTGGATCAGTTCTCTAGTCTGATTCGCACTCAGACACATGAGCAGATCAGCTGCTGCAATGGAGGGGAACAGCATGACAGGGCATGAGAGCACCACTCAGCAGCAGCAATGTCTTAAGGGGATGTTGCTGTCAAAGATTCTGTCTCATGAGACCATAGCTATTGTTCCAAAGTCATTTGCAAGAACTAGGAATCCATATTTTTAAGACACTGAACTGGCTGAGACAGCATCTTGGGTTTGAATTTCGAGGGAAACACATAAGAGTAAAATATCGGCAGAATCCTAAAGCTGTTGGCCCTCTTCTTCATCTGGTCTTTGGGCATCATATGAAGCCAGTAAATAAGCTGAGTGGATTTGGGGCTGTTTGCACTGTACAAAGATATGCCCCAGAAGTTATCTGAGCTATTATGGACTTACATAATTTTACTTGTATATGAAATATATATTATCATATATCCTTCAGTTTCTCTCTACCTTGGATTATTTGTGTGTCTACAGTGATCCCAATTTCCTTCCATTTTTCTCTGTACTGACTTCACTCCACTTTTTATGATTGCAGTTTAAGGACCTTCCGTGTGTAAAATGAGAGACATAGATTAGCATGATAACTATAAAGTTTGTTTTTCTTGTTTTGGCATTACTTTGTTTCTGTGAGACTGGTGTAGCATAGTGGGCAGTGGTGAAAAACAGATGGTGAAGCTCAGGGAATATGTTGTGAGGAAAAACTGTTAGGAAGGTCTCTTGCTCTTTGCTATGTGTTTGTAAACATTCTGAGATGCCTGATGTCTGTTAAAGAAGGAGGTAAAATTTTAGTATTTATTGAAGGGAAACAATACCAGATTTTTTTGTCAACCAAGCTAGAGAGCTTGTACAGGAAATTGTAGGTTATTATACAATAGGGATTTAATTTTTTTTAATAAGAAATATTCAATGGCTATTTTTTATTTCCATTCCACTGTACATACCCAGGGCATCTTCTCTTTGGCTAGCACAGTGCTTCATACTCCTTTTGGAGCCTCTCTGTTAATGTGGACAAAGGTCCTGGATTTTTTTGCATTTTGGAAGTTGGCTTTTATGATGTATGAAAACACTGAACAAGTGCTTGGGAAAATATTTGCTTTTCCCTCTGTCCTTCTCTCTTCTCCTGTCAGTTCCATGTCAGCTCAAAAACTGGGCTTGCCAATGATTTAAATTGTATTGGGGCTATTGTGAAGAATTTGGCAATATGAAATGCCACTAGTTGAGATGGAGGTTGTGAAAGCATGTCCTGTAAGATATCACATTAAACTCCATTTCTGTGTTTCTTGGGGAGGGTCTTTCATTTCAGGCAATATAATTGCCCATCACTGTGGGTCTGCAGTGTCCCGACAGTACAAACAATAGTAAGATCACAAATACATTTTCAAATCAGATATTTGAGAGCACAAGTAGCATCATTGAAACAGGTTTCAGAAAGCTTTGTTGATACCAGGAGATTTTAGTTTGTCCTTAAGCTGAGAGAGTGCCTGTTGCCTTGGTATCCACAGTGCAGATACTACCATTTCATCTAGCCCTTGTAGTGCTGAAAGATAAAAAAATTAGATCAAAGAACATCAAGAGTGAATTATTCTGATTTTCTGAGTTTCCTATTAAACTCTAGAGTTTATTGCACTGCTTTCTGTGTAGAATTTTCCATTTTTAAGAGGAAAAATTGGAATTGCAAACATGGATAATGATCATCTCAAATCAATTTGATTTTAATTTTATTGGCTGCACTAATGTTTTTGCCCTTGTAATTTAATAGCTATAGTGATCTTCCTTGTAAGGATAACAGACTGACTCACTCTGTATATTCACAAAGACATACAAGCACTCACCTGCAATTACATGTATATCTAAGGAGCTCAGTTTGGCAGATCCTACTGACATATACCAGCAGACTCTGCTGCAAAATGTTGGGATTTTTATGTGTAGAAAAACAATTATGGATCCTACACCACAAGAGAGATTCTTTTACCTTAAATTGCAGTAAGTGAACCATCAGTTGCTGTGTTTCAGTGAGGATACGGAGCTGACCTCAAAGAAAAAACAGTAGAGAGCAGGGGAGCTCAGTAGCCAGAGCCACGAGGATGGTGAGAAGATGCTACCTTCTTTTTTTTCTTTTCCAAAAGCAAATCAACAGAACAAAAGATGGCTCCTGAGATAACGGTGGAGGTGGTCTGAAGAAGGAGGGTGGCTAAATGCCAAACCTGTGGGAGGAGTCCTTGTGACTGCAGAGGTGAATAAGCAGAGCAAGCTAATATCTGCCTGCTGGGTACCTGAGGGTCTGTATGTAATACCACAGTGGTAGCTGTCTGGAAGAGTTACCAGCGAGTAACAGAACTTGACCCATGAGTACAGAACCTGAGAGCATTGGTGGTGTCTGCGCACAAAGAGAAAAAAAATGAGATAACAGGGGGTCCAGTAGTAAATAAAGCAATTAGGCTGACAGACCTAAGTCTCTGAGTGATAATTCTGGTGAAAGCAGAGTCAGGGAAGCAACCCAGATTGTTAAGAAAAGTCTATCTCAGTTAAGGTGCATGTGATATTCAGGCTTAGATTTAGAAATGGGTGGGTTTCTATAATTCAATTTAATCTGGAAAATCTAGGTAGGGAAAACAGTAGCTAGGATTAGTATGATCCAGATAGTCTTATGTCCAGTAACTGGCAGATTTCTTCACTAGTCATTGGTCTAATAGGAGTCATCAGTACTGTAAACTCATTCGTGATCAGCAGCAAGGATTTTACCAAAGAACAGATTATCAAAATCAAACCAAACTGCTTGGATTGACTGAATGCCCATAGAGTTCTTTTAAATCAAAAGGTTGTTACAGAACACTAAGATGTTTTATTTCAGGAAAGCAAACATTGCGAGTAGTAACGAGCGGAGCAAGGGGGACTAATGACCCCAAGGACTTAGGGTTAGAGGCGATTTGGAGCTGCTGACATCAAAAAGTACAGAACTTCCCTCGACTTTGAATGAAGACAAAAGCTTTATAGGGAAGTGCTGGAGAGACAATTGGAACATGAAATGTCGTGTCTGGCAGAGCAGATTTTATGGTCCTTTGTGACAATTTATTAGTTTAGATGGTTAATATAGGGATGAACACAAAAGCTAGATAAAGAAGAGATAACGGGAAGCTTTGCTGACAGGGGGATTACAAGTCTGGAGACATGTTTTAAACATAGCCCTGAGGAGACGAATTCATATTGAATAGTTCAAGGAATGATCTTGCATAGAAAACTAGCAGTGTTTTTAAGGGTGGATTAACATGGGCAGTCAGATGGCAATGGGGTAACATCCCTTCCCCTTGGGCTCTTCCAGTGGTAGGTTATATGTTGTGGTTACAGCCCTCCTAGCCAGAGCACGTCTGTGGCCAGGCTCTGGAGTGCCAATGAAACTTGATACTGACATGAAGTTATGAGGCATCAGCAACATGAAGAGGATGGTGGTGTGCTTCAGTGAGGACTGGACTGATGAAAATGGGATGAAATGCAGCAATGCAAAGAGCTAGGTGAAGAAATTAGTGAGCAATAACAGGAATTACTCTTACAAACCGAGAGCATAGGCCTTGGAAACAGCAAAGGAAGAGTATGTAGGGTGTGTTGCATTATCAGATATTCACAAGGAGTTATAGGTGCAAAGTAACTAGGAAAAAAACATCTGCAGTCCTGATGTCTTAACATACCTTGAGTGAGGAATTGGCAGAAGGGAAGGAATTATTAAGTCCACTGTTCAGGGTGTTAGTGTAAAATGCTGTGTACAGTTCTGCTCTCACCAAAGTGAGACCCCACACAGTACAGTTCCATGTTCACCACAGATAATCTCCGAAGTGGAGTGGTATGGAGGGAAGAGAATCTTGGATGAGCAGGAGAATTTGAATCATCTAAGAAGGTGAAAATGAGGAATGATGAACGTTGCTTTGTGAACACATCAAGGAGATAAACTCTGTCGGGAAGAGTAGCTCTTTAGTGTAAAGGGCAAAACTGGCCTAAAGAGGGATGGATATAATCTCCAAGAAGAGTGGTAGGGATGAAGACCATGAGTAGGTGTAAGGTGGTGCTTGAGGAATCTCATGACAGGGCAGAGTTCTATTTCAGTTCTCTGATCCAGCACCCTCTTACCAGCATGTTTCTTCAGGGTTAGGAGTTTGTGAGGAAACATCCAAAGTGGCAGGGCAATAATGTATTGATGCAGCAATGCCACATGAGACCAGCAGGTCCAGAGAGGTGATTCTCCCCCTCTACTCTGCTCTTGTGAGACCCCACCTGGAATACTGAGTTCCACTCCAGGGTCCTCAGCGCAGGAAGGATGTGGACCTGTTGGAGCGGATCCAGAGGAGGGCCACCAAGATGATTAGAGGGATGGAGCACCTCTTCTATGATGACATGCTGAGAGAGTTGGGGCTGTTCAGCATGCTGAAGAGAAGGCTCTGGGAAGACCTTGGAGCAGCCTTCCAGTACCTAAAAGGCACCAACAAGAGAGCTGGAGAGGGACTTTTTACAGAGGCATGTAGTGATAGGACAAGGGTCAATGGCTTTAACCTGAAAAAGAGTAGGTTTAGATTAGATATGAGGAAGAAATTCTTTACTGTGAAGGTGATGAAGCACTGCAACATGTTGCCCAGAGAAGTTGTGGATGCCCAATCCCTGGCAGTGTTGAAGGCCAGGTTGGATCAGGCTCTGATCAACCTGGTCTAGTGGAAGTGTCCCAGTCCACGGCAGGGAGGTTGAAACTAGATGATCTTTGAGGTCCCTTCCAACCCAAACCATTCTATGATTCTATATCTCATGGAAGTCACAGGGCACATGTAAGAGATAAAGTGTAGTTATCAGACTTGGAATCTGTCCTCAGCACTGGAAATAATGTTTGCCTGTGTGAAAAATTAAATTCCTGAAGACATTTAGTTTTATGAACTTTACTTTTATGCCTCTTCCAAAAGAATACTAATAGTTGCTTTAGAAATTTCAGGGAGCTCTCATTCCTTATACTGTTGCCACTGTCAAAAGCAAAAAATTCCACTGGATGAGCCTGGACTGTCAGAGGCTTAAGAAAAAATGTATTGGATGCCAGCAGTTTAAATTGAGTCATGTAGGATCAGAAGTTTTATTCCTTGTGGCAGGGGTTATTATGAAGGATACTGTTAATGATTCCTATTATACTTCAAAATAGTTTCTTTGGATACACGCAGCTCTCAGTGCCTTGGAAGTTTTGCCTACCAAAATGTTGATAGCCAAATCAGTGCCTACATGCAATGGTTATATCCTTCTGTCCTTAATTCACCTGTTATACTTACTAATCTGAAAACAAAGCTGGGTAGAAAAAATGGATGCCTGCTTATTAATATCAGAATGGTAATACTCTTTAACCTCCTATAACTTAAAGCACTGCGAATGGCTTTAACAAAGATTTTACACAAAACTTGAACCATACTCCTTAAACTGTTCTAAGTTTAGAACTTTTAGCAGATGGGTAAAAACATCAGTTCAAAAACTTTCAAAAACAGTCCTTGGACTCTGGAAACAGGAATGACCAGTGAACTACCCACCCCATGCAGCTGCCCATAAGCTACAGACAGGGCTCTCACACTCCTGCCACCACTCCTACCTGATTGTATAAGAGCTCTCTTCCCTGGGCATTGGCATGTTATTTTGGAGGCTACCAAGGTGGTGGAGTCTCAGACACAAATAAGAAAAGACATAGATAGGAAAGATAAAGAAACGTAAGAGACAAGAAGGATGTAAAAATGCCATAATGAACTCGTGTGTCTTGAGAAAACCTCTAATCTAATGAGAATGGATTTTGTTTGAGAGATTGTACTGGTACAATTAATTATTCATGGCAGCGACATCGTTAGGATTTCATTTTATTTAAAGGCCTCTAAGTGACTTGGAAAATTGGGTTAAGCTGAAGAGGAGTTTCAGGAGAGAGACAGGGGAAAGCTTTTCCTTTTATTGGTTTTGTCTAATATTTTCCAGATAGCTATTAGAAATACAAACACAAATTACACTCAATCTTTAACATTCCTACATTAAATGTGGGCATAAATTTGAACCACGTAAATACAAGATCTGGGCCAAATGGGAATCTAGATGGCTTTTTGTGGGATGAATTAGGTACCATTTAAGTGACCTACTGACACTTGTTGGGGACTTGCTGTGTTTCAGCACTGTACATTAACACCAGGCTGTGATTGGTGGCTCCAAACCTGGGTTCCTAATGTCTCATGTGGTGGAAATAGGGGCTACATGGACTTACTGTTTGTCCTGCAGCAGCATGAGTGTAGACACAAATGGGGGTTCATGGGGCCGTGACCCTAAAACAAGAATGGCTTTGGCTGAGGTACATACAAGATAAAGTTTAGTAAGTCTTTCCCTTGCTGCAGTAGAAAGCAAAGGCAAAAAATGATCCTGAAAATCAGTAGCAGCCAGACCTCTTCATGTACAGTAGCTGAAGCTCTTTGCACTTGACCACACCACCAGGTGTATTACCCTTATTGACAGACAAAAGCACTTTCCTGCATGGTTTCTCTCCTCTCTGGAGAAGACAACTGGTACACCAGCCTGCGTGGGGCGGGTGGTGTGCCCACAGACAGCCCTGTCATATGGCCTGAGACCACATGCTCAGCAAGGCACAGGTCATGGGAACAAGGCAGGCATTACCCTTCTCCTCTCCCCCTCCCCCCACCCCTGTAAATCCATACCTGATTCACAGATAGGTTAAGCAGCCTCAGAGCTCCTAGAGCTTGTATACTGTTGAGAAGATTGGGCTTTTTTAGTTTAAGGCATGGATGCTTAGCCTGGGAACTATGCAGGCGTCTGAGTGTTTAAAAAGTCTGGTTTTCTTTTTCTTTTTGTAATGTTTATTTGTTCCTTCCCTTGTAATTCTCCCTGTTAACTCATGGACATCATTCAGGGACAGATTTAAATCGAAGCAGACAGACTCCAGTTCTGCTCTGTCCCTTGAACAGTGGAGATTTGTTTAAAAGTGCTGTCGGGAGCACACTTGGTATGACTGGAATGCTTGGGGCTTTATTTTTCATTTCACATCATGTGCGAAGTAACGCAGCTATAGCTTGAGATGTTCATGTTGCCCTGGTGGTACCATCTCAGCCTTGGTTGGCTGAGGGTTGTGTAAATTATTTACAGCAGCTTTACTGGGGATGCTCACAAACAATGGACTGGCCACTGGGAGGAATGTGGGGGATGAAACGCATATGGACCGAGGATTGAGGCCTTGGGAAAACACATTGGGCAATGGCTCTTAAAAATGAAAAAGTATGTCTGCAAATAGTGGTCTGGATCCAGTTTCAGGCTCAGCCTGAAACCCAGAGACAATCACTCTTGCTTTGATGTCTGGAAGGGTTTGTTTCACAACATTTATATCTAACTGACACTGGGAGGGAAAACTCCTATTGAAATTTACTAATTAAGGAGAAGTTTCAGTAAGAAAAATGCCATTTGTTCTACAATCCGCAAGTGTCATCTTACATGAAAATCCACAACAGGTTCAAGCTCCCAAGTTCTGACACACTTGGAACATAAGCTGGGTCACAGCAAGGTTTTGGCTGGCATGGGTGGTACCACCTAGGTTGGTCTTGAATCAGAAGAAAAAGTGGCAGTTTGCACTATTTCACCAAAGCTGTGGCTTGCCAGCAGCATCTCCTAGGTGATGTTTTGGGCATCCTGTTGGAGCTGCAGCCCAGCCAGGCTGGGAAGTCACAGCCCTGCAGTCCTCCTGGTTCCTCTGTACTCTTCTGTTGGTGCTCACTGCTGCTCTGAAGTCGGGTGTGCCGTCACTTCCAAGAAGAACTAGAGGCCTATCTGTCCGAATTTTGGAGTGCCTATAATTGCTGCTGCCGTGTAAAGAGAGGGAGAGTGCTCCACACCTCGCAGATGGAGGCTTACAGAACAACATGGCTGCCTAAAGCCTCTGTAGGCAAACACATTTTACTAGCGGTAATTGATTTCCAGTGAAGAGTTTGAGATGTCTCAGCTTTAGGACTTCCAGTGGTGTTCCCTTGGACACTGTTATGTTTTACAGTGTATATATCATGTAAGGAAGAGTGGACATCTCTGGCAATGTACTTAAGACTACTTGCTCTCCTCTGGCTGCAGCTGGGGAGAAGTGGAAATGTCTTCCCACAGTGTCTAATCTAGATTAGTCAGTCTGAATGGATGATTGTCTTGGGCTGTGAAGCCTCTCCCTCTGTTCCTCAGGGCCCTGCTCTTACTGCTCACCAAGAGGAAAACTTTTTCTGTTTTAACACTGGGGCTCACAACCTCCCCAAACTTCCAATAGATGAAATGTGGCTGCAGCCTAAGTGTTTATTTAGACTTCAAGAAGAAAGAACCACAGAAGGAAAAAAATCTATTCAAATAATAAGACTTTTTCTGCTGATGGCTTTTAGATGAGATTGTTTTGGTGGCTAGACACTTGAATTTACAGTATGTAAATATTAATTTGCCTTCCCATATGAGGAGAAAATTCAAGTCAAATAAATTCAAGTCAATTTGGTACTCTCATTTCTTTCCTTTTAAAAAGTTCCTTATTATTTTTGCAACTAAGTAATATGCGTTTGACTAGCCATTCATTTTTCCCATGAGTGACTTCGGATAAACACAATCATTTTAAAAATAGAGGTGAAAAGTAACTTCTCAATAGAGTAATCCTAGCAAAGAGAATTTCTTGTAACATTCATTATCCACCCTGGTAAATGGAAAGCTTAATACCGTACATGAAAGTTGACTGGTCAGTCCTTAACTCATGAAAATAGTTTTCCTTCAGTACTGGGTCACACAAACTTGAGTTGCTCTCCCTGGGACTGTAGTGGCACTATTCAAACTGTTGAAATGCAGCAATGCTTTTCTAATCATCCATTATTAAATCTCAGTCATCCAGATCCTTGCTAAGCAAAACTTCTGATGATGCCCTTTAGCTCTGGCCCAGTTTGTATCCAAGCAAATTTCAAAACTCCTTTTCACTTCATTAGAGCACTGTGTGGGCAGCTGCACAGCAGCCTTGTTGTATCAGGGCAGTACAAGTACGTTTTGCTTTACAAGCACAGATCCAAACTCTATCACCAGGCGCGCAAGGGTTTGTGTTTCTGGGCGCAGTCGGCCTGTTAGTCTACTTCAGAGAAACTTGCATACTTAGATCCTGTCAACTTCAGTGAGAATGAATACCTCCTTTGGTGTAGATCTAACTTCTTCTGATTTGGAGTTGGATTTTGATATATCCTTACCTTTGAGTATTTGTTTAAGAAATCAACCCTTTCTTTTACAAAGATGAGAGGATTTGGGAACTTTTATCTCAGTTCTTTGGAAGGAGAAACAGTAGTTCCTTCCACACAGCAGTAAGGAGGAACACCACATAATCCTAGGGCAGGAATTGGTGCTTGCTTGGGTTCCCTTAAGGGTCCCCATACTGCAGGGTTTTTAGTCTTTTTTCCCTAGCAATCAGGGAAAAGGATGACACCATGTGTTTTTTCTCAGAAGAAGAAACATTAGTCAGAAAAACTAATGTCATCTACTAAGCTCTGTTATCTCAGGATGAGCTGACTTGAAACAGCATTGGCTGGGAGAAAGCTGGTTCCAAGCTACAGCTGCTATGAATTAGCACAGGCCCAGCAAGAGCCTGGAAAAAGGCTGTGAGCCTTGTGTTGCTGGCAGGAGAAGGTTTAACATTGTTAAGTCTGCAATGGGTTGTTGGGTCAGTTTGGTCTGAGTCAGTGTAAGTGGTGAGTGGCTAGGAAGATCCTTTCCTTGAGAACTGTGTTTGTAAATACAAATTTTGAGAGTATTGAAGCTTCCTGAGCGGGCAGTAAAATGCAGGAGTGCTGTGTAGGAAAGGATAGGTGGAGAGAGCTAGATGCATCTTTTAATGAATGTTGTTCCTTTGTTTTGGGTGGATTGGTATGACTACAAGGGAAATGATCTGTGGCTAAAAGGTAAGTGAAAAACTGATTGGCCTTCATGGAGACTGATAGGAGAAAGGGGAGCAAAGGTTTCAGTGACGAAAAAGAGGGAAGAATAATGTGCAACTAAACAACTTTGATGATGAGAAAGGAAATGCAAAACTAAAGGAAAAGAGAAATGTCAGCTTGCTGAGACTTCTTGAAGGCATCTGGGTGTCTATCTCCCTTCCCATCTTGATGCCTTGAGTAGCTAGCAAATACTTCAGGTGTTCAAACTTGGAAAAGGACAGCTTACAAAGCTGTAAGAGCCATTCATTCTGCTTCAGTAGGCTGCTAAAAAATGTCTTTAATGAGCTCTGCTTTGGCTGCCTCCTCTCCTGTGAGTTTCATTGCCTGTGCTGGACTGGTTGAGTGGTTCGCTCCTACCTTCCCCACAACTTTTGCAGGCTTGGACCTTCCCCCAGAGCTGGCTGGTGTTAGTTTGACATCACACCCTGGCAGTGATAAGCATGTGTCTGGATTTTTTTTTTAAACTGGAGGTTGTTTAAATACATCAGTGAAACACTGTGTACTGTGGAACAGGAATAATAAACTTCTGAAAGCTCTAGGCTCCTGCCTGGTGCCAGGAGAATGAGCGATGAAGATTTTTTGCACTGCAAATCCCAGCGCTAACAGGGCCCCTTGATTTGGTCCAGTGAGTCTCTGGATGTGGGTGCTGAGTACAGTAGCATAATTTTAGAGGTGTGAATTGATTTGTCCCATTTTTCCCACCACATGTCCCAGGATACTGGGAGCGGAAATCTTAGCTAATTGTAGGAGTGTGGGCACAAAAAAATTAAGTGGCTATATTTAATGAAAGTACAAGCTCTATTACTTTTTTTCCAGCCCTTAATTATTTTTTTTCTGCTTGCTTAGCTCAATTAACACATGGGAAGGGCTAGTTTGGTGCCTGACTCTCAAATAATTTGAATGTAGACTTCCTCATCAGAGGTTCTAATGCTTTACTGTACAGATGGGTACCTATGTTGCTTCCTGGTGTTGTTTTCAGAGTTCAGCACATAAATCTGTCTAGATTACTGTACATTTTATACTCTTAGCAGCTAAAGGTTTAGTCCTCAGAAATAATCCTCCTTCTCAGAGTCAGTTCTTTTCCCAGTTGGATCTCAAAACTGAACTTCAAAGCTTTGTAGAAATTTGAAGTTGAGGCCCATCTGTATTATTCTTAGACTGTAACAGCTGCTGTATTTGAAGTACATGGCAGCGGTTCTTGAACTATAAGCTGCCTATCCAGGAACCAGCAGAGTTTAGGTCAGAGCTCAGCAAAGACCAAATGCTGAAATCCCGTTACTCAGCTGAATTTTGTGTTGGAGTATCTCTGCACCAAACTGCGGTCACGGTGGTGACCGTGGTGTACACGTAACACAGTCAGACATTCCTGAGCATCCCATCTGGCACCGAACACTGTCCAAGCTTTGGATTTGTATCATATGGGTCATGGTGATTTGAAGTTCCCAGAAAGCCTTGTAAGGTTAATGTAAATCTTCAAACTGATTGTGTACTTTGCTTCTAAAGTGAAAAAGCTGTCTAAAGGAGAATTGGGTGTTTTGGGGTGGGTTTTCTTTGTTTTGTTTTGTTGTTTTTGGTTTTTTTCCTTTTTTTATCTCCCTCCTTAGTAGTTGGGGCATGTGCAAAAATATGATGCTCTGACTTTGTGTGGGTGATCATGCAGTGAGTGAGAGGACTGGGCTGTCCACAGCTGTATGGTCCCAAGGACGGATGTGTTTTTGCGTAGCAATGCCATGGAGGTACCACATGTTCTACGTGAGCAATCTTATCTGGACACTGAAGTATGGCATCCTAGCTTTGGTTTTGAAGCAATAGCATTAAACCAGAGCCCTCTGATTATGGCTCATATCAGGCCATAGTTTGGTGACTGTTTTATACATTTAGCATGAATTTGTGCAGGTGTGTGTGCTTGCACTCTTCTTTGTTGTTCCACAGCAGAACTGCTGTCCGGAATGATAGCTGCCTAGATGAATTTGAGTTATGTATCAAGACAAAGGTAAATAAGTGCATATACACTTCATCAGATCTGAATTACTCTGTTAAAATATGAGCTGCCTCTTTTTGGAACACCCCCAGATTGCTTCTCCTCTTCTAACTTAGTTAACAAAACCATTACAATATACTGAGAGAAGCTGTGTGTTATTCTCCTGGTTGAGTACATACTTCTGGCTAAATTCCTTTGCATGGTTTGTACCCTGGACAGCTAAATGTTTAGTCCTTAAAAATAATCCTCCCTCTTGGAGGCAAATGCTTTCCTTTCAACACTGTTTCCTTCATACCAGGGCGAGGGTGGGATTCCCAGCCTCAGGCTGATCTGCAGCTCTAGACTGAAACTAAATACAATGCCCTGGGACCAAGTCCCATCATCTGCAGAAGCTGGGCAAAAGGAAATGTTTCTTGCGTTAGCTCAGCTTGTGGCCACACTGGGAGAATTTGTTTTCACACCAAACAGTTGGCTGACTTCTCTGCTGGGGGGAAAGGAGAATCAAGGACTAATCTCTGAGAGAAAAGGTTGTGCCTTAGAAATAGTCTTTTCCAAAGACTTGGCGCTATATTTCAATGGTTGTGTGTATACAGTACTTCCCTCCCTGAAACACAAGCATAAATGTTTTACTGGTGGTGCACTTCTGTGCAGGGTTCAGGTGAGTTGCTTATATATTTGCTGCTTGTTGTCTTTAAACCCTTGCACAAGTAGAGTGGGGCTTGCCTAGCTCTTCTTCCAAGAACATCAATTTTGATGGTCTTGGTGACAGGGTCTGGGTAACTTATAAAGCCTAGCTTGTTTGTTGCCTAGCACGTACTTTTGTTTCAGGTTGACTTCCAAGTTCAAAGAACATGTTTAAAATGCTAGTTTGAAAACACCATGCACCCACTTGATGATTATTCTTTTTAATCTATTTCCCCCGTGCAGTTCAGCACTATCTTGCCAGGAACAGCCTCTATTTGATTTGAGTTTTGACCTCCCATTGTGCGGGGAACTGAAAGTCCTCTTGGGGTTCCGAAGCTCAGCCTGGCACAAGTCTAAACACGGAGCCTTTCTCTGTGTGTGGTAACGGGACTGCCACTCTGGGCTTGTAAATCACCACCCATCAGGAGCAGAAGGTGACCGCCCTTTTTGTTGTTGTAGCAAATATTTTGAGTGAAGTTTTCACATCTCCCTCTTGAATGATGAGAGAGGGCATTAGAGATGCTGGGTTTACTTCTGTGTGTATGGGGATCTTGCATGCCTGCAGGTTTGCTAAGCGTGTTCTTTAGCTTTTATTTTCTATATGCTGTTGCATCTATGCCAGCTACAAAGTACTAATTTCTGCATCTTTATACCCTTAATTTGGAGCACCAACAATTCCTGGTTACTTGTGTTACAGGCAAAGCCTTTGGGGGTGGAAATGTATCTTTTTCCGATGAACAGGATACTTGCTAATAACTGGCTCTGTGTCAATAAAAGCAATAGTATGACTGGACTATGTGACAAAATATTTTCATTACAATGCATAATGCCTTTCTGAAATTCCAGCAGTGATTTTCACTGGTTTTGTTGAAAACATTGCTATTACATCTTGTCCATTGTGTTAGAAGACAGAGCTGTATAATCAGTAGAGATTTTTAATTTTTCAGAGTATGTCAGAATTGTCACTGTCTTATTAGAATGTAGATCACTGAGGATTTGCTGGGTCTGATCATGGCAAATAACTTCTAATAGCTACTTTCCACTTTTTGGTAACTATTTTAGACTATCTTGTTAACCAATGGACAGCATAAACACTTCCAAACTCTAGATGGTACCCTTAAAGAAGAAAATAATCTTGCACTGCATCATAAAAGCTACTCTGACTTGAACATGGTTCTTGAGGTCTGGAATACTGAGCCACAACTCAATGCCAAAGTCCTGGCATTCGACATAATGACTTGTAAGAAAAATGTACATAGTCAAGAGTAAACAGAAGAAACATATGAAAGCTGCAAATGACGACTGCCATTCTATTTGTTGGCAGTGAGTGAAAGGGCCTGTCAATGGCAAAGCATTGAGTATGTGTTGAATATGGGTTCCACAGTCACATCCAGCTCTGTTTGTTTTTCTCTTTTAGGGGTGTATTATTTTTTGCTGGTTGGTATGTATTCAATTTCTTTTATTTCTCTTCTAAAGTCTGCTCAAGAAGACCATGAACTACTGCTGAAAGAAAAGGAAACCTGACTCAGTTGTTAACATTAATTGCCTGCTGCTTGATATCCTTAAGCTTATTGCCTAATGGCATGTATGTGGGTTTTAGAGGATAAGAGTGATTGTGAGGGGAATAAAATGGAGACCTCTATGGAAATAAGATTTAGCTTTATGGCTGAGGAGAGGAAAAAATGATCATGGAAAAACTTTTGCTCTTTAATCACTGTCTTGGCCTATCTTGTCCACCAGTTTCTTTCCTTGCAATGACATCACCTGAAACAAGCATTTTCTGAGTAAATCAATGTAATGTCAATGGTAGACAGAATACAGCAGAGCCCAGTGTTATACTGGTATAGGGCTGGTTCTTTGGCCACATAGGTGGCTGAACACTACCCATGAGTTTGTCTGTGCCCATGAGTTCTGTGGTCAATGTGAGATGCTCTCCATCAGCACCTGTGGGTTTGGTCTCACTAGGGCTTCTTCTAGAAAGTTTATCAGTCTAACCAGATATATTGTATTTTGGAGAACTGACCCTTCTTGAAGCCAAATCCTTCTGGGGTGACAAGATACGCAAGTGCAGCTAGAATCAAGACAGCCATAAATGAAATAACACTTCCTTGCAAATTTATCTGGGGAAAGCGCTGAACTAAAAGCAAAGTATTGCTCTGGTAAATCTATGCAGGTGATTTCACTAGACTTTTACCAGCAGTGGATTTTGTTAGGGCTTTGCCATAACGAGTAGTAATGCTCTCATACAGACCAACAAATTAGGCAACCATTGCAAGTATGCAGGAGTGTTTACTGCCTCAGCTGGAGAGTAACATTTGACTGTCTTGGTGAAAGTAAGTGTACAGATATGTTGAGTGCCCCAAGCAGTGGCTATTTGCAGAGTTATCAGAGTTATTGGTTATCAGCCCCTTGCAGTTAAAGCAGAACAGGCTGTTGAGGTGGTTGGGAATTGTCACTTGTTTTGTGCCACCTACACCTGGTATTCACTGTGAGATGGGAAGTGTGTTGCTTCAGAAGAGAGTAAGAATGGTCTAATTCTGGCATGAACTCTGTCTTTCACCTTCTGTACAGCAGGAAATGAGATTTGGATAAATTAGAGCAGAAACTTTGTCCCACTGCCAAGCTTATGCAGGCAGGATAGTTGTGGTTCTGCTCTCCTGGGAGCTGGTGTGAAGGCAGGTACCATGGTAGACCATAAGTTGTTCTGGGTGATGTCTAGCTGATGCCCTTTCTCATGATGTGGGCAGAGACTTGCCAAGATGAACTTCCTGCCATATGAAAAAATAGCTGTGTGTTTAACCCATGGGGAAGTAAGTTATTGTTAGCTCCTCTTTTGCTTTGAAGTTCAAGCCATAACCAATCCATAAAGTCAAGGAACTGTATTAGCTTCCAACAACCTGTAGTGAATGCAATGCTCAAAGGCACATTCAGTTGAAACAATCCACACTTAATCTAACTCTTCCTTCTGGACATATGAATCCAGGAGGTGCAGATGGTTCTGATGTGCAACTGTAAATGAATACCTGGTGGACACCTGTTTGAAAATAGAAGCTTGGGTTAAGCAGAGGTTAAGCTTTTGGAAAGATCAGTGAATTGGAGTCAAATTGCGTGTCTTGCTTTGGCTTCTACAAGTAAATTGAATATTTAGTGTGCCCAAGCAGCAGGAGCACCAACCATGAAATAAAATGCCTTCTAACTTGTTCTAGCTAATTTAGTTAACCCTGACTCTTTCCATCACTTTCCTCTTTGTTTTGCTGCAGGGAGAGGCTCTACTAATAGTTAGTAGTGAAATGGATCACATGTGCTAGCCATTAAATACGTCAGTGTCAGCAATCAGAAGTATTAGAAACCTAGATTAGGGCTGTCTGAAGTTTGTGAAGGTCCTCTACAGGAGTTAATGCACTCCCCTGCCAAGTGTAGTGTGGGCTCATTTCAGGCTTGAACCTTCCAGGGGCACACTACAGCAGTTCCCTGAGAGAGCATCTGTTTTTGTAAAAACACAGCAATCCTTTTAGGGATGTGTAAGAAGAGCCTATGTTTAAGCCAGCATTTAACACTGGAGTAGCCCTGCCTTAGGTTTTCAGGGTGTTTAGGGACCTGCTTCCTGCAGGCTCAATAGCTTTGAAAATCTAGCCTACAGTGCCTTGAACTCTGCCCTAGGTAAGAAAGGCAAAGGTAGCTCTGAAATGTTCATTTTCTGTGTATTTCTAAACTTAACCAAATAAACTTCAACCTAGATAGATCACTGGTTCAGTGGCTTACAGCAAAATGTAATAAAATGAATAACTGTAGACTTTAATATAATCTCACACAATTGTATTACTGCCCAATTACTTTTTTGACCTCTTTGGAGCCATGCTTCCCTTAAAACACACACAGTCTGCAGTTCTCACTGTCCTCTCAGTGTCTTTTGTGTCAAGCAAATTGATAACTCTAGTATGACATCATGCCTCTGGCTCCTGGTTTGTAAGAGCACAGCAATGTGAAAGGTGTTGTGTGTCTTGGATGAAGGGTTTGGCTGCTCGATGCCTACAAGTGCTTGCTCAGTTTTTCAGATTCTAGAGAACTCAAGACAGTTATTTATTTTCCTGAAATCATTAAGCCAGTATGACAGTTCTCTTCTGTCAGTGACTGAGTTTTTTGAAGTCGATAGGCCGTTCTCCTAATAAATTAAGCCTACTGAACTAATTCTGCTACCTCCTTCAATAGTCTATCCAGTCAATCCTGCTAAAAGACACCTTCACTGACTTTAAATGAGTATAATGGGATATTCCCTGGCTCTGATTTAGGAAATAACTCCAGCAACTTCCTGGTTGTTTTCATTCATAAAAATATTTTGCATAAACTGATACTTGGAAGAGAAAGACATTGACACAGCACCTGGTTCTGGAGAGTCTAGAAAGAGCACCAGAGAGGTAGACTTTTGTCTGCAACTGTTTTGAAATGTGTTATAGGATTTTTTGTTAGTCCACAGAGGGTGCAGGACAGTAGATCTTGTCCTTGTATTATACTGATTGGAATATGGACCCATATTTTGTGTAGTTGCACAAGGGGCCATAAAGAGGAATTGTAGGTAGTTTATATGGACTGAATAATCCTGGACATCTTACTTCATCATCCCCAGGGTTAAAGGCTCAAACAAGACCTTGAAGGTCTGCAGGATCAGAATTCAATTCTGAATACCCATAAATCATGCTAGGTTTTTTGTATGGTGGAGGCAGAAGGAAAAAGTATAGCTTGGCAGCTCACTTGATCAGACCTGAAAAAAACCCAACCTGTAATTGCATTAAGGGGTAGAAGCTACAGACTGAAGTCTTGAGAGATTTTCCTGCAGCCTGAGAGCAGTTGTATCTCACAAGTTGTGTTTTCAATGACAACTTGTTTCCAAATGCCAAGTCCAATAATGTCCTAGGTATTTCTAGAACCGTAGTGAAGGGAGGACTCTTTTAATTAAGAAAGAAGCATTTATTTTGTGCAAGACATCATTGGAATATATAATGCATTTTATGTTGGTGTGTATGTGTAATATTCCTTTTCAACTTTCAGTAGAGAGCTTGAGTGCTTTGAAGACCTGCATTAAGCCTCATTACTGTCTCTGAAGCTATCCAGCTAAGAGTCAATACCCATAATCAGAAAGCACAAGTCTTTTACATGTTGATAGGTGGAGATGCCCGTGCTGATGCAGAATGTACTGTTTGACATGCAAACTGTCTGGCAGAAGGTTTCAGGTTCACAGTTTTATGGGTGTCTCAATCCAATCCAGTCTTCTGTGTTACTTTGAAATATGGTCCTGTCAGACATCTCTTAATGGAAGAGGCCTTCCCTGGAAAGGGCAAGACCACTGGTAATGCCTGTCTCTGCTCTGTAGCCACATTACAGGAAGCCATGCCAACAGATAGAGTGTAGGGTTAACAGGAAGCAATGATGTCTTACTGAAGAAATACTTTCTAGTTCATTTAACTGCTTAAATAAAAGGTTTCAGGACTCTCTAGTTAATAAAGATACTATTACCTTTGCAATTTTTGGGGAGGGGGTTGGTTTTTTTTGTTCTGGTTGTTTGTTTGGTTTTTTTTTTTAATAATCTTTCATTTACAGGCAGATGGGATAAACTGATCTGCTAGCATTCAGTGGGTTTGTCTCCCTGGATATGAAAGGAGAGGCTAGACAGGGGAAGTAGTGATAGACAATGAACTTCTAGACTACTGTTGACATTTTAAAGGCAACTGCGAGGCATTGAGAGCTGTGAATATCTCTTCCAGCTTTAGCACTTTGCCTTAAAGAGTAATAGAAAGGGCAAGACTTGGCATGTATAGATACTTCAGGTCTCTTAAGACAGCATGTCTTGAAACTTGCTCACTCTTTCCCAGCTGTGAGAGTTCATCTCTTACACTACACGAAGAAAGAAAAAAAGATTTGAAAAGAAATCAACAGGGATGATTGCAGTGAAAGAGAAATATTAAATGTAGTTTAGAGCTGGGGGGAACCTTTGTTTTGCAGATTATTTTCTGGCTTTCAGCCTGATCCAGGAAACCACTTCTATAAAGAAAATGAAAGATTAAAGCCAGAAACTTAATTGTTTAAGAAAAAAGATTTACTACCCATGAAGTTCATCGGCATCCAAAATAAGGTCTGTTCTGTAGCGTACACTATATCTCAACCACACGGAAAACTATTGCAGAGAGAAAGAAATCCTTGCATCTCCAAGAACAGGCTTCTAATTCCACCACAAGAAAGTGATTTCTCAATACCACTGGAATGTGGTTTCTAGTACAGAATTTCTGCTTACAATATTCTCCTGTCATCTGGTGAATTTAAAGAATGAAATTATAAAGGAGGAAATATTTTGTTATTATAGATCAAATAAATTAAGGCCCTGTTAGATGAATAGCTTGTTGACTTATCCATAAGACACTTTATTTTTCTTCATGTCTCATTCATATAAAGTAGTATAAATGTTGCTCTTTTGGCTATTAGCATGTGATGCAACACATACTATGTCTTTGGGCTGTCTAGGACAGTGCCAAGAAGATAGCTCTTCTAGTGCAAAATGGGACAGCCAAGAGGCTTTAGAAGTGCCAGTTCAGTGCTTCAGTATTTTCTGAGCTGTGCTCTTGTTACGGTGACTGTTATGAGAAAGAAAAGAATAGTGTGGTTTTAGCCTTTGTAAAAAAAAAAGAAAAAAACCCAACAAAAAACCCCAAACCCATGCAATAAATACACGTGTTAGGACTTTGTATTATAAGTTACCTTGCTGTGGATTACCTGTCTAGTGGAAAAAAGGCTTTCCTTTCCCAAGGGCAGCAAGAGAGGTAATGGAATAAAATCCTGAAGGAGTAGAGGGCTCAGATGAAAGGCAGGAAGGGAGAAGGAAAAGTGGGGGATAGAGCAGCAATGTGGGTGTCTGTGGTGTAGCTGTAGACAGTAGCTTCAGTAGCTGTAAGGTCAATTTAAGTCTAAAAAGGGGGGTTCTGGACTCCCAGTCCATACACACTCAGCCATACTGTCTGTCTTCCTCCATGCATTGGGAGGGAAGGCAGTGACTGGGCTCCGAGGGGAGTTGGCTCCATCATACTTCCATCGGGACTCTCTGAAAGATGAAGAAAAAGGGGGAGACTGTGCTCAGTTCCTGTGGCCATGGTTCAGTCCTGACAAAAATGGATCAAAAGCAGTGCTGAGGTGAATTGATAGCTTTAATCAGTGGAGAACCTTGTCCTAAGGAGGTTTCTGTGTTTTGAAGTGTAGTCCACTTCTCTTGTGCCTGTTACACTTAGATCACCAACATCCTTTTGGTAACAACCTTTACTAGAAATGGGCAGTTTGGAGAAAACCCTGAAGTTGGTGCCAGACCAAGACATCTGGCTTGCTTTCACATGTCCAAACACCAGTAATGCCTTTAAAGCTATCTGCAGGCATGTAAAACACAAAAATGTGCCAAATTATATACACTGGAAAGTGGTTGCCAAGAAATAATGACAGTAATTATTTTCACTGGCTTTTTATTTCTTTTGGCTTGTCCACATCTGTGAGCCCGGAAACAAGTCAAATCTGGGCAATATGTGTTGGAATATGAATTTCAGATTAACCACCTTCTCAGCAGCCCTCTGGCAACACACTTGCCCCAATAGCTGGTACATATTGTGGTTCCACTGTGGACCACACAAATCAGGAGTTGCTGCAGAAGTTACCTTATCAAAATTAACTTGGGAACACGATCTTCCCTGGATGGGAAGACAGAGGACTGCAATCCAATTTAAAAGTCAAGCATAGAATTAAAAATATTGTCAAGTACCTTTGCCTTCTGAATCTTTTATTTCAGTATTCATTAGCACAAATAGTTGCTCCCCTCTTTTCCCAGCTCAGCCAGACAAGGCTATGTGCTTTGTAATTAACAGGCTGGTGTCTGGTGGCTGAAAAACTCAACCCATCTCACTGGTTTATTGTTTCAGAAAGGCTTAAATTTGAAAAAAGCATAAACGTCTGGGTTGCATTCCTTAAGTATCCTCATATATCCTGAGTTGAGAAGAGCAGAATATTGTGTTGGATAAGCTGGCGTCTGAAGGTTTAAAGACTTCTGTTTAGTGCTTTGTAAGATATAACTTGGCATTTTGTGGTACTTTTCACAGAATGTATTTACTTCCAGGCCATATTTTCCTTCCTTCCTTTGAAGTTTGTTTCCAGGTTTTTGATATTGTTGTGATTTAACTAGAGAACTGGTCTTATTTTTGAATGTACTGAATTCTTCTTTGGTTTTATGCCTACAAGTAGGTACCAGGCATTTAAGTTAAATGATTGAGCACTGCTGAGGTGTTGCTTTCCTGCAGCCTGTTAGCTTGTTCATCAAGAATTCAGTGGTATCTGAAGCAGCTTTCTTCTTTCTAAAGCTGGACTGAGGACCAGTAAGTTTGCAAGGCTCTATCCGCTGCGCCTTTTAAATAGTTTTGCTTTTCACGTGGCAGAGTTGTAGCAGGGGTCCCTTGCTGCATATGCCATGTGTGTGAAGACACTGATTTTAGCAGGATCCACAGTAAAATATCAAGTGCTTGTGAGACTCATGGGACATTGTAAAAACAATAGAAAAGAATGTGTCAAAATGCCTCTATGTGCAAGGCACATACAAAACTCTCTGGGGTGTGCAAAGTGTGTGTTCAGCGTAGTACTGGAGTCAGGGTAACATGGTCTCCTTCTTGGACCGCACCAGTCTTTGCTGCTTTGCAGCCAGTGTGCTGGGAGGCATGTGACTTGGTGGCATGTGCAAGAAAACTGTTTTCCTAACCCCTCCACCCTGTCCCAAACCATTTATTCCCCAGGATTTAGCTAAGCATAACCTTGGTCTCTGTGTTGTTTGAAGTGAAAGTGTTCCTGTGTGAGTTCTTGGCTCTTGAAAGCAGTTGGCATCCTGTAGAAAAGTCTCATTGGATTTGTAGACACTGTGAATTTAGTACTCTGAACACGCAATAATACACCTTTCCTGGCATAAAGAATAAGGTAATTGAATTCACAGGAGAAAAACATTAGCATAGAGCAGATCATGAGACAGGATGAAGGTTGAGCCAAGCCTACTGATGTTTACTCCTGTGATGTGGTCACTGTGACTGATGACAAAGGTGCAAGAATAGACATCTGAGATCAATGACAGGCTGACGAAGAAGCTCCTCTGTTGTATGCTGCTCTGCCATGGGGTTCTTCTAAATTGCCTGCCTCTGTCAAACAAAAGATGAAATAAGTACATAGATCTTGCTCTGGAAAGACTCCCTCTATCTCCTCAGTACTTGCTCAGCATATTTTTATTAACAGGAAAACTATTTTCCAGTTAGTCAGCTAAAAGTTCCTTATTTGTTTATTCCATTCAACTGAACCATGGAGGTCTAGGGGGAAAGTTCAATGCTATGTTTGGAAAACAGCATGTATGGTCTTTGGTTCTGCTAACAGAAGACTGGTATTTAATCTCTCTGTCCTGTCACTTGTGTCAAAAATAAGACTTCAAATTGGCCCTCAAGTGTGTCGTGAAGTGGCCTGCTGAAAAAATCTCATAATTTCTCAAGGATTAGAATAATATGTGGCTGACAGTTTCACTTTAGTCTCCATTTACTGGGCAATTTGGCTTTGACTAAATTCCCCCTGCCCCAACATATCACCAAAGTTTCCCATAATTCAATCTGTTACTGAAAACAAAGTTACTATTTCCTTGTTAGGACCAGTGGGGTGCAAGCCTGGCTGAAAGCCCCCCTGAGAAGTGGTAGCTGTGGTGCAGCTCTCTGGAACAAATTTCTGTTGCTGAGGGAAAGCCTTGAGAAAAAAAGGGAGAAATACAGAGATGCCTTCTGAGTCCTTTTACACCTCGATGAGGACTGAACCAGAAATGCAGCCTGCCTCTCCCAAAGAAGAAAGTTTGTTCTCCTGGGCAAACAGCTTTAAGATTCTATTTTGTATTACTTTATGAAATTATGAGTCCTTGGGTATCGATTCTATTTAGGTGAAGCAGAGGCATCCTGTGGCAGAACTTGCCTTCTGTGGCTCTGAATCAGCAGGATATGAACACCTCTGTTCTCTGCTCTTGAAACCTCTCTGGGAGGTCAGAAAGCCACAGACCCCTTTATTCTTTGGGCTTGGATTATTTGCCATATCAAAACTACTATGGACTCTCTAGAATGGAAAAAATGCTCTTCAGACCCCTGTTCCCACTAAAGGATGGGGAGGCTTGTTTGTTGGGTGCCCGCCTTGGGGCAGGGACTGCTATGAATCCCCTCTGATTTGAAGGGATTACATGTGGATAGCTAGGGAGTTGCAAGGATCCCAAGGGGTCTGGGAGCTCCAGGAGTCATGGCAGGATACTCCATTATGGAGAAATCAAACTGAAATGTTCACTAGATGAAAAAATAAGCGGTTTCTTCCTTTGACATAGTATATCAAGGTGGTAAGGTTTCACACTGGAGGAAAAAAACACTCTCAAAATGTCGTTTGCAAGGAACAGAAACTTTTTAGGGCAATGATGCCAGCTACGTGCTTGCACTTCCTCTTGGAAACGCCATTGCTTCTAAAATGTTCTCAGACTAAAGCTTTTAAGGCTTTCTCAAGGACTGCAGACCTCCCTGTAGCTGGGCTCTTACCAAAGAGGTTCCTTGGGGCCGGAGGATACAAAGAGGGCTATCGGATTTCTCGGTCATCTTGAAAAGGACTTGCAACCTCATCAACAATCCCCTTTGAAATAGTTTAGGAACAGTGATGACCGATGTTGTGAAAAATGCCTGTGGTGGCTGTCCAGCTGTTGTTACACAGCACCTGCAAGGTTCATGGATAGGAGATAATAGGAGAGGGGGTTTGGAGAATTTGAGGCATGAAGAAAAGATATCCTAAGAGCCGAGGGGTTTGACTTCACAGACTCATATGTTTTCATTTATACTTAGTGTTATGCCTGTGCAAAATATTTAAAAATGACTTTGTAAAGATTGAATTGATTAAACAATGGTCAAGGCAAGAAGGAAACAGGCTTGGTGTATGAACTAGAGCGAGGTAAGGGAAACTGCTTTTAAGTCCAATATTTATGATATCTAACCATGACATCATGAGGTTGAATATAACGATTATCTTATTCACTAGCAGTGCTCATCTGGTACCTGTGATGTTGCTTCCGGCTTGAGTGTAGCCCATTGCATGCATTGGTCACCTATGGTTCTTTTAGTGAGGGACAAGGCTCAGAGAATAGACAAAAATCAAGTATTCTTCCCACTCTTTAAGTATGTGTTAGCTGGTGTCCAGTGACCACCCCAAAATGGATGTTACTTCCAGCACTGGAGGTGGGCAGCTAGAAAGTTGTCACAAATCTGAATGCAAATAGTGGAAACTGGAGCAGCCTCTGCTATGCGGAGAAGTGGTTTTGTTCACAAAAATCATCACCGGCTCAAGAGTGGACTAAGAAAAGCTGTCCTCTGGACTATGATGTGTTAAACACTTGCAGTCCGAGCCTCTCTGGCAGTCTCTGGCTGATGTTACCCGCAAAGGCCCCATTGAGCTCAAGTGGAGCAGGACACCACCCAAGAGACAAATGGATCATGAGTGGCCTTTCCTGTGCAAAGCTCTGGATGTCAATGCCTTGCAGATGCTATGGAAGAATAAAACACAGGGCTGTAAATGGAAAAGCAAGAAGATTATGATGTAAATATTGCTGGAGTGGAAAGCCTTATCTATAAAGAAAAAAAATGTACAGTCAGCTTTGCACTAGACAGCTCTCTGGAGCACAGGAGAGCTGTGAAATGAACACCTGGCTAGAAGAAAAGGTCTCAGATACGATGGCCATTGGCCAAGCTCCAGCATGGGAATGAAGACTATAAATCAGAAAACTTTCTCACTGATACCAGTGCCTGCTCAGGGTCTCGGAAGCATGCATCTCCCTGGATTGTGCAGGCATTGCTGATTGTGGTGTAGGTGGTCTGAGGCTCTCATTGTTCCTCTGATTTCTGTTGCCTTTCTCCTGGCAAGCAAGTTGGGGATTTATGGTGGGAAAGCAGTCCAAGAAACGCTGCTAAACCAGCATGGGAAGCTTTCCTCAAGACGTGATCTTTGGAGCAGCACAACAGAGGCTGGATGGTAAGAAGACCTGACTGCAGCTTGGGAAGCAGCTCTCCTTATTTCCCAGCCCATGTCCACCACATGCTGGGTCCCTGCTCATCCTGCCTCATCTCTGTGGCAGCACGTGACAGAGCTGATTCCTTGTGGAGCAGCATTTTAAAAAAAATATTTTCACCTATGCTGGTTGCAGGATAGGTTTATACAAGATTGACCACCTTTTTATTTTGGACAATCAGTGTGGGTTTTTTCCTTATGAAGAAAACAATTGCTGTCTCCAATACAGCAGCAGTGTTTTTGTGCTTCCAAGCTGGTGTGTGAAATGGAGGAGAAACAAAGTGCAAATCATGACCTCTAATCCACTGATCGAAGGCAATCACATTTATACAGGGAAACAGCTAAGCAAGTTCTTCCATTCCTCCTGAATCTTATGGAAGTTTTACTGGATTCAGTAAGACCAGGTCAAAATTATTGTTATGGTGAACGCTTTCTACTTGTAATATGCCATTTAAACTTTGCCTAAAATGTCATCATTCCCTAGGCTTACCGCTTTTGTTTCTTGTTTACAAAGAAATATTTTGAAATACATACATGGCCATTCTGAGGCTTGGTGTCTGTCTATAAGGTATGGTGTGCAATTTTGCAATCTCAGTTTTCACTGTCACCTTAATTACTAACAAGTAGTTAAAATGGTTGCATCAAAATATCAAGTTTTCAAGTATGCCAGAAGCCAGTTGAGGGTTTGTTCTTCTTTGTTCTGTATCAAAAATGGAGTATAAAGGCTATATAGGTAACTTCAGTTCTGGGAAAGTGACTGATGTAATTTTCTTTACCAGCACAGTTCCCATCTGTAGGCAAATGAAAAAAAAAAATGAAGAAGACACGTTGGTGATTAATTCACAAGCAGGATGCGAGCAATCTGCATTGTTTCCATGCATTAGTCAGCTAAAACACTCCTAGCAAATCCTATCCCTTTATCACTCTAATCCTTCAAGTCTGGAGGGAAAATGCAAAAGCATGTTTCAAATAGAAAAGCACCCTCAGCCTCTCTCCTTGTTAACAACTTGCTTTTCAGCCTGACTTCGTCTTGCGGCGTTATTTGGCTTAACATTGAGTTCCCATTAGTATATACAAAACAGACAATTCAATTTGGCGTCTCTGGAGTCCCAGCTGACAATTATTCCCCTGACACAAAACAAATGGTTTGGTTTTGTGCATGTGAGCAAGATGCTTTCTACCACTGTACTTTCTCCAAGAGAATTGTTCTGTTGCTCTTTGTTTTGGAAATACTAACTTTCAAATCTGGGAAATCAAACCACTGTGATGGCGTGTTGTCTCAGAGAAGTCATGGGCTGTACATCTGAAACACACTGCTCTTCTGCTAGAGATATTAGCTTTGTAAATTGTGTTCTTGCTTGCTTTATTCACTGTACTTGCTAAAAAAGGCTCAAGAATCAAAATCATGGATATTTTTTGCCAGCAAGCTATATTTTGATGGTTTTGCTGTAGGACACAAAACTCTTCTGTGTCTTCATCTGGCAAAATCCAGCACTGCAGCCCAGTGCGTGAACCCTGAATCTGTCACACAGGAGTGGGGAAGTGGCTGAGAGGAGCAAGCTCCAGGGTAGAGGCTCCTTCAAGCAAAACTTCAGCCTGGGATCCCTGAGGGGGATAAGCAAAGAGAAGCAAGACCTGGTGCACCAGGTGGGGGTTTTGCAGAGAGTTATCAGTCAACAGCTGTAAACCCAGACTCCTTGCAGCTGATAACAGATCTGCTCATTCAGCCTGGCCACTCATGCATGGAAAATCAAAGAAGATTGAAATCTGTTTGGGGCAGGGGGAGGGGAATGACCCAACCTTCAGTAAGCTCCAGACTACCACAAGACTGTTGTCAAGACACCATGTGTCTGGACTACTGCTTTTAAAGGTGCCTCTGCTGGTTATTGATCTGTGACATAGGAAGTCCACTCACCTCTTGTAGCAGGAAATTAGGAATATCTATATTTGGGGTTTGTAGTTCTAATTCTTGATTGGTAGCAGTTCATAGAAATATTGATGTTTCTCAAACTATAGTTATTCACGAGCCCATGTTGCCTTCAGGCAAACTAGGGAAGGATGGAATTCTAATCTAGTTTTAGCTGGCTAACAACACTTTCAGTTTCTTATTCAGTTTCTTATACAGACACTGTAAGGCTGCATGCAGCATTACAGCTGGGTGCAGAAGACTTTATAAGGTTTTTAAAAAAACAGATTTCTGCATCTGTCTAAATTGTTATAAAACATATGTTTCACTCTTGCAGCCTTTAGGCTACCAAGTACTTCCATGCTTGGAGGTACATAGTGGCTGCAGCCAGACTTGTATACAGCAAAGATCCCCTCTCCTCCCTTTTTTTTATGGTAAGGAAACCTAGGCACATCCCAGAAGCCATTGCTGCTGCATCCTCTGAAAAATTCTCAGTCTGGGCGATGGAGGGGACCAGGAGCCTGCAGAAATACCATGGCATATCCCAGTGGGAGTGCAGCCCTTGAGTCTATGATTACCCTGGAGCAGGGGGACAGTGGACAGATCTCTAGTACCCACTATCAATGTGCAGGGCAGGAACAATATGCAAGAACAAGCTTCTATGTAAAAAAAAATACCTCTATTCATCCTGAATGGACCAGCATCTGAGAGGCAGTAACATCCAGGACAATGGCTAGGACCTGGAATAGGAATGAGCCTGTTTATGATGATGGTGCTTCACGGGAATCAAAAGGACTAGTGCTTTTTGGGAGGAAGATTTGCTGCTATTTCTGAAAGTCAAACCTTACAGAACCTAACCAATTAACTCAGTAGAGAGGTCTCTCAAAAGCTTCTGGTGCTCATCATCCTTCTGCAACAACTTGGCACCCCTGGGCTAGCAGTTCATAGAGTCCAGAGAGCACTCTCAGGCTGAAAGGCATTAACTATGCAAATGCAGTATGGGTCATTATCATTATGGTCCTTTCATGTTCTTACTCAAATCACTGATGTACCTTCTGTATCCAGCTGACCAAGCAGTATTTCTTGCATTATAGGATTCTGATTCCACTTCCATTGTTAATGTTCATTACTTTCTTGGAGAGCTACAATTTCATTATTAATACATCAGTGTAAGAGAGCACAGATTACATAAATGCATTTCTGAACATTAGTTAAATATTAGTTTTAAGAACAAAATATTCTTCCTCTGCCAACACTATGTTCCTTCTTGTACAAATACTTCATGGCTACAATTGCAAAAGTATATGGAAAAAGCTTTTATTGACTTAAAAAAGTAGCAAAGTAAACATTTGCTTATCTTCTCCTACTTCTAAGGAAAATCAGAACTGCAAGTTTGAAAGCTGGTTACCATGCATGTTTGAATCTGTCAAATGATAATACCAGTAAATTTAAGAACTGTTTGTTATCTTTCTATGAGAATCAGAGAGTGAGTTCCTAGTGTCTGATCTGTTTCAGTGGTACCACTTGTGGCTGTGGTGTGGTCATCTGTATCTTTGGTGGTCTGACTAGCCCTGTCCAGAGAGCTGATGTTTTTGCTGAGGACAGTCTCACAGCTGAGCAGTGGGATGAGAGCAGGGTGACGACTGTACTCTAGTGTCACCAATTTCAGAGCTAAAGCTGTTCCAAAAGCTGGTTTAGCTGCAAACAGATATCTGGAGCATAGATGTGATGTAGCCAAAGCATTGCTTTTCTACAGCCAGACCTGGGCTGCAGCTGTCTGTGGGACCAGGGAGGCTCAGAGCTGGGTTTAGTTGATTCTATTATAATAGCTGTTGAGTGCTTGGAATATCTTGTTGTGTTGACCCTCCTGGGAGGCAGGGGAGTTTCATTATGCTGTTTCCACAGCTGTAAAACCCAGGTAGAGAGAGCTAGGACTAAACTGTGACACCTACCTCTTGCCCCCAGGCAGAAGCAGATGCCTTGTCACAATCCTGGAGGGATGTCTCCCCTCCCTGCCAGCCTCTGATAGATAGAGATTGTGGACACAGCTGGCTGCTCCAGGGATCTTCTGTGCTGCATGGATTCCTGCTATCGTTTTTGTCCATTATTATAAGTGAGGTAAACTCCAGTCCAGGCCTCATCTCTTGAAACACAGCAGAACGACTGGACTGCTTTATAGAAAAGGTCCTGTGCTTTAATGCACCCCTGTCACCCTATGATTTTGCGGCTTAGCCTTAGAATTGAACTCAGGAGTTATTTGGAAATTCTCTGAGGAGGATTCCTCTTGGTCTGTCCAGGGAAGCCTCAATATGCTGCTGCACTTATCAGTTTTAGCACATCGTTTGGGAACCTGTTTAAAATGCAAGCTGTTTGTGTTATCTTCTCCATAGATATTCATGGAACTGATGCTCTGGTGGATTAAATTATTTTATACATTGTAAACATTAGGCTGATGGAGCTGAAGTGCTGAGGTCCTTTTTTAATCAGAGGCACCAGATTAACTCGCTTTTAGTCTTTCAGAAACTCACTTACTCTTAATGAGTTTACCATGATATAGGTCCACAAATTTCCTGTCTGGGTTCTTTTGGCACTCTTAGATAAAAATGCCATCTGGGAAGAAGATTTATTGGTTTTGAGATGATGTCCCTTCCTTATCACCTTGTTTTGCTGGCCCTGAGCTCATCCAAGATAGAGTACTTACCTAGACAGCATGAGTTTGTCAGACACAAACTGTGGAAAAATTAATTTAAAATACCTTGACCTTTCTACCCCACTAAGATAGGATTTCTTTTCTCCATACTAAAACCTCTTACTAATGTAAAATGCTCACATATATATGTATATAAATATATGTATGCATACAAATAAATCTTTAGCCTCTTTCTCGTATTCTGCTCTGCTTCCACTGTAAACTCTGCCTCAGTTTTGTCATGGAAGGATTTCTGGTTCATACCTTTATTCATTTTGCAGGAGTGAATTTGGAGCTTCAAACAGCATCTATTGTTGTGCACTAGGATGTGGATGCCAGCCAGGGCGAGTTCTGTGACACAGTTTTATTTACAGACCCTCCAGCTCAACTTACTTGTCACTATTTAACTCCATGCATATGGCTGTGTTAGATGGAGGGATGGGTGCAGATTCTGGGTGAAGCTTGGTTGAAGCCCCACGGGCACTTCCCAGGACATCAGGGTGATGGGCGCTTCCCCACTCTCCATTTCTGTGGCTTGATGGGGCTGCAGAAGACTATAAAACATCATTGTGTCAAGATGCCACCAGAGAAATGAGCACAAATAGTCTCTGCTGCAGGCAGCCAGGGCTCTTCCTTGTAATCAATAACCAAGCAAAGGAGAAAAACTCTGAAAAAATGATTAATGCCTATAGAGCTGCCAGGGCTTGTGATGTGTGCATGTTCACATGTGTTACAGTAATGTAATGTGGAGGACAGAGCTCCTGGTTAAGCCTGTGCACTTGAGCTCTAGCAATAGCACTTAACATTTGTTCAAGACCTTTAAAACAAAACAATGCTCTATCTTTTTTTAAACTTTCTATAGAAAATGTCTTACCCAGCAGTTACATAGAAAAGACAAAAAAGAAATGTATTTCTTGTTCTGTGTGAGCTCTAGGAAAGTTATTCCATCATACTCAACCTTTGATGTTGAGGAATGGGTGTGTCTCTTTTTTGTTTGCCTGAATTGCATTCCTGCACAGCTCCTGGCAGTCACTGCAGAGACGCTGTTCCTTCAGTGATTAAAGAAATATTGTAGAAAAAACCAAGTTTGTGTTTTCAGAAATATGTGGAGAAAGGCTTGTGCACAAACTGGAGGATGGCATAGAAATTTGCAGTGATATTCATAGCATTGTTCATTAATTATAATGATAGCAAATTAAGATAAGATCTCTATAGTTTATCCAAATTTGCTCCATTGCTCATGGCTGACTAAACTTGAAGGGACTCCTGGGCATAAAAAACAGGCTCTTCTGGAATTATTTACAAAACCCCAAACATTTAAAGATGTGTGTATTTTTAAATGGTGAAATTTATCTCGTGGTAGTGCAGCCATACACTGCATGGCAGTACAAGGCTGTTTTTTAGGAATGTGTGTGATATGCAAGGAGGAAAACGGTATTTCTTTCAAATGTGTTTTTAAAGTGTTGCCTTACTTTTCCCACACTTGTGCTTTATTCCCATATACTAGTTTTGCCGCAAGTTTCTTGCAGAAAAATGTTCTTCTGATATAGGAGACTGACAGTTACTTGGTTTCAAGTGATGACTTTACAACAATTTTCTTTCCTGTGAGTCCTCATAGCTAGAGAGAAGGGAGCTGACACACAAGCAAAATTAATTTTTGCTTCTACCTCTCTGTACAATTTGTGCTTAGTGATCTTGTCTCTTCCTCAGCGCTGTTTTTTACCGCAGTGTCCTAATCCAAGCACTGATCTCACTTTCACTTAACGTCTGAGCTCTGATGAGCTGTCAACACTTGACGCTGTCCCTTTCACTCCTCAGTTTCCCATTTAAGAGTGGAGACTTTGACTCTCTCAGTAGCTCTAGACATCCGCTAAATTTTTACAGGATTCTCTTAGAGGAATATTTTGTAATTGTTGCCCTGCTAATGTGAGAGCCGCATTTGCCCTATCCCAGCATTCACAAGGGAAATTATCATCATGTCAAATTACAGCTGCAGACTCCTGCCAGACAATCCCCTGCCTTATCTTATCTATCTACATTTTTTAATGCCATGCTCATCATCATGGCATCTAAAGTGCCTTAAAAGTTTTCCATTGCTTCAGAGCAAAGATACATTTATGGGTGTGTTAGTGGAAAACTTTCCCTAGTTCTGGTTATTTGGTGCGTGAACAGGGGTGATAAAGGTTAAAGTGAATTAGCACTGAAAAAGTGACCTTCCAGTGCAACACCCTTTGACTTGACAAACCTGATCCTTGTTGATATTTTGTCCAAAAGATGTCATATGGCTTTTCCTTCTGGTTATGTTTAGGGATTAGCTGGATTCTGCAATGCTTCTGGTACTGGTTGGTGGAGTGAGGAAGCAAGCACTGACACAAGACCTTGCTCTGTTCCAGTTCATGCTCTCACAGTATTCATCTGCTGTCTTCAGCTGACAGTGATCTTGGGTCTGGATTGAAGCATTTGAGCCTTTTTGGTTGCCAAGTAGATGGCACATTCATTGGACATAGACCAGTTTGGCTTCTGCATTTGAGTTTCGCTTTATAGAAAATTTGATGTAAAGGCTGTTGGATATTAAATAAAGTAATTTAAACTGGGAATTGCTGAGATGGCAAGAAGCCGACAAGGGATTTCTTCCTCATTAATCACATTTCTGAGCAAACCCATCATTTATGTCTCATAAATGTTCTGGGATGTCAACTGTACACAACTACTGTCAATTTTTTTAACCTATACCAAAAAGCATAAGAATTTAAGATAAGGATTGAAACATATGTGCGCATATAGGCATGTGCCTATGGCGCACTTCATAGAGTAGATCTGTGTCTGTAGCTGTTTTACTCTCCTCCACTGACTCCAGCTCCTCAGTCTCCAGAGGTCTGGAGGTAGTGACCTGGCTGAATCTGGAGACCAGAGCATCGTTTCCCAAGAACTGACTCTGTCCTTGAGGCACCCCCCAGCTTTCCTTGTATGGCTCCTGGGATATCAAATCTTGCCTGTGCACTGGCTTTAGTTGCTACTCTGCCTTTCCTAGAGGTCTGCACTGTTGTGTTGTGCTGTGCACTTTTGCTGCCCAGCTCAGCGGTAGGCGTAGACTGTGAGCTCTTTGATCCTCTCCTCAAGTCACAGCTGATCCATGGAGATCCCTATGTGATCTGACAGCTCTCCATATTTTCACCCGTTGACCTAGAGCAGTGTTAGCAAAATTAGCAGGTCAAAAGCAAGCTCTTATTGTTTTATTATTTGCAGCTATCTACAGTAGAGCATGACTGTGACATTGTTTCCAGAGCTTCCCTATGAGCTAGGGAGGGTGATGCTTGCACTCTTTGCTTTGGTTATGACTTGGACTGGGGGAAGAACCCATGGCGGGGGTGAGCAATATTTTAAAGACATTTTGCTATTCTGTCCTGCTGGTGTAGAGATTTCAAAGCAAACAGTAGTAGTAAAAGCAGATTCTCAAGTAAAAAGGAATAACTGTCTGGCAGTTAGTTCTTCTGTCTTGCTAAATCTTGGGGAGGGAGGACACAGAGGTGTCTTGGTGCCAATGAAAACATTATTCTAACTTGCTGAACATCTCACTTAGCTGTACTGCAGGTTGTTTTCTTTTTCTATATTTTAGAGCAACAGCAGCTTGCAAACAATTCCAGAGCTTCATCTGCAAGTCTCTGCACTGTCAAAAATCCACTTGTTCTGATGACGTGTTCAAAAAGAAAAAACTCACAATGAAACACAAGAAGAAGAAAGCTTAATTTGGCCTGCAGACTGTACTTCATCCCACTCAAACGTGGTCAGTGTAAAGCAAATAAACTGCAGCCATGTGGGTTCTACTGTAGGAGCTGTTGTGCTGCCTTTGATCTTGGAGAAAGTATGAAACTCCTGGATCTGACTCATCAAGGTTCTCCTTCATGCGCCTAATAAAAAGCATACAAGCCATCCTGTTGAAGTCAGTAAGATTGCCCATATGCCTAAACTTAAGCACATGCTGTAAGTGTCCTGCTGAACTGTTAATGAAGGGAGGTCTCCATCTCTCTTGGACAATGTTGCTCAGACTTCCACTGAGCTGTGCTACAACAAGAGCAGAAGTTGAGAGGAAACAGAGGGGAAGAGAGAGATTTGATCCAGGTCCTCCTTCAGCAGCCATGTTTTTTTGCTTCTTAAGGCACAGTTGCTAAAGTTTGTGATTGGCTTTGCTGCGTGCTGAAAGATTGCTTCCTCCAAGCTTGTGCTCTAATTTCCTGCCTTGTAATTAGCTCTTCCACATGGTTACCCCAATGTGCACAGCATGCAGTCATATGATGAGCTTATGCCACTGGACATCCTCAGCAGGCTGAATCACAAGGCAATGCATTTAATCCTGCCTGCTGGATCTGCCAGACCGTAACACAGGCTGACGGCAGTAGAGGGGACTGGCTGTGGAGGAAAGACCCCTGAGGGCAGGGACTTGGCTGCATTTGGGCAGAAAGGGATTACTCCTGTCAGAGCGGGGAGAGGCACTTCTAATTGCAGTAGTAGCATTTTCAGATGGTTATTTTGAGAAGAACAGTACCTCAAATGTGCCTGGAGGGTCATAGCAGATGCACCAGCCTGCTGTGCAGATCCTGCTTTGAGATGCCTGCTGTCCCTGGCACCAATTGTGCAGGGGCTTCTGCAGCAGGCTGTGCTGAGACATCCTTTCCCCCCAATCTTGAGGGCAGAAGAAGGAAAGGAGGAGGATACAGTGCTCAGGAATAATGTCTAAGCACCTTGCTCTGGGAAATCAGATTTCACTCATGATGGTTTGTCCTCTGAAGAAGTGTAGAGGTGATGCTACATCCTTACAGGCAGCTCCAGCCTCAGGCAGACACCACCATCACCAGGCCACCCCCCTGGCTGCTCACTGCTCATTCTCCCTGATGGTGCAGCTGACCCTGGGAGCAGGAGGCAGCTACAATTCTCCCCCAGTTGCCAAAGTGACTGGGCAGCTCTGACCTTTATTTGCTCTCCATTGTGTCAAGGGCCAAGCTTTCATATGGTGCAAATTGGCACCTCTCTGCTGACTGCTGTGAAAGGCACTTGAGAAGCCTAGGAGAAAAAACAGGGATGACGCTGTCATTCTGTCAAATCTGGCTTGGGCTGAGTTACACAGCTTTCTCTGCGTAGAGGGACACCAGAGTGAAACAGGCAGAGTTTGACTCCAGGTTTCACAACACAAGAATTCCCCTTTCTTTCACTACCTTGATTCCCAATTAAAATCTTAACCTGAGGAGGCAGACGTAATTTCATTGGATCTGTTCCTTCAGATCCCAGGACATTTCTGTGCCATTTCCTTATTTATAACATTTTATTTTAAAGCTTCTGTTTTTCAAAGCGATGTTTGGTGTCTTGTTGCTTTAATATCAAAACAATGTGAGCAAGGTGACCTGAACTCCTTTCTAGAGCATGGCAACAGAAGAACTGATAAACACAAACAAGGTCAATCCCAAACTTCTGAATGATGTCAGATCAGCCTCCTGATGAGAAACATGAAGAGGGGAAACAATCTGCTTGAAGACACCAAATTAGATATGGTAAAGCACCTCATAGTGTTAAAGGTATTATAAATGTTTCCACTATGTTTTACAAAATACTTCTTGAGGGTTAGGTACTTGTGGAAGGATGAATGTTATTTACAAGGGTTTTTCTGTGGCAGGAGATTTACAACACAATAGGCAGCTGTTCTGGCTGTTCAAAGGAACCTGTGGTCCTTCCAAGTAATGATTAGTCAGGAGACATCCGTGGCCAAATCTAATACACACTATCAATGGAAAACACCTTCCTTTAGTCCTGTTGGTTGTTGAGAAGGTGAGCTATGAATTGTGTCCCTCTGCCTCGTGCTATGTGTTGTAGTCCCACCAGAATCTGCTCAAAGCATCTACTGACCTGAGAATGGGCCATGAACTACCAGCTCATGGAAACACCATTCAATGCTGCAAACCCTGGTGGAGTAAGGATGGCCGTCAGGTCTGGGACTTGTAGCTCCTCTGGCTGGGAGTGGCTTTGTGAGCATCATGGATGCTGAGGCAGGGGGCTTGAACGGGCATCCCTGAGGGGTGTTGGTGGGGGAGGGTCAGTGTAGGTCGGACACACTTATTTCTTCATCTTGTGAATCCTTGCCTTCTCCTGAGCATGTTGTGTGCCCTTGGGTATCTGTTGGCTCATTTTAAGTCCCAGGGAATGTGTTTCAGAGGCACATCGTGTTATGGCATAGGGGTGACTCCTTGACAGTAAACAGTGACCATCTTCCTCTTGCCTTACCTTGCCCCAATCACAAGAGTTACAAACAGAGTACGAGGACAACTCCTTCCCTGCCTGCATTTCCAGCCCTTGTTACCTTGTTCTGTGCATATCTCACACATTCAAGTATGACACTTCTCTGACAACAACCACCACAGAGGAAACAGCCTCCCCCAGTTGCTGCTCTTTTTGTGTTGCCTGCACTGGGTATTTGTTTGCAGAGAGCTTGCATCAACACTCCATACTGCCTTAGACTAAGCAGACTAATAGACTCTTTCAACACCTCCATAACGCTGCCCACTGTCGTAATCATTCAGCGGTCATGGCTCTCTGCAAACAGCAGCACTGAACTCGCCGTTCAATTACCAGTTTATTATTTTAAGATGTCTGGGGAGCAGAGTGCTGATAGCCATATGCCAATACGACTGTGGGCTGCCTGTGAAGTTCCTCGTGGGACAGCGAGAGTGAAGCCAGGAGTCTGAGCAGTTCTCTTAGTCTGGTGACTGACAGCATCTGACATAGGCTTAAAATAACCCACACGAGAAAAAAAAAGTCTGCCTCCGAACGAATTTCTACTATGTGAAAACAGCTCAGAGGTGGACGCTGCATTTGAGACTCAAGGCTGAGGTGTGTTAACCTACCAGCAATCCCTGTGTTTAGTGGTGCTGGTTCAGGGTGCTTGCAAACAAGTCCTTCCAGTACTGGAGAACTTGGTTGCTTTGGGGTTTCATGAAGCCACCATGGAATTTTTTGCTGAAATTCAGAACTGAAGCGAGAACTGATCCCCACTTTGGGCTGATGAAAGCTGAGTCTTTCCTGGTGCTGACACAACAGCTTTTGGCTAGAGAGGGTCTCATGCTGTAACACTTGTTCTGGGCTGGTTCCTGCAGTGATCCTTGGAGGAAAGGATCCAGGGCACAGAGAAATAACAAGAACCAATCATCATGAAAACACATCTGCTGGGTTCGGAGTGTGTGTGCTTTGTAAAGTGTGGCTGCTGTTAAAGAAAACTCAAACTCTTCTGTGGCACTGGAAAACTGAGCTCCCTTGAAATATCCAGTTATGCCAAGACAAAATAAAGACAGTGGATTTCCCTGTGACTCCAGAAATTTGAGGGAGCCTCCCAAGACTTAATATTAGCTCCTTCCGAAACGTCCATACAAAACAATTTATCTTCTTATGACTGGATTGTCAAACAAGAACTGCTTCTAAAATTCTTCCATTCACTAAATAACTTCCTCAACTATGTTTTTTTTTTTTTTTTTTCTTTTTGTGTCTACTCCCTGGTCTCTCGCTCTGCAATTCAGAATATTCTAAATGCATGCTGAGGGTGTTCATGCTAGCTTAGCAAGTGGAAGGATATGTTGGAAGTTGTCTTCTGAGCTGGTATAATCCAAAGCAAAACATTGCCATTTTTATTGGCCAAGACGCAGAATCATTCCTCCTCTTAGTAGGAAGGCATCCAAGAGATAAGGAAGTTAAATCAGACGAGCAAGTGTATTTTAACATGACTGAAATCCTGCTTATGCTATTATGGCTCATTCCTTGTTATTGCTGACTTGTGAAAAGGATAGATCTACCAACAGTAAAATCCTTCTGGTAGGTTGCTTATTCCAAATTTCTGTGCTGCAGCGTAAGCATTAGAAATAATTCTCTCGTGAGACAGCTTGGCGTCAGAAACTTATTTTGTGTGGTAGGGGTTGGTGCCGGTCCCTGTGTGCAACAAGGTGGTTCGTAAAGTGTGTGTGTTTCCAAGTGCTAGGCTTGGAACTGTGGAAAAAAACAGAGAAGTTGCAGAATCTGACTAGGGAAATGTCTTTTCATCCCTTCCTATTCAAAAAATATCTAATGCCAAGATTGTGGTTTAGGAACAGAGTTGACTCTGTAGGAGCACAATGCTACAGAGCCACTCTATAGTGTGGAGGTAGAAGAGGGAGTAGTGGCAGGAGGAGTGGAGGAATGACTGCTCTGATGGGATATTAAGGATAATGAAGAATCTGCTGAAGGCAGGAACCTGCTGACTTAGAGGCTTTTCTTCACCAGGGTCATGAAAAAAATAAGGTAAAAGAAAGCCCTGAGGAGATGTTTACTTAGTGTTGTATGAGAAAAAGAAAAAAAAAGAGAACCAGGAGGGATAAAGATGAGTAGGAAACAATATCTAAATGCTTTCAGGGTACCCAGAATCCAGCTTTCTTTGGTGCTTTCTGACCCCAAATCTATCTCAGGCATCTTGGAAGATATCGAGGATTCAGCTGGAGTTGTCATGGCTCTGTTGCACAGTGGTGGGTAGGATAAGATCCCATCTCTCAGGGATGTGTGGCCAGTAGGTTTTTACCTGACTTGATTTTCAGTCGTGCATGTCCAGGTATAAACCAAGCAACATGATAATGATTTGTTGATTTCCCACCTAAACTAAAGCATTGCTGCAGTTGGAGGTTTTAGTGGTATGGCTCTGTAAAAATACAGATCTGTACCTCAGGAGTTCCTTTGTATACGTTTAGATGTTTCTGTGAGGAAAAAGCGTAAGGATAATAGTGAAATAACCCCCTCCAGCTCTGATTCAGGCTAATGAAAAATAAGGTTTTGTGAAGCATCCCATTCTTGTTCAGCTTCAGCAGAACTTTGCTTTGTGAGTAGGTTTGGAGATGCCAGGTAGAGGTACTGAGCAAGTAGCATTTCCTATCTCAAAAAATGGAATAGATGTTAATAGATTTTTTTTTTTTTTGCTTAGCAAACATTGAAAAAAAATAAATCTTCCTTGCTGTGCAATGAGGAGGCATTAGTGGGTATGGGAAAATATCTGCTAATATTTTCATAAAATGCCTGTTGCGAGCACACACCTATCTGTATATGTTCCCTTGTGTGAACAAGAGGACACACAAAAACATAAGTAGAGGGTGACATTAATGCACAAACATACTTCTAGAGACCTCAGTAGGAGAGATGAATCTGCTTCGTACTGAAGAAACCATTTGGGAACTGAGGTAGTCATTCTTTCAACTCAGTGAGTGGAGATGTAAACTGGAGAGAGCTCAGATGGCACAGCTCACTTTGCAGAGCATGATGCAACTCACTCTTTTGAACTGTGAGTGTCACCAAAGTGCATTGGCTGCATCTATTCAGCAGTACCACCTACTAGTACAGTGCTTTGAGGAATGCCTCTTCCTTTCCAGGCTCTGCCCAGGAATCTGTGCTTTGTGCACTGCATGTCTGACTCCCAGTGCTATTATTTTACATGGAAACAGGGCTGGAGTCCCAGGTTTCTCAGGGCACAGCAATGAAGCCAAGCAATTGCACAAAGGCAGAGGTTTGAGTCATATTCAGAAGGTGCAGGATGTAACCCGTGATGTAATCCCCTTCATTTGTATCTCTCTGCAGATAGTTGTGAAAGCAACAAGTCTCCTGCACATGTTACAGAGGTACCTTGGAGAATTATACTATGGCTCGATGGCAGAATATTTGGATTACTTTTTCACGTTGCGTCATTTGGGGAAGCTGCAGACTGTGTCCCTGAAATAAGATGTGAGCATCCAACCTCCAACTGCTCTTTCTCCTCCCTGTTTAGCCATTCCTGTCAGTGCGAGGAGGTAGCCAGCGAAGCGTGTCTGTGCATGCAACTCTCTCCACTTCAGTGGGATTAAATCTGGGGATGAATTTGGCTCACTGCGCTTGCTTGGAAGGACCCAAAGGGTAGTCCTATCACATCTCGTGGTTCCCACCTTCAGCCAATATTAATAGCGATCCTTGCACAGTCAGCAAATTCTTCGTGAGGAAAGAATCCGCCCTTAGTCCACATGCATATTACGAAGGGTGTTTTCGGCAGCGTGCAACTGTAATCAGTGGAGCTCAGCTTGGCAATTTTAATCCCCTGCTGTCTAGTTTGGGGCTGCTTGTTATGCAGCCAGCATTCACTCAACATAATGGTTGCTACCTGCCAATGTGCTTTGAGGGATATTGTTAGCATTAAATTTGCCATTTACATTTTCATGTTTGACATAATTGAGGAATGAATGCTCTTATGAAAATTAAACTTGTGGTCCTCCTGGACTACTGTAACCCTGTTAAAATGTAATGCGATTCTTGATGCGTCTTCTTTAGGTTTTTATTAAATAGAATATCCGTATGACTAATTCCCCTGGCCTAAATGTAGGCTGGGAAGGAACATTATTGATAGGGCTGAGCACAAATGGCCCTCTATACTCAGCCTCTAATGGCCTAATAATGCATTATACTTGAATCAGAAATACTTTGAGTTGTAGTGCTTATTGCCATTATTGAAAACACCTGGATGCTCCATTCATCAAGGTTACATCAAAATGGGCCCATTTGTTTATTAGTCTGTCAGTAAACATCTTTATTTAGTTTCATGTTCCTCTCCTCTCAGTAACATCGGAGAGGACACGACCATGTAGTGTATCTTTCTGTGGTTTGCCGTTATTAGTTTTCCCTGAAACAGAAAGATAATGAAAAGTTTGGATAGCTTCATAAAATAAAGATTTTTCTTGGGCATTGTTCTCTTTTTCCTTTCCCTTTTAGAAGAGGAGGTTAAAGAAAAGCCATTGGGTATGTAGTCAGGATGACCAAATTGCAAAATGAGCAGATTTGCCAGAATGAGATTTTAATGCATGTTTTATGGCAGGCAGCCTCTGGAATATTTTGCTCTCACTGCTACAGCTCTGCTCTGCCTGGAGGAGTGTGCTATGCAGAGGGTGAGGATGCTAAGGGACAGGTACAGCTCCTGGGCACAGCCAATGTTCACAGGCTGGCATCGTGCACAAGGGAACCTGTGCCCAGGCAGGCATGTTATAGGATTGAAGCCACCACGTAACTCGGTGGTTCTGTCAACAAACATCCTAATTCATTGTAAGTATATCACTTAAGAGCTTTTGCCCTGCTTCCTTCCCCCACTAGTGAAAGGATGAATCAGTTTATGTTTGCCAAGTGATTTCAGGCTGGCAAGGACTGAAGAAGGAGGTCTCATTTTCCAGCTAAAGAGGAAAGAGCTTTGAAATATTTTGGCCCTGCAAAACCCCATCTTTCTCAGGCTACCTGAAATATTTTTCCTTTGTCAGAAAATGTTAGCTTTGACTATTTATTCAGGTTTTCTTCTGAAAGGGGAAACTTTAAATATGACATTTTTGATTGCCATTTCAAAACAGAGAGCAGATTAACATTTGAAAGTCAAATATTTCTTTCTTTTCCTTTTCCCCCCCAATGTTTTGCTTTGACATTTCCCAATCAAAATTCTTCAGAATCTGCAGTTCTGAGGAGATCGTAGCTGGAAATTGATGCAGAGCAGACAGCTCCAGCACCACTGGGAGGTGAACTGAGCTCCAGCTTAACCAGAGCTTTTCTTAGTACAAGCTGGACAAGAAAGTATTATTTTTGAGAATGCCACCATACCCAGTGTTTGATGCCAGCCATGAAGCATTTGTATGTTGGCTGTTAACACAGACACTGTCATGCATGTTACTGGCATTTATGTTGATGAGTTTAGTTATACCACCTTAGCCCTCATCCTTGTTGCTTAAGTAATCTGTCCTGTATTCTCGATCTCATGAAACCTAGTCTGTTCCCAGATCTGTGATTGTACTGTGGCTCGTGCAACACTGCTGCAGCCTTGGTGATCAGATCCACAAGACAAAACTTCTGGGGAAGGGGGAATGGAGATGTTACACTGTGCGTGTGTCAGTAGATTATGTGAAACATTAGAAGACAGAGGCTTATCTGTTCCATTTTCTAAGTAACTTTAAGAATATGGCTGACCTAAATGGGGGTCACAGGGGTTGGCTAGAAAATAACTGAGTTTTAATTTCTGATTTTTTTGCCCTTGCCATCCTAGACAGCCAGCAAGGAAAAGAGTTAATGTTTCTGTGGTCTGCTTGCAAAGGGTTTGTTGCTGATACAGCTCAGTGTGCCAAAGCACTGATTCCAGATCATGTGCCTGCTGCTGGTAGTAATGAATAGCTATGGTTGGTGTTTGAGGTATTCAGAAATAACAGGGCAGGTCAGTGGTTGCTTTTGATGCTTAAAAACCATCAATTTTGTGCTGGCAAGGGCAACTTTCCTGCCCTCTTCTCCTGTGGGCTCCTCAGACCTGTGAAGGGGGCAGCACTAAACTTGCATTCCCCAGGGCATCACTCTTCTGTGAGAGACCAGGAACCAGCCTTGCAGGGGGAATGATAGCTGCAGTTAGATGGCTTGGGTCACGGCTGTCTGGAATAGGGTACTATGAGTTAGAAAAACTGTTTGGTAATTTTGACAACGTCTCTTTGAATTTATTCCCTTCCTGGATTAAAAAACCCCAACCAAACAAAACCAAAAACAAACAAAAAAACCAAAACCAACCAAACAAAACCCCCAAAAAACCCCAACTAACCCCCCCCTCCCCCAAAAAACAACAACCCAAACACAAAAACCCTCCACCAAACCAAAAGGAGTAATAGCATTTTCCCCTTTCACCAGGGAAATACTGATGTGTTCATGACAGCAAATAAGAGCAATGCTGAGCTGGAAAAGAGCAATGCTGAGTTCCATATAGGGTTTGGAATTGCATGTGAGCTAAGGCATTGGTCCACACTGCAGATCAAAAAAGAAACATGGAGTTGGCATATGCACTGAAGCAGAGGTCTGGAGCTGTGGAACCCAGATTAGGTCATATGTGGATACAGAGCAATTCCAGTTTGAGGTAACTAGGAAACACTTGCACCCTGGAAGGTGTTAGCTGGTGTTACCAAAATTAATAGTGACTTCCTCTTACACCTTCTTGAACTTACACAGAGCTTTTGGAGGACTGTTGCAGGCCTAATTCCTCTCTTCAGACTCCTGCTTCATGTCCATCCAACTTGAATTCTGGCAAGATACACTTCCTGGAGGTTCTTACTCTTTTGTTGCTATATGCTTTATTTTTCCCTAAGTATAGGAGGATACAGCATAGAACAGGCAGAGCAGCCAGACAGCTTATAGAGTATGGAATAATTTGGACAATCTACAACTGAGTTTAGTACATTTTGGCTATTGTTTTATTTTTGCAATATGTGTAATTTTGTTCAGAGCATGGGAAGAGAATTAGAAATTGAAACACTATAATCCTTAAAATTTATTGAAAGAAAAGAAAAACCTTGCTCTGAACCCTAGTGAAAAAAAAATTATATTAGTATTGGCTTCCTCAGTGCTCACATCTATTGAGTTTCTTTGATTATTAAGAGAAGCAGTGAATACTTGCAAACTAATCCATCTCTAAATCAATCTTCTTGTACAGCCGTTCAGGATCAGTGAACATAAGTTCATGAGTTGGAAGAGAGAATGATATGGCAAGATATGAGGCAAGTGGTGCCACAGAGCAGTGAACACATCTGAAACACCTGCTATCAATTACTTCTATTTTTGCACTGATCAGTTTCATAGGCAGGATTTGGAGACAGGAGCGAAGGAGATTAGAGGTCTTCAACCACAAGTGGGAGAACGTAGCTCAGAGTAAATTAGCATTGATATTTAAAGAGAGAGAGGCTGGATATTAATACCAAAGTGGCACAAAGATATCAGATTTAAAGCCAGCCTTGCAAATATTGTATGAGCACGTGAGCCAGAATTCTCATGTTCTACCGTAGGTTTGACTTACAACAAGGCTCTATATAGTCACTGAGATAAGAAAAAGGACTTGAATGCCTCTGTATGCAGAATCCTATTGGCTTCTCCTGTCATTTGAAGGCATTGAAAATCTGTAAGAGCCTCAGGTTTTAGTCTAGAAATAGACAAATATGTGGAAATTTTTTCTGGATGTGTGGAAATGCCCATCAGTCTGAGAGGCAGAAACAAACTAAACCTGAACAGACCATGTTAATTATTTTACCCTCATATGAACACATAAACTGGGCAGGCTGTTGATGCCTAACTGTTCTTTCAAGATGTAAACACCAGAGAATCTGCTGTCTTTCTTGTTTGTATTCAAACTAGTAGTGAAAGCTTTCACCTAGAAAATAGGAGGTCAGAGCTTCCTGGCTCAGGGTTGCAGGGAGGTCTGCTTTCCAGCTGGATTCTCAGCTGCGAGTCTGCCTCCTGTGAGTCACTACCCATGCATTGGCTGTTATGCGTTCCTCTAGCCTGGCTGATCTGGCTGGTGATAAAGCTCCAGCCTACTGGTGTGCCTCCCATGGCAGGACCCTGAGCCTCATTCACCCTCCCTGCCCAATTCACATCTGTGTGTCAGGAGACAGCTTACAGTGTTTCTAGGGTTGGTCATCCTCTGCTTTGGGTTTGTGGAGGAGCATGCCATACCCACTGAACTGAAGGGAAAGCAGGACCATGACCCGGTGGTCAGAGACTTAATCCCGGCCTGTGCTGGCTACCAAGGTCTCCTTCGGTTAAACAAGTGTTGGATGAAAACCAGACACTTTGCTACCACCTCCCTGCTGGTTGTGCTCTGCAAGGAAGCAGTGGACTGGGTTGTTCCTGCCCAGAGCCTCATCTGGGAGACATGGGCAGAGGAAAAACTTGCAAGGCATCCTTGTGTTTTGCTGTGGCTGAGGAAGGGAAACCAAATCTCCCTTTCTCTGCAGGTTTTAGGCTTACTTCATGAGTTACTGGTTGTCCTGATGCTCTAAGCCAAGAGGAATGTGAGGCAAGCAGGCTGACTCCAGTCTCAGAGATGGAGGTTTAGGCTGATGGGTGTTTTACCCATCATTTGTGATGGGTTCTGAAGCCACCTTTGATCGATGGCCTCGGCCTAAGCAGTGTGAGACAACGAGGGAAGGACTCTCGGCGAAGACACTGGTGGGGCTCAGATGTGCCGGGTTTGGTACCCAGGTTCTGCAGAGCCCTGGGGCTCCCTGAGGAGTTGGATAGCTGATGCCGGGAGACTCCCAAGGCATGGGATGGCGGCCGTTTCCCGCCGTCAGCACTAGGTGGTGCTAATCCCCCGGCGGAGGCCCTGTCCCTGCGCCCCGGAGCCGGGGAGAATGTGGGTTGCAGGATGCGGGATGCGGGATGCGCCGGGGGAATGCGGGGGCCGAGGGACCCCCCAGCTCCTGGGCTCCCCCAGGGAGAAAAAAAAAACCAGCCGTCTGCTGCACTACTACTACTCGATGAGATCAAACTTGAGTAAATGAGGGGTTTAAAAGTTGCTTTTCCTTCACTTACCTCGGGCTAGAAGGCATCTAGTTTGGCACAGGCGACTGTAGTGAATACAATTAAAATTGATTGAATGAAAATGTTTTAATTGTATGATGTTTTGTCATTGATAATCTCAATAAGATAATTTAATTAGGGATAATGGGAACATGTTTGGGGGCATTTAGGACCCGTTCAGCCATAATGGGTTTAAAATGTCTCAGCAGAACCAAGTCACAATTTCATTGGCAATGCTTCCCTTTGGGTAAAACCTTAAATGTCCTTCCCTTGCATTCTCCCCATTTTCTTCCATTAGCTTCCCAAAGCCAGGCTTCCAGCAGAGGACTGGGGACAGTTCCGCCAGCCAGGCTCTCAAGGACTTCCATGTTCCTCTTGCCATTGTGGTGCTGGGGATGCTGCAGGAGAACCTGGTCTGGGTGGGAGTGGGTGGGCTGCAGGATGCAACAGTCTGAGGCCTTGATGTTTGGGAAGCTCCTGGATAGAGGCATGGCTTACAGGGAATACTGTGGCGGTGAGGGTCTAGAGGCTGCTTTATGTAACACTTCCTTTGCCTCATCCCTGAGTGTGGGACATACCTGGAAGGAGAGAAGAGTTGAGGGTACACCTCACCTCAGACCCTGTGTCCAGAGTGATCATAAATCATACTATGGCCACTGGTGTGCTCCTGCCACAGTAAAGGGGCTCTCCAGTTCATGTGGCAAGAGGGATACCCATGTGTGTCTAGTTCAAGGGCACCTGGCAGCAGTCTCTCTTCCATTTCTCTCAAAACTTTATTGAGGTTCAGCTGTGTTCCTCCCCATACCATTTTACTTACAGCCTTTCATCATCTGTAGCCCTACCAAGTCATGGGAATGTCTGTCCAAACTCCTGCTACCCTGGCCATCCATAGCACAGGGGCAGAGCCAGGTTGGGGTTGTTCTGGCAACGAGGGGACTTATTTCCATCCCTCCCATTTTCTATGATCTTATCAGCAATAATATTCTGGATCCTAGTAGCAAAACTTTGCAAAATCTTTTTTGTCAAGCAACAATTAATTTTGCAGCCTTTCTTTTAGAAGCCCCTTTCCAGCCCCACACCAGCTGTAGTCCTGAGCTCTCCATCAGCACAAACCCAAATACTAGGCTGATTCACAAGCCAGGACACTAATCAACTGAGACAAATGAAACTGCCAGTATGAGCCCTTAAATATTTTTTGAGGTACTTTTGCAGGCACTTCAGCACTGTTGCTGATAGTTTATTCACTAGGAACCCTAATCCTTAACTTCAGCTCTCCATAGACCAGTTCATCCCACTTCATCCCCTTCATCCCAAGATCTCTCCATGTCTCAGATGAAGATCCTAACCTCAGTCCTTCCTTTCTTTTGTGTGTCCCTTACATTCCATCCCTTCCCATGCTGCAGCTGCAGGTTTTATCATTCCTTCCACATTCGCCCATTCCCATGTCAGCTTATTTAGCAGTATTCAATGAAAATCCCTTCAAATATACTGGGCCCTTTTTGTCCTAGGAAAGACTCATGAAAGTTCAATCCAGTTTGGAGACATCTTGCTAAGCAATGTCTCGGTGAAGATGCTACCTTTTCTAAAGCAATTCGTTTGCTCAGATGCACTGCATTTTATGTAACAGTTAGGTTAAAATTTCATTAGAGTGGGAAGGAAGTGAATTAGCTAGCTAGTAAATATGGCAAGAATACTCCAAGCCTTCCCACACGAGGAGCAAAATGTCCACTAGAGCTTTTGGGGTGGCCTGAAGCATTCAGGGAGATGTGTGTGACCCAGTGTCAGTCAGCAGCAGGTGGCCTCTAGCAGTGGCAATTCAGCAGTCTGGTTTCATCTCTTTCAGGTCAGCCATAAATCTCAGTGACCTGTGAGGAGAAAACTAGAGAGAAGTTCACCACATTAGCAGCTGAGGACAGAAAATCAATATAAAGTCCTAGTATACTGGCAATCGAGTAACTGTCTAGAAATACAATATTTTTTCCTTGGTGCTCTCTGGAAATGTTGAGGTTACAATAAACTCTGAGAGCAAAACATGAAAAAAATGGAGAAGCTCTAGCCTGAAGCCTCAGCAGACACAAGTGGTGCTGATTTGAATGTATCTACTGTGATTTGAATTTTTCTAGTTGTGAGTCTGATCTAAATATGATTTACATATCTGACCAATAAATACCATGACTTTCTGTATTAATTCAGACTATATTTACTGGAGGCAAACACATAAACCTGAGTTGCTTCAGGGAATTCCTCAAACTTTTATGTTTTCCTTAGAGAACAATATGACTAATTTAATGTGATCTAGTGTTTAAGAATTACGTGTGTCCATAGATCATCAAAGTCCGTGATTTGCACTGGAATAAATTTTTGTTTTTCTTTTGTACCTGTGCAGGAACATTAAGTCTTTGAAAAGAAACTACAACCAAGGCATATTAGGGCAGAGGATTGATCTCTACACACCATATCAAACAAAATTCAGGAAATTTCTTTGATCAGAAAGAGTGACCAGTCAAAATAGATCAAGAATTGTTGCTTGTATATGCAGGTAGTAGTGTTATTTCTTTTTACTCTTAGTAATTTCTATAGCTTAGTCACAGAAGTGGCATTTAGGGCTCTCGTGTAGACCCATTTGACACCAATAGACAGCTAATTCTCCCATTTTGCCTGAAGTGAGGGGTTTTGATTCAAGGCACCAGGGAAACACAAAGAAAAACCTGAAGGAAAGGTTGTGGCATAAACCTGCTATTGCAGTCACATGAATCAAACCTAAAACTAACCGTGAAATTTCTGTCCTGGCTGGGAAGCACTACTTGAATGTGAAATAATCAAGTGCTGGGCTGCTGCCACTTGCCCAGCTGTGCAGTGGGACAAGGTGGTAGAGCAGTGCATCTTCCCTTCCCTTCCCAAAGCCTGCCTCAGCTGTAGCACTAAAATTTTTCTAGTTGTGTAGTGTAGTAAAGTGCTACGGCCAGACAGATTCACATGTTTTGACAAAGCTGTACTGATTTACCCCAGTTGAATTTCTGTCCTTGTAAGTATGCTTAGCTATCAGTATTTTTCCCTTTGGTGTTTGACTTTGTGGATGCCCACTCAGTGCAGTGACTGGTATGGTAAGGAAAGTGCCGAGTAGGCAAGCTTTATATGTCTGGATTCTTACTGTACTTCTTTGCTCTAACATTCTTGGAAGAGGGGAATCCAGTTGAGAGAACTCATGGAGAAACCTCCTCTCAGGCCTTTAGGACTTCTCCTGTTCCTCTCTTGCCCCCACAGAAGGCCAGTGAGGATCTGTCACAGTCCTGCCCCCCTTGCAACAAACTTGAGGTGTATGGAGCTGATGTGAGCTCAGGCTGCAATGCAGAGGTCTCTCCTCAGGCTTGTGCAGTAGAATTGTCAGCAATGAAATTCAGATTTGTGTGTTTGACTGAAGAACTCCTCTGGTGTTTTGGAAAACCTGAGTCTCTGGGCCAGAGTGAGCCGTTATGAGGAACAGTCACGGGGAAGCAGAAGTTATTCTCTTCCGGTTGCTTCCCCCACTGCTGGCAATCTTCCCTAGGTACACTGTGAGCTAATTTCTCCCCCTGCTTTTACACAAAATGAAGCATGAATGAGGAGAGCATGACCTGGACTTTCTGAGCTCAGGGCAGAAGGAAGGATCATGGTTTAGGGAGGAAGAGGGGCAGCCCTGCAGATCTCTTCCCCACAAATTTCCTCATCTGCTCCTACTCCTCTTACTGGAAGAGCCAGGGAGAAAATTTTATATGAGGTAAACATCCATTTTTGCCCTGTCTGTGGGCTCCACTATGTTTTCTTGGAGATGAGCTGTTAATAGGCATGGGAGTTTATCCAAGAGCTTTTATCTGGTACAAATAATCCCTTAGATTACTTTTTTCCTCTCCTTCTCTTAAAAAGTATCTTTGAGAGAAACCCCTTTCCCTGCACTTATCCCAAATGTACACTTATGTTCTCATAAAGACAACATGCCTACCATGTGATTAACTTCCACTTTTATGTTCTTCTTTTTTGTTTTCTAATGTAACATACTTGTTTTATCTTCCCATTACCTGAAGGAGTTACACATTTTTTTCACAGAGACTCAGAGGCAAATATCAACCCTGTCTACTGTGAGTTTGTCCCTGAATAAATATTTTGCAATGATCTGAAAATGACACAACATCCTATAAAAATTAGAAATATAAGTTAGATTTATATTTATCCTTTTAGGAAAAAAGTAACAGTCAAGGGAAGTTGGATGTTTTAACCGAATTTAGGATACTGAGTGAAACAACTGTTGGTATTTAATATTGCTTTCTTGACCTCTTTCACACATTTGTGCCTTTGGAAGCCATCTAACTTTTTCCAGTGAAGATTTCAGGGCATGAATTGCTATTGTAGTGACTAAAATAGCTGCTGCTCACTTTTATCAGAGGAGAGGGACAAGAAGGGCATAAACATGTGTGTAAAAAGCTCGGCAATGAACCCATTTGCCAAACTTTACTCCAGTACTCTTCTTTTAGCCATGGCTTTCTATAATATCTGATTTTGCACCACGTTTCAACAAAATATTTATTCTAGACTATTTTGATGCTCCTTGAAAAGGAGAAGATGTAACACTTTATGTATGCTGCTGGTCAAAACCCATATTGTTGTCAGTGAGTCACTGCTGTGCTGAGAATCAGTATCAAAGGCTCCACCCTGGGTTTGGTGGCATTCCGTATTTTCACTGGTGACTGGCATGATGGAGTATAAAGAGCACTCATTTAATTCCCAGGCAATGTGGAACAGAGAATGGTTCCAGACATGCTGGAGGAAGAATTGCACAATCTGCCTAAAGATCAAACTTGAGATCTCTCCTTCGTTTCTGGGTACTGTTCCCCTTTTAGAGATACTTGTTTGACTTCTAAAATCTGTACGTTCCTTGCTTGCACGCCTCTTGCCTCTGGTGGCATCAGCACCTGGGGAACAGTGTTCTACCTCCACAACTCACTCCCCTCTGTGTGAGTCCCAGAGGCTCTCTTTCCCCAAGAGGACTGGTTTTACCAAGTGTGGTAGACTAAGGAATGCAAAAGTGTCATCCTGACAGGGGAGATCCTCTGCCCTCCACCTGTCGAGGCTCTGAGAGAGTGCGGCTGAGTGAGTGGCAAGGCAAAGAGATGGGGTTAAAACTGTATATTTACTTGCATGAGGCAAAAAATAAACATGAGTCAAAGCAAAACTTTTCCATAGTCTTAAAGTATATGTCATCAAAGATAGATGGGGTGAACTGCTTAGAAGGACTCTCTGCAAAGACTTCAGCGAAAGCCTGGGCAACTGCTTTAGAGTAGACACAGCTCCTAGATAGTTAAAATTAGCAGCAACATATCTCACCCCTGTACGTAAACACAAAAAGAGCAGCCCTTGTTTGGGAGAACTTACAGTCCATGGCTAGTGGATTGCCATGTGTTTTTCATTTAAACTCATTGTTGAAATAGAAGAAAGAGTAGCAAAATCTTTTCAAAAAGTTTCAGAATATCTTTCGCTAGTTTTGTCTTCAGATATAATTGGCCACAGAGAGTGGAAGGCCCAAGTTGTCCTGTGGTAACAAGGCTCCAGACAACCCATACACATGATACTCCTTCCTAACCCTCCCACACGATCCAGCTTCCACTGAAGCTCAACAGCCATCTCACGAGAGGTTGTTACTTGGTGTCTGTGTGTGATATCTGAACCACATGAAAGCTGTAAAGCACAAGGCATAACAACTGTTCTTTTTGACACAGAAACGAGCCTATGTAGGCCAAGGGAAATCTTTTCTATCCTCAAAAGTCCTAGTTTCCTATATTATGACTTATATCAACAATATTAAAACTCAAAGCTATACTGTTACACTGATGACTTTGTTCCATTGACTGTACAGCTCAGTCAGTACCTATAAAATTGCAGGATGCATTTAATGTAATTCAATTATATTTAATTGAATTAAAACTATTATTAAATTCCACCAAAGGTAAGTCTGTGGAATTTTTTTTCTAATAACTCAAAAAGCTCAAGTCTGAATGAGTTTAAAATAATAATCCTACAAGAGAATATGATTGAATGAGTAAGAACATACAAACAGTTAGGAGTCCAGCTAGATACGAAACTGAACTCTATATATCACATAAATCAGTCATTACAGAAATGGAAATCAATTAGGGAGGGTTTGCTCAACCTAATTTTTGCTCTGCTTTTAAGTATTTAAAGAAAGATTGATTTCATGCCATTTTAAGTGGCTTAATCCAGCTAAGTATGGAGGTTCCTGTGTTAACATAAAAATACCATTTTTTATCATCTGGCCATGGGGAAACTTTTAGAGCTCCTTCACAAAGTTTTAGCAACCCCTGATACTGAAGACCTTATATTTCCTAGTATGGCATTTTAAGCAGCTGCTCTGCTACAGTTTCTTAAGACTTCCGGGTAGTCTGGGCCAAACAGTCACTTTTTTCAGCCAAGTCTTCTTTTCCTTCCTCTCTGGTTGCAGACATGTAGTGGGACAGTCAAAAAATAGGAAAATGAATTAAGGAGATTTCAACTCCAAGATATTTTTCCATGGAGGCAAAAAGGCTGTTGGTGAGACTTCAGATTTTTAGCTACTTGGCTGCTACAGTCACAAGCAGGGAATTGAACATACACCATTAAATACCAAAAAAGTGCTAATCTTTGCTGTTTTCCATTATGCAGCAGGAAGGATGAGTTGTTTTACATCTTCTGTAGCCAGCTATGTTAGGTACAGCTTGCTCGCCAGCTTTTGTGCCTCTGATACAGCCCAGGTAACCGAGGGACAGAGGGCTGATGGAAAGGACCTGAGAGTGAAAAGATGGGGTGGGACCACAGCCTCAGAATGTAGCCTGTCTCCTGGGTAGGTGTACAAGACATGTATCAGTACAAGTGTCTTCCAGCAATTATTGGTAACTGTAATGTGAGGATGTAGTCACTGGGAAAGTAAGTTAGGTGTAGCTTTGTTTGGATGCTTATGGAAATGCTTTGCTAAAACTATGAAAAAAGAGAGCCTGAGAGACTCTAAATCTGATACAAAAACCTTCTATTATACAGAATATATTTGTGTAACCTTCATCGTTCTGCTGGCAACACAGCATTTGGCTGGTCCTGCCCCCGTGTTGGTTGCACAGGATCACACTTTGCTTCATCAGATGCATTTTCTTGCCAAACCAGAATGGTTTCCCCTGTAGATGGCTCTGTTTTCCTACACAATTTCGTGAGTGCTGCTCCACATAAATGAGCAGCATTTCCTTTCCTCTTCCAGTGGGTGTTATGCTCGGAAACCAGTCATTCGTATTAGATGCTTCTTAACATGCCGGCTCCGAAGATATCTGGGCTGTGAATAGTCAGACGCTTTCCACAAAAAAATATTTTTTGGTGCTTGATTTGGGACTAAAGTTCCAGAGAAAAGGCTCAGTCTGTGTCCCTAAGAATTGCTGTTTAAGATACTCTGGGTTGCAGCAGCTGGTGTCAAGCTACTGTTCAGAAGGATGAGGGTCTGCCATAGTTTCTGTGTTGCATCTCCCAACCTACTGTAGGTTTTGCTACTACTATGGCATCGCCAGGGATACTAGGGTGCCTGGCATTAGGCAGCTGGAGTAAAACCAGAGTTTCAGCTTTTTGTGTGTGGAAAAAGGATGTCTTTCTTTTTAAGAAAAAAGAAGAGAGGGAGAGTTTTCACTCATTTTCTTCCTAGCACCTGCAGAGCAGCAGCTGTTGGTGTGGGATGAACAAACTGCTCACCCTTAGCAAAGCTTACACATCTAGTGGGTTGCTGGCGTCCCTCTCTGGGCCCAGCAGCTTGAGTGCCCTGGTGTGGCAAGACTATCAGACCCTGAGAAGGCAGGTCACTGTTAGGGAGGTTTAAGGAAGAAGATAGAGGGAAATTCCCTTGGTGAGTCAAATGGATAGAGGGCTTGTAATGTTTAAATCTTCATGTTCAGGAATAGAATTTGAACCCTAAACCAAATGTGATGATGACAGTGAGACCTTTCTGGAGTGCAGAACAGATGCTGTCTAAATGCAGACAAGGGGTTATAATAACTGGAGATAATTCCTCCTAAGCCACAGTTGAGCTACACCAGGAGAACATCTTTGTTTTGTGCTACCGTGTGCTGGTGGTAGAAATTATTCTGCAGTGGAGCTAACAACCCACCTGAGCTCACCTAATCTTCCTGCCTGCTAAAGAAGAACCTGTGAACCGAAAAGTATTTGGAAGACATGAAAAAGTTCTCATGTCAAATCTCAAACTCCTGAACTCTACAGTGCGTTTTGTCACTGATGCTGTGCTGAGACATCCATTCAATGCTTGCACGAATTTCTATCTGTTTAGCAAATGTGATAGCTCAGAGATACTGAAGCTGGAGATTATCTCTTGTAGTTTCCATCAACAGCAGGAGCCTGAGCCGGGAGTGCAGGGAGAGCTGCCTGTGCTAAGTGCTGAGACTTCCCATTTCAAGCTGCTGTCTGGGACTCACCTCCATGAAGAGGAAATGAAATCACCAACCTGCAGTCATTTAGAAAAAACTTGGCAGAAAGTGCCACGGAAAGGTCTAATAAGGTCACCTGAAGCACACTCTGGGCATCAACGTTGGAGAGGTGCATGTGGGATGGATTTGACTACACTCTCAAACTAATTGTAAATGTAAAACCAGACCTGAGGTGGAGTACACCCCAAAGTGTTGCCCCAAATACATGAAATATTTGAGGTTGAGCTTAGTCTCTCTTGTTTGCAAATATTGCTGCTAACGAAGACTGTTCCCAGAGGCACTGTTTTCCTGATAAATCTGCACCAGTATAGAAAGGAGAGATCATAGAAGGAAGCTAGTTGTGTAAACAGTGCAAGACTTATTAAAGATTAAATTATATGTTACTTTTAAATGAGTACCTAGAGACCTGAGTACCCAAGAACTTTTCAGAAAGGGCAAAGCAAATGATTACATGGTGGAGAGTATCTTATAATAGGAGAGATTAAAAAGATTCCAGCTATTTAGTTTAGTAAAAAGAGTAATAAGAAGTGACATGACAAAAGTATATAAAATAATGTATGGCATAAGGAAGGTCAGCAGGTGCTCCTATTTATCCTGTCTTGTGAAAGAGACACAGGAGGATACCTAATTAAATTAAAAGGCAATAAATTTAAAAATGGTAAAGAAAATGCCCTTTTATGTCACATATAATTAATCTGTGGAACTCAGTGCCACAATAAATTATGGATGTAAAGACTTTTAGTTGAATTCAAAAATCTATTAAGTATGTAAAAAAAGTACAGAATTGTCTAAATCTAAGTTCTGTTTTCAGAAGTAACTTAGGATCATATGCAGAAATAAATGTAAGCACTATGCTGAACTACTTGCCGGATAATACATAGACCATCCTTACTGCAGGGGTCAGACTGCCAGGTTTTGGTCTTGCATTTTTCAATTAAAGAATTAGGATTTCTCACTAAACAGAATGTCTGAAGAAAGAAAAAGTTTTCTTTTGGGGTAACTGAGAAGCTCTGTGGTGAGGTGTGCTGTGGTGGGGCACAGGATTGCCTCAGTCAGATTATGGATTTGGTTTTAGGTCTGTAACATCTATACTGTGTTCTTGGGTTGCCATCCTGCTTGTTGTAATCCCTAGGTTACCATGGGAATTCTTTATTTCTTGGACAGCTTTATATGCCGATGTATATAGGTGGGATCTGGGATCAAACATTTAATTTCTGAAGACTAGCTGAGTGTAGGGACATAGTATTGTGGTACTTCAGGAATGATAAATGAAACTGGGAAACCTGGAAATCAACCACAGCTGCCCAGGGAAGGCAGGTAGGGACTGAATAGGGAGGGCAGTGTTTGGTTCTGGTTTTGTATTGCATTTTTGCTATTTATAATTATGTTTTTGGTATCTTGGTTCTTCACTAGAACAAATCCTTCACTAGAGCCTTCCCAAAATAAGATTTCAGCACTTACATAGGCTTTTTAGAAAATGCTACCCTGAATGATACTTTCATTATCATATCCATGCTATTCTAATGGAATAATGAGACAACTAAGGAATAGCAGGAAAGATGGGAATACAAGAGACAACTTCCTTGGGACTGTTTTTGTTTTCCATATTTGCTTTATGCAATGGAGATTGACTACCTTGGAGCCAAGTCATTTCGGATCTAAATGGAAAATGTGTTTCCTGATACAGCCTCCTCTGACTCATTCAACAGTAAATGCACAACACAGGAATGGAGATGTTCACACAAATTAGGTGTTGCAGGGAGAATTGGGAGAGGTGAGATCAGTTTCTGGCTTTTGCAACTGCACAGAATTTCTAATCTCTCGTTTCTATTTAATTTCTGAGTGTTTAGAACATAGATAGTCCTTTTATTCTATGACTTTCTGTCATACCCATTTAGTGTATAAATGCCAAGAAACAAGAACTTTCTATGTGAATATAGTTTTGTAGCCACTACTGGAAATAGAAATAAGTATAATTAAAAAGCATCTTGAGATTTCTATAGGGGCTGAAGGAACTTAGGTACTCAGCTTGTTCTTGCTATTCAAAATACTACCTAAAATGCAATTGGCATGTGAGTGATTAACTAGAGATTTTTAGTGACTTTAACATATATTATACTTAGTAATTCTGGACTCAGGACAGGGAAGGTTCTCACGGATCATGAGGTCCAAAATCTTGATATTTCAGGCAGTCACATCATATATTCCTCTTCATTTATCAGGCTGAGTTTCAAAACTAGTTAGGATTTTTGCTTCCCACCTTATTGTAGAAGTTGAGTCTGTTCCAGAATTTAGTTTTCCTGGTGTCTGGAAGCTCTCTTGAAGCATGAGGTAGAAGACAAATCATAATGACAATTAATGACAGATAGGATTACTTATGAATACTCATGTGATAGTCTGTAAAAAGAAAAAATGTAGGGAAATACAGCTTAGGATCACATCAGGTGATCTATTTCCAGCAGAGGAGGTAAAGACAATATCCCTGGGCAAAGCATCAGTGCAACTTTATAGGAAGTACTGCATATGGTCCTAGACACCCATGAGCACAGGAGGACAGGACAGATAGTGTGCCCAGAAAAATAAAGACCCTTTGAGAGGGAACTGCAAGAGCAGCATTTATTTGATTTAGAAAAAAGACATCTGTAAGGAGGCTATAATTAACGTCTGTGTACATGTGGGGAACAAAGAACAAGGAGAAAAAATTGTTCAGCCTAAAATAAAATTTTGGAGTGAGAACAGCTGACCGTAAAAGAGTTTGGCTGGAAATTGGAAGAAGGGATATTAAAGGCAGGAGGAGAGGGGAGCTCTGGCATGGTTTTCCAATGGCAACAGGGGCAGCAGCAAACTTACCTGCTCTCAAGATTGCCCTCGGTCAATCTCTGAAAGACCAAATTTGCAGCATTTGACCACAACAGCATCAGTGATCCAGAAACTCTCTACTGACGTAGTTTTTACAGTAAATGTATGTAAATTCCACTGCAACTTTGTACAAAGCTGGGTTTTATATACCAAACCAACAGATATACCTTAGCTTCCTCTCTTCTAGCAAATACTGCTCTGCTGTAGTTACAGAGACAGTTATCTCCCCTCGTAGTCTTTGTCCTGCCAACCTAAAATACAAGAAGCACTATTTATAAGATAGGTTCACTGAGTCCAAACCATCTGTTCTGTGAACCTAGCTAGTTTGTACAGATATTTCTTGATCATATGAACAGCCAGAACAATTTTTTCCCCTTCTTTAGAGCTAAATTTTTTTTCTAGTTTTGCTTGCATCCACCATCATTTCCACTCTCTGCATTTGAGTAAGTTGAGATCAAATTCAGTTAAGAATATGATTAGCATACATGAGTTGATGCATTCTGTGCTAGGGCTGGCTTCAACATGAGGGAAAGCCTAATTCTAGTTTATTTTCAGTACTCTGACTTGTAATGGAAATGACAGACCTCTGGCAGTGCTAATGGGTATTCTACCAGTATATATTTCACCAATTATCTCTTTAAGATAAGAAACTTCTACAATTAAGAGAGCCTTCTTATATTATATGAAGGATTGCCCTTTGATCTGAGATACTTCTGGGTTTTGGAAGGCAAAGAAATGTGTTTAGGATGTGAATGCAGCGAGTGGAAAAAAAACCAAACAACCAACAATCTCCTTCAATAAAGTTCTGTTCCTCTCATAGGTAGGTGGCTTCTGTGATCCACAACAAGCAGGTGATATGACTGAGTCAGTCACTACCGACTGGTACAGGGCAACTGAGAGAGAGGTGTGGAAAGATTGCCAAGAAGATTTCCACACCCCAGTGGGACAAAATGCTGAGTTCTGTGTCCTTGTGACCAAAGTTTAGGAAGCATGCATACATCAGGATGGGATGCATGATGGGATGAGGAACCTGAGTCCTGAGACAGAATTCTTATTCCTGAGATGGAAGACATTAAATTTTTAACTTCTTCTTCACACAGACGTGAGTTCTGCAAGGACATGTTATAGAAACAGGTATTTTCCTGTTCCAAAAGAGGAAAAGAACTATTAAAGTGCAAGGAAAAATATGGTAAAGAACACAAAACAATTCAGCACTTCTTTCTAAGAAGAAGACCTCACCACAAACAGCATGTTTTCTGCATCTCTGCAGAGTTCATACAGAGGGAACCAAATCCTTTCTTTCACTTCTGACATCACCACAACCAAATAAATGTATATGGTATAAATGCCCTTCTTTACACAGTCTGAATGTACATACCAACTTCAATGTACCAAATGAGAAAAATAATATTTTCCTTACTCTTTCAGTACTCAAAATACAAAATCCTAAAGGAAAAAGAGATTTGCCAGGGTTTTAGATAAGATCTGAGCATCTTCTCGCAAAGTGAGGTAGTCAAATGGGATAGAGGTGTGTGGGCTCTTCAGGAGCAGAACACATGAGGTTGCACTGTATGTAAGGGAGTGGTTTGACTGCGCAGGCCTTAAGGTTAGGGAAGATATGGTTGAGAGCCTCTGGATAAGGACTAGAGCCATAGATGGCAAAGCAGATACCATTGTGGGTGCCTGTTATCCATTGCCCAGACAAGATACTTGTTGAAGATGGACACCCAACTAATAGGGAAGAAGAAAAAGCAAAGACATTCAACGCTTTTTTGTCTCAGTCTTTAATAATGCTGATAGACCTTGGGCTGCGCAGTCCCCTCAGTCAGAGGACTATGATCATGGAAAAAATGACTTTCCTTTTGTGGACAGCGAAGTTGTAAGGGACCAGCAGTATCAGCTGAATGTTCACAGGTCCATAGGGCCTGATAGGCTTCATGCCAGAGTAATGGAGCTAGTGGATGTTACGGTAGGAACTCTCTCAATCATCTAACAAAGGCCTTGGGAGTCTGGGATGGTTCTCACTGACAGGAAGGTAGCCAGTGTCACTGCAGTCTACAAAAATGCATGAAGGAGGACTCAGGAACTATGGACATGTTAGTCTAGCCTCAGTACCCAGAAAAATTATGGAGACCATCAAACTGGGTGTTATTGAAAGACATTTAAAGAACAGTGCAATCACCGGACACAGTCAACATGGGTTCACAAAGGGAAAGCCCTGTTTAATAATTTAATAATTATTATAATTTATATAATTTATTATATAATTATAATTAATAATATTCCTCTATGATAAGGTCACCTGCCTAGTGGGTGAAGGGACAGCAAAACATCTCCATCACCATATGCCTTCTGAAGGATGCAGTGAGGGGAGTGATAGAGCTGAGAATACTGGGAACCCACCAGCACAGAAGTAGTGTGTCCCTGCAATAGGAGGACTCTTATGAAGGCACAGCAGACATACAGCTGCCCAGAAGGAGAAAATACAGGCCTGCTTCTCTGACAGGGATTACAGAAATCTTCCCTAATTTTTCAGTCCACATAGAGGTTTTCAGCCCATAAGAGTTTCCACCAACAGCCTTAAAGGTACCACAGACCAAGAGAGAGAAATTACGATTCTATACTCTTTTGCCTTGTGATTTCTCTTTTCTTTTTTTTGCTGACTTGTTCTGACTAGGAAGATTTTTTCCCCATACTTTTGAAAGATGGTATTTCTTCTTAAAGGATCATGAGAGCAGAGGGTCAAATCCTTGCCTTGTTTTTGTTTTCCCCTTTGTATGTTGGATGCATTTCCTGGCTCATGTTCCAGAGTTGTGATTGTCATCAAAGCTGGCAGTGACAATTGTCTCTACTGATCTCTAGACTTCATTAAATTAGATGGTTAACATTCAGAAAAAGGCTTTGCTAGTTTCTGCCAAAGTGAATTTCCTTGATTTCCTCTCGAGGCTTTTTCCTCCCCTGACTGGCCCTGTTGCGGTTTTCTAAGCTGACACAACACAGTAATGGCTTTTTGTGAGTTTCCTGCAGGTCACCTTCCAACTCGGGGCTTGGGCAGAAGACTGAGGTAGGCAAGACTCAGGAGCATGCCCCAGCCCTGAGGGGCTACACAGTCAGCTGAGGTACCCCCTCGTCTTGCTAAGGGGGCAGGGCACACTGCTTGCCTTTATTTTCAGTTTGATTCCTGCACCTGGAGAAAGAGAGGTTGTTTATATCCTACATTCCCCAGAAATCCTGCAGGTAACCACATAGCAAGCAATGCCTACCATCAGTAAGAAGTGAGAGGCAAGGCTCTTTTGCTCTGTGCAGACAGAATTTGATCTCCTTTTGCGATAAACATCTTCTAAGAACCCATGTTGGTAATTTTTTTTAGTATCCCATTAGATTTCCAGGGATTTTAAGACAGTCATAATGCATCACTGAGCTTCTGGTAGGCAGTGGGTTTCCTGTCATGTAGGGATGGACTCTATTCATTTTGCTAACTATTTAGAGCTGGTGAATATGTGGAGGCTTTCACTTTTGTCACCCCAAAGCAAGTTCACGGAGCTGGCCCACAGGAAAATTGTTTTAGCACTTTATAATTATGTGTGTGTGTGTGTCTGAGAAATCAACGAAAAGTAAGCACACAACTTCATTATGAAAGCAAGGTATTGTGCTACTTTTACTGAAGGATGCGGAAAGCCCATCAAAAGAAAACCGTTCCTGACCTGGCATTCAAAACTCTGCCAGCAGAGCTGTTGCATGCACAGGATAGAGGCTAGATATCAGTGCTGAGTCTCAGCTCAGCAGTGCGAATCAGAACAAAAAGTAGCGAAAACACTTGAAATATATGCAGGGATCATGGCATGAAATACTATAAACAAACAGATGTGTTTTTACTGATGTGCTGTTTTGAATCAATCTGGATGTTGACAATAAGTGATGGAAGTGCTTGCACATGGGGAAACAGCACATACGAATCTTCCATCCACCAAGACCTGCTTCAATTTGTTCATGTTTATAATGGGGAGGTTTTAAAGATTACTGATCGGTGTTTGATGCTAATTAGTGTTTCTAAAAAGCTGGTCTTTTACTTGCTACCTTTCCTTTCTTGAACAGATCTGCATGAAACCTTCCTGCACAGTAAGGTAAGCACTGAGAGAGTGTTCATCCTCCATCCCTTTTGTAAATGTTGCATGAACTCTGCCGTCCCAGACACTGGTTTTTTGCCAGGCTTCTATGGGGTTTTTTTCTCAGTCTGTGTTCACAAACTATAAGCACACAGCAAAGGTATGAGGTATATACATGTATTGACCAGGTAACATAAAAATGAACTCCAAATTACAGGTGCTCAGTGTGGGTTGCCAAAATGTAGGTTGATCTTTATATGCAGCTGGGCACCTTGGGTATGGTTGTGGTTTTTCTGGAGTTGTGCTAGTAGCCTGGAATATGTTAGACAAGGATTACATCTAGTGCAGCTGTGCTGGAAGGTCAAAATGTGTGTGAAACAGAAACTGAGCAACTGAATTAAGCTTTATGATTATTTAAGTCTAATTTCTTATGGAAATAAAGCTTAAGACATCCCACTTCTTTGGGTGTACGTGCATGTCTGCCTTCCTGCTCCTTGGGTGCTTTCTGAACCCATTGGCCTGGTCTGATAGCAAAGAGGGATTATCTCCAAGTTAATTAATGATTGTACTTAATGGACATGGTGGGAGAGAAAGGAAGAACAGCACTGGTGTCTTCCTTTAGAATAGAGGCTGCAAAGTGAACGCAGTTCTTGCTAGATGTGAGATAAGCCACTCTGGGGCACAGTGCCTTTGGAAACCACCCTTCTGGGCTCCTGCTGCTCCTCTGCTGTGCCTGTCTTCCCATTCAGTGGCTATAGACACCTGTGGTGGTGGCTGGAGACTGATTCTCATGCAGATTTGTAGATCTGCAGATTGCCACAGGTTTCATGGATGCATCTTCAATAGTCAGTCAGTCATGGCTAGGCTTCACGAGTGAAGATTCAGGAAGGCTCTATCCACATTTGTTACAAGCACGCTGGTGGCTAATGAGGCCAATACGAGATAGACATGTCCGATTGCAAAAGGCACAGCAGAAAGACTCCTTAGGTGGTATATTCTGCAAGACACGGTTCTTTCTACGTTGTCTTTTCTCCTTGAGAGTGATCCTGTCTGCGTTCTCAAAGGAAGCAGCAGCATTATAGATGGTGTGTCTCCAGACCTCCTGATTGGAGGCCAGAGTAGACCAGTTACGTTGATCAATATGGCCAAGACTGAGATGTTGTTTCAGGGAGTCCTTGTATCTTCTCTTTGGGGCTCCTCTCTTGCGGCAGCCGGTGGCAAGTTCACCATAAAGCAAGATCTTAGGGAGGCGGTGGTCCTTCATCCTTGAGACGTGTCCTGCCCAGCGCAGCTGTGTTCTCAGCAACATGGCCTCAATACTTGTGATTGCTGCTTGTTCTAGAACAGATGTATTAGTCACATAATCTGACCAGTGAATGTTTAGGATTGTATGGAGACAGCATTGATGGAAGTGTTCTAGGAGACACAGGTGGTGGCGGTAGATGACCCGTGATTCAGAACCATATAAAAGAGTAGACAGCACAGTGGCTCTGTAAACATTGATCTTTGTACTTTTCTTCAAGTGTTTATTTCGCCAAACTCTTTTATGGAGTTTTCTGAAAGCTCTATATGCCTTTGCTAACCTGTTGTCTATCTCTCCGTCAATCTTACCGTCCGAGGAGATGAGGCTGCCTAGGTAATTAAACTGCTGGACTGATTTGAGCTCTGATTCGCCAATGGTGATATGGGGATGATGGAAGACTTCCTGAGGTGCAGGTTGATAGAGAACTTCTGTCTTCTTTAAGCTGACTTCCAACCCAAAGAGCTCAGCAGTGTCTGCAAAGCAGGATGTTAAACGCTGCAGAGCTGCTTCTGTGTGGGCGACAAGGGCGGCGTCATCAGCATAAAGCAGCTCCTGGACATATATTCATTCTAACTGATGAATTGTCAGTGCTGTATTACCCAATACAAGATGCAGTTTCTAATTATAAAGACTTATTCTGGTGGCTTTTGTCTGTATTTTGTTGAATGTGAAATATGTCTGATTTCTTTTTGTCTCAAAGAAATTGAAGGTGTCTCTTTACCTGAAAAGAAAAAAAAGTCCCCAGGAGAGTATCAGAGGATCAATTTTTCAGCATGGGATTATACAGTTTGGCTGTATAGGCTTAAGGCTTTTAATTTGCTTACACATAGATAGACTTACTTGAGCTCTATACATCACCAGATCAATGAAAATCTATTTAATAGAAACTTGGGTCAATATTAAAAGAATTCCATTAACCAGCAATAAGGACCCTGGAATAATATGATTACTATAGGCTTCCAAGCACACATAAAGAATCAAGGATTTTCTTCATACCAAGCTGAAACAATACCATTGTGGAAATCCCTCTTCTGCTTCTTGTCTCCTGAAAAGTAAGAATGAAAAAGGATAGAAAAGGCTGTATAGATTTATTTGTGTCATTAATATTGTCTCTCTAGGTTTGCACCTCCAACACACTAATAGTGAATACTTCTGCAGCTTCTGGTAGAGAAAGTGTAGATGGGCAGAAAAGGTTTGGGCAATTACTCCAGGGGAAGAAGAGAAAAATCAATGAATTCTGAAGGACACAAAGCAAATGTGACATTTCCAGAAGATAAAGTTGATTTAAAAAAAAATTTTATTCTTTATTTTAGCCATAGTAGCTAACGAAAAGAATAAATGTTTTGTTCCTATTGTTTTGAACAGGAAGTCCCATATTGCGGTCCTACTGAATTGCGGTCCTACTGAATTAACTTTTGAAGGATAAGTTTCTTATGACTGCAGGCCACAAATATGAAATCTGCAATGCAGAATATAATTCTGAGACCCATAGTTTGGTAGTAGAAAATCAAGACTGTCTGGAAAAAGTTACCACTTTAACTGAATGGAGACTACTGACTTTGTTGGAAACCCCCACTGGTTTATTTTGTGTGATAGATTTCTTCACTTATAAACAGCAAAGCGACCATCAGCTAAAATGATGCTCTTCTTGTTAGATTAAGCCTGGGGATTTGCAAGCAAATTGCAAGCAGTGTGCATTAACAGTCTAAAACAGAGGCTTGGATGCCTAATTCTCTTGAACTATCTTGGGCATCCCCACTGATGGGAACAGCAGAATGAGAATTGGCAAAAACAGACACTGGGAGGAAATGGATACAGTATCCTTGGCCATCTGCATTGCCCTGGTCACAAAATGGTGGCATCTGCCTCTTCACAGTTTCTATTACAAACTCGAAAGAAAAGGACACATAGGAAAAAAAATGTAATGTTTACAAGGTTTAGGTCAGCATTCTGCAAGGCTTTGCTGTAGGTTCCTTGCAATGACTTAAGAATGGGTTTTGAGGTGGGGTTTGGGGAAGGAGTGGAGGTGGAAGTGTAGGTTTGAAAAGTGTTAAATCATGAGACTGGTTTGCAGAAATAGTCCCCTCACCCAAAAGGTTCTGAGCCAACTGGGCAGGAAGAATTTGGAGGGTCTTAGGGCATTGGACCCGTGCTCAATTTTTGTATTTGAGTTGAGGAAGGATCAGGAGGAGAAAAAGGTAATTTGTACTTGGATCTTCTTTTAACAGGCTAGAAAAGGTTTCAAACCCTTCCATACCTTGGCATAGAAGATCACAGCCTCCACTTTCCCCTATTTCCTGTGATCTTTGCTTACCTCCCTGGTATTAGAGGTAACCAGTTTTCTTTTCTACTTCAAGTAAAGAATTTGTTCTTTTCCTTTTTTTTTTTTTTTAGGTGGGTTTTCAGAAATCGTAAATGCTCTAAATACCAAGATTTCAATCACTGTCAGCAAAGTCAACACCATTCTCCATCAAGATGCAAGTGCAGGTAAATGATTCAGAAGAGGCTGAATCCTTCTCCAGCTTGGCTTACTTGCTTGAAGGAACTTTATAGGGCTATACCAGCCAAAAATTTCTATTTTCCTAATATGAGGTTGTGCTTCCAGTAGGGCAATTTACTGGTAGTTTTGCAGTATTCCCTTTTCCAGCAAGCCCTGTCTAGTATAGGCAAGACTTAGATAGATAGACTTCCCCAGGATAATTTAAGCATTTTTCTCTTCTTGCACTTTAATTTTCAGTCTATATTTTGCTACTTGGTCTGCATTTCTTTAAAGGGAAACCTACTACTTTAGCCCTGTCCCCAACCACTGCTTGCTCAGAGCATCTTGGACTTGACCTTTGGAGATAAAATAACCTCCTTGATGTTAACTCTTTCCTTTTTTTAAGAATTAAGTATTTGTATTTTAAAATATTTCTATCTGCTTTCTTCTCCTTACCTGATACTTCTCCATAGAAAAAATCCATAGAATGAAAGCATTTTGTGGGTATTTTTCTTTTCTGTTTTTCAAACCAGCTGAGCTGAACTTTGCTGTTCCAGAGAGACCTGAACAAGATAGAGTTCATGTGGGTTTAGAGAATAGGTTGTGTGAGGAGCAAAGCTGTGTTCCCAAGAAAAAGTACTTTTCAATAGAATTTTTAAGGTTGTGTATGTAACCTGTGAGTAGCAACTCATTCCTTTGACAACTGAATTAAAATATGGGTTATTATGTCCTGGATGATATAAATTTCTTTGGATTTCATGGCAAGTTATCTGTGAGACTGAGAGAAAGCATATTCTAGAGGTTTTTCACACTCCTCATAGCCCCACTGGCGCTGGGACTCAGGTCTCCTAGTGTGAAGTGCTAATGCAAAATGCATTGGCACTTGCTGACGAGAGTTGGGCCTGCTGGTACGTGGGTCACTTATCCCTTTTCAGCCTGTGGGACACAGATCGAACCTCTCATTATAGGAAGAGAGAAGGGCAATAACCCCGTGCCTGTGATGCTCCACACCAGTAGTATTTTTTTAAGCTATTTCTCTGTTGCTTCCCCCGTTTTTCACTTGTCAGCATAGATATCTCTCTGGTTCCAAGCCAGAAACTGATAAATAAAACCTGGAGAGTTGGACTCTGTGAAGCACTATTAAAATCTAAATATTGAAAATCGGTGTCTCTAAATAATGTTAATTATTAAGATTTTAACAGCATTTGGGCAGCAAGGACTGTCTCTATTATATTCAGGCCCTTGTGTAGGTGTTTGCTCACAGCGAGAATGAAGGCTCCTTCCTTTCACTTTAATGTGTTACAAACGGCTAAAAGGCTGATTTAGCTATTCCTTTCATCTGTGATTCCTGTTGTATACCTTAAGCAGTCTTTTCACTGGAAGGGTCTGATATTTTTGTGCTTGTTTTTATAAATCAAGCTGCCTTCACTCAGATTCCTCAGCGTGGACCTAGATAGCTCAGTGGGTAGTTTCATGTACCTGTCCTTATTCTCCCCATCCTGTGTTCACTTGAACTGTAGCCTCCCAAACTCTGCAGGCATTCTTGGGGTGAGAGAAAAAACCCAAACCTGCAAGTGTTGGTCTGCAGTGTTGTTACTGTCACCTTTAGAAGGTGGGACATGCTCTCACTTTGGAAGCTAGTCTGCAGTGTCCATGAGGTTGTTGTGTTACAACCTGGGAAGGTCTGAATTCAGTTAGTATGACTAAATACACATATTGGAATTTGTATATATATGAATAATAATTTATATATATTTATTGTATATAATATAATAAATCCTAAGGTTGTGGCAGAAGGTCAACTTTGTCCCTGTCTAGGGATCTAAATAGAAGTGATCTGGACAAATAGCACCATATATGAACTGGGAATGGACTGTCACCTGAGTCAACTTGCTCTTGATGGCCTGTACTGCACTACCATCCTCAAAGACCCTCCAAGACGGGGCAGGGCGGACGTAAATGATTAATCACAGGGCCTAAGTTCTAAATACAAGAGGATAACATCATTCCAGAGTGCCTAAGGTAACGCTTGCCTGCAGAATAATGCTGTTTTCACACAACCTAATTCTTTTGCATTGCTCTCCAAGCAGTAGCCTAAACAAGCCAGAGACCTAAAGGCATTTTTGAAACTTTGCTGCCCAACGGAGTCTCTGCCATTTCACTCTGTTGCAGAAATCAGCATTTGGAAACTTTTTGCTTCCAAGTTGTAACACAGCCTGCTTTATCTAACATAACCTTTAATGGAGCGCCCATTGATCCCTTAAGGACACTGTTCCTTATGTCAGCTATGTCTCATTGCTTGGGAATTTGTTCTGATAAACACTGCAAATGTTACTGTGCTCAATTTTATTCCTTTATTTGTAATTGTGTCCCTTTGGACCACCTACACCCTTTCCATGGAGCTCTGGAGGGCTGTGGAAGATGAAGACCATTTTGTGAGCACATTATTCCGGATGTATTCTCTAGCCTCACAGGGCAAGAGCAGTGCAGTAGAGTCCTTTGGACATTTTCCTCCTGCTTGAGATTTTCAGGCGGCTCTGGAAAGATAATTGCCATTTTGACATCACATATCTGGGAATGCTGATTACTTAAGCACTGTCCTTGTTGACTTTACTCCTTTTAGCTGTTTTCTGTCTAGAAATGCTTTGCTTTTTCTTTGTGTATGTGTGTGTCAGAGAGAGGGGGTGTTTCTTTAAAATGTGTATTTTCTCATTTTTTAAAATCTCATATTGTGGCAAGAGACATCTGGTAAGAAAATGAAAATATTTAAGAAACAGGGTAACAATGTGTGGGAGTTACCCTATGGTGTTGGGTATTCTGGGTTGGTGTAAAGGCCTTTTCTTACCTGATAAAATCAGAACTATCACCCTAAAATAAAATTTATAACCATGCATGTGATTATTTAATAAAAGGAAATATTGTTTGGATTTCAAAAAAATGTCTTGTAAGAATGGCAGAGTGAGTGAAGTGGTGTAGCAAGTTGAGAGCTGTGGTTTAAAATGAAGCTAGAGGGGTACGACTACCTGCACAAAGCTTATGAGGGGACACCTCTGCAGTGGGTTGAGCCATTGTTGCTCTTGTTGCTATTGGAGCTGGCGATTCTTACCATACTTGTTTTGGTTTGGTTTTTGCCCCCCCACCCCTGAAAATAGATTACTGTTTCACTCAAGCACTTTGTTAACACTGGAATAATAAACAGCATGTCTTTTATGTGACAGGGTACCTGTGGGACTGAGCCATACTGAGAGTAAAAAGGCTAAGATGTGCTTGAGCTGAACATAAACACTGGAAAGAATAATGTTTTTCACTAAGTGCTTTGTGCTTCTGGCTAAGCAGGGTGAATACCGGGAGCCACTTGCCACTGTTCATATGGCCACTTGCAGAGATATTCAGGGCCAACAGGCCTTTCATAAGCAGCTAAATTAAGCCCATAAATCTTGCATGAGTAAAAGATACACTCCTGTTCACAAATGCAACAGGTGAAAGCCTACTAACAAATAGCAACACATGTAGTTATAAATAGCCCGAGAAATTCAGTCTCCTCTAATCATTTTTCACTGCATATATAATTCTGTTTTCTTGTCTTCAGCTTGTCTGATGGGGAAAATCAGTTTCATTGCTGAAATCCCAGTGTAGCCTCATCCTTCCAGTCATTTGTCCTTCATCACCAGCAAATGAAGCAGATCTCTTAGTCCTTTATGGGGCTAGTGTCTACCAGGAACCTCAGGAAGCCCTCTGATACTCTTTATCCTTTACCAGGAGGCTTCAGTAGTGATCTATCTGCTAGTGGCAAGCAGTGTTTCTCCACTATGAAGATATCTCCACCTCTAGCAATGCCTTTGCAGATCACGTGGTTCTTGTTTAGTGTAATTTTATTCATTGATCCATTAAGTAATTTTAGCATATCCTTTTTTCTTAGTAGAGTTCCTTATACTAACATGGGTCTTTGGTGATCTTATTTATAATTCAACCAACTCAACCAATCAAGTCACAGAACTCAAAGAACCCTTTCTGATCAAGGACAGGGAAATACCAGTTTCCTATTGTCAGTGGGATGGGGCATCCGGTTTTACATTTGCTGACTGCAGATGCCTATATGATGTTGGTGCTGGAAAGCCTTTTGAGATTTCTCCCCCCCCCCCGTATTTTCCAGGCTTTTCTGTACAAAGTTTGAACAAACTGAAGAGACACCATAAGGGCAAAGCCTGCTCATGAGCCTACTGATTTAAATCTAGGCCAATTTAATTGCAGCTAGTCTTGTTCCAGACATGCCAAAAGCAGAACTCTGTTGTACTGACTTTTTGTCTGGAGTGAAAGAGCAATAGAGCTTCTTTCTATGTGCAAATTAATACATACTGATAAAGTCTGTTAAAAAAAGATAAACATTTATGGTAGTTGGTTGGATTTCTCTTCACAATACCAGTTGCTGCAAGTTTATACTGGATGAATAAACCATTATGAGGCCAGAGCACTACTTGTTGGTTAAAAAGGAAGTCAAGTGAAAATTTCTTCTGTAGGAAAACTTGAGCAATGACAACATATAAGCAAGTGGCTGCACTTTGGGGCTGCAGACAAAGCAAGGTGCAATGGATACTAGAGTATGGATACAGCTAGAATGAGCTGGTAGATCTCCATTTTCTTGAGAGGAACAAGGGCCACTGCATTTAAGCCTGAGGTTCAGTGTTAGATCTGGTTGGAACACAGCAAATGGGCAGATGTGTGTACCCAGCTGTTCCAGCACCCCCAGGGTTCTGCTCCTGGGGTACCTTTGTGCAAGAGCAGGCTTTCAGAACTGTTTCTTCAGCTCTGACCCAGAACAGGTGCACCCTCTGCCAGAGCTGTCCTGCTCTAGGGAGGCTGGTGATGATGTATTTTATGTGAGTCCAAACCTCAGTGCTGAGGTGGACTGGGAAAAAAAGACCAAATTCCTCCATTAAAAGATTCTTTTTTAGCCTAGTGCTAATTGGAGTGAGTTTTTTTTCTCCTACTTTCCCCCAATGCCAGCAATCACTGTGCATAACCTCAGGTCTTCCTCTCTTCTCAAAATTTTGTTAACCAGCCAATCTTCCACTCTTACCTTTCTCACCTTTTACAAAATTTCTTCTTTCTTGACTGCTGACCCTTCTGCCTTGCAGGGCCTCTTCATCCAACTTCTCCAGATGGACACAGACCTCACCGCACCACATTTCGTTGAAGTTCTCCTTTAGGGAGGGCACTGTGACAAAGTCCAGTGTGATCTAGGACCAGTTTTGGTGACCATCCCCCTCCTCCTGCCAGCACAATCAGGACCTGTGGCAGAACCTGCGAGGGACCAGATGAACCTGGCACAAGATTAATGCCACAAGCAAAACACAAGGAACACAACAGGCATGGGGTTTATGCCAACTACAAGAAGTTCTAGGGACACCTCTCTGCTTTGTGGTTTCATCTGACCAAGGCAAACCTCAGGGCATTGCCCAGCCCCCTGTGGCTTTTGCTGGTTGTCCTTCTCACTTGATGGTGCTGTCCTTGTCCACATGGGCTTGCTCTGCTCCAGCAGGCCTTCTCCAAGGAATCGTGGTCACTGCAGTGGTTTCAACACCCTAAATAACTTTCTAGGTAAGAAGGCTCCCAAATTAAAACATCCTTGGAGGGAGACTAAGCCTTCGACATCTGCAAAGTGCTCCTGTTTGCTCGCTGTTCAGTCCATCAACATCTCCTGCCCACTAGCCCTTTTCCCATTTCTGTCAAAACCACCTGTGCATCATGAGCCTGTGTGACGATTGGTCTGTCCTGATTCCCTTGCATGTCTGTACCCACTTGACTCCCTGGGCACTGCCAGACCTCTTGAGGCCACGATTTCTTCTTTATTTGGTGACACTGTTACAAGCCTACACTGAATTCCTGGATGTGTGTGGGGCTTGTACGCACTCAGCTCTTTAAGCCAGTCCTTGGGAGATCTCACCAGCCCTGTATCAGCAATGTAAGGTAGTAGGAGAATGGTTTCCTACCCCACTGCTAATTCCATCCCCTGTCTCATTCCCTGTGGACCTGGTTAATAAGAAATACTTACCAGATTTTAAAATGAGCTGTTTTGGGAGGAAGGACCTCAACAGTTTGGAGAGATGGGCAGAGAAGGACAGTCTGAAATTCAACAAGGGCAAATGCAGGATCCTGCACCTGGGGAATAATAGCCCCCCATGCACCAGTACAGGCTGGGGGCTGATCTGCTGACAACGAGCTGCCTGTGAACCAGCAGTGTGCCCTTGTGGCCAAGAAGGCCAATGGTATCCTGGGGTGCATTAGGAGGAGCATTGCCAGCAGGGCGAGGGAGGTGATCCTGCCCCTCTATTCAGCCCTGGTGAGACCTCACCTGGAGTGCTGTGTCCAGTACTGGGCTCTTCAGTACAAGAGAGACATGGAGCTCCTGGAGCAGGTCCAGTGGAGCACAACAAAGAAGACTGGGGGACTGGAACATCTTTCTTATGAGGAAAGGCTGAGGGAGCTGGGCCTGTTTAGCCTCGAGAAGAGATGACTGAGAGGGGCCTTCATCAGTGTGTATAAGCATCTGAAGGAAGGGTGTCAAGAGGATGGAACCAGGCTCTGCTCGATAGTGTCAAGCAACAGGAAAAGAGACAATGGGCAGAAACTGATGCACAGGAAGTTCCACCTGAATATGAAGAAAAATTTCTTTACTGTGTGGGTGACTGAGCACTGGAGCATATTTCTCAGAGAGGTTGTGGAGTCTCCCTCTCTGGAGATATTCAATAACCATCTGGGCACAATCCTGTGCAATGTGCTCTAGGATGACCCTTCTTGGGCAGGAAAGCTGGACCAGATGACCCACTGTTGCCCCCTCCAACCTTACCTATTTTGTGATTCTGTGAGCCTTCTTTTTTATTTTTATTTTTTGATACCTACTTTTCCAACATTAAAGTTTTCTAAGACATCTGGAAAAGGTTATGATCATAGGACCAAGAAGCAGGTATGCCCTTGTGTCTCCTTTCCACCACAAGGAAGGTGAGGAGCCGCAGGGCAGGCACAAAAAAACTGTCTCTCTTTCTCCTCCTCCCCTCCCTCCTGCCCCACACTTCTCTTGATCTGCTGGTGGCTCCTAAAAGGATTAATTAGAAAGATGTGAGCAGGGGTTGGAACGTCAAAAAACAATCGTCACTTTCATATCTGACCCCTATCACCAGCTGCAGAATTAACAAATTGAATGTCGTCAGCAAACAGGAGTTGCAGATGATATGAAGTTCATTACTAGCAGCACAGGGCTTGTTTTCAAAGCCCAGTTTAAACAACTCTTGCTGATTAAATTCCTTGCTGGGGCTCCTGCCAGACACATTTAGAAAATACAGATGTCTAACAACTCTGTCTTCTCTCCCTGTCTTTTCTCTTTTTTCCTACCTTTTTTTTTTCTTTTCTCTTTTTGTTTTCTTTTTTTTTTCTCTTCTCTTTTTTTTTCCCCCTTTTCTTAACATGTGCCAATTATTTGTCTCCTATCTGCAGGTACTGGCAAGTATCAGCGCTCTGGTCCCACTGTCTACAGCCTTATCCATTTGGCGCCTGCTCCAGCCCTCTCACATTACCAGCAGTGGGGTCTGTTTTCAGCTGTGAAAAGCTGTGAGCATAACTCCATTCTTCCCCTCCTCCCACTGCAGACTCTCTCTCCCCCTTTTCTTCTTTCTCTCTCATCCTTTTGCACCCAGGGCTCTTTTCAGGAGCTGTGAAGAAAAAAAATCTTGGTAGCTCGCTAGACAGTGGCACTAGGGATTTACAGCCTCCTTTCCCAGTCTGGTGTTTGTGGCTCCCCTTCATGGGAGCATCCAGAGCAGCTAAAAGTCCACTGAGGCAGATTGCAAGTTGAATCGCCTTCTGAGTGGGCTGGACTGGGGTGTGGAGGCAGGAGCTCTAAGCAAGCAGATGGGAGAGCTGTGGGGATAAAACTCAGAGGTATTAGCTTAGCCTCTGTCTAGTTCAGGAGTCTGAATCTTCCTTGACCTGTCCTCCCCTTCTTAAAACTTCTTTTTGTCCTGTTTTATTCGGTCATTTCATGTTTTTCCTGCTCACGCATTTGGGATTTTTCTCCATCATTTCTCTGGGAAGTGAGGATGGAGGGATTGTGTTCTGTCTGCTCCTTCTCACCCTCACAGCAACTCCAGGCCTTGGTGGGTTGGGTGGCAACCCAGCTAGAAAAAACTAGATTTCAGACGTAGGTTGTTCCTGCAAGTTTGATGAGACCAGGAAATCCCAGAGAGGGGAGAGACACCACTGGGGAGAAGACGACCAGCCCTCACTGTAGAGAAGAGATATGAAGGTCCCAGCCCTGCAAAAGCATTGTCCAGGCACCCACTGAATGAGGTACCCAGGAACCTGACTATGAGACAAGCATTTTTAACAAAACAGGTGACGTTTGCTCTACTGATGCTCTCTTCTAAGCTAAATATTACAGCTAAAAAAATTTAGAGCCAAATTGGGAAAACTTTCAAAGGTGCCCAGGAGATGATGTGGAAAATTACTGTCCTTTAGGGGTCACATAGTACTGGGCCCCTGCTGCTCAAGTACCTTCTCTTGGGCAAACTTGCTCAGAAGAAAAATATAATGGATTAATCAAGAAAAGTACTATCCAGCTATCCTTTTGATGGTGAAATGTTGGTATTGGGGTGAGAATATAGTATAACCTTCAAAGAATCTTGTAACATAATTGAGTCCTTTCTGTATCGTAATTTTTCCCATGCAGAAAAATATATTTTTTCGGGTTTTTTTCCAGCCGTGGCAGTGTGGTGCCTGAAAGGATTGCTGAACTTTTTGTACACAGATGAAACCATCGTAAAGATTTGCATATAGTGCTAGATGACATTTTGGATTGGGGATGCTTCATGCAAGAAATAGACCAGCATCCAGTTTTTTAAAATTTTTTTTGTTCTTTATAGGCCATCTCTCTCCCTCATGGTAGCATTGACAGTTAGTTACAGGACATAAAACTACCCTACATCTTTATTTACCCACTTTTTCTCATTTCCTCTCTACGACCATCTCTGAGAGAGTGTTGTTATGGAAAATGACTGATCCAGAGCAGCATGTCTAATTTGTACATTCCTAGGCCTCTTGCATTTCCTACACTCTGCTTTACTGTTTTTGATTTTGAAAAAGAAAAAAACAGCTTCCAAAATTAATTAATCAGGTATGGTTTCTTTTTCTTTTTTGTTTCCTTTTTTTTTTAATTGAATGCACTGAATTATAAAAAAAATTACACTTGACCAACATTTTTCATTTCAAAAGTTCCTGCTGATTTTTTTTGCTTCTAGCTGTAGAAACAGGGAGTTTTGCAAATATCTGTCAGTGACCAAGTCTCATTTTTGCCTTGAAAGCCATTACATACCTGCAAAGTGTTCATCTAAAGTCCACATGTGAAGTTCAGTGCTGTACACAGGTGGAATTCCTCACGCACCCATGCTTGCACTGACTACTGCTAAGCAACTAGGCATGCAAGTGCACTATGCACCTCCAGCAGGCAGGAAGTTATTTTTGGAAGAGTCTGCCATAGCATGAGTTTACTGTACTGCTGAGCAATCAGCATGGCATGTCTGCAGTACACGAGGAAAAATCCACTACTAATGCGGAGTACATGGTTGTATAATCGCAGTGTGAGCCTATGGAAAGACGTGCTCTCAGATCCAGCTAAGCCCATAGACTAATATATTTCCCCAACACTGGCTGTCATTCTCAGCTGATCAGAAGACGCTGACCCAATATTTTGTGTCAGCATTCATTCAATTCCAGCAAAATGAGAGGGTTAGCTAGGTGAAGGAAGCCCGGGATTAGAGAAGTCCCTAGTGAAGTTTAGTTGGCAGAGGAGGGGTGGCAGAAACTTCCAGCAAGGATTACCCCTGCAGTGCACAGATAGTCACCAGCCAACCCCATCTGGATCTAGAAGATTTGCTGTCTCTCTAGTACCAATTGGCTATTTTTCATTCTTTAATCCATCCTATCACTGTTTGGACAAAGCCTTTTTGTCATAACAATTGCGGGCTGTGGTGGTTTGCCTGCATGAGTCCCTGTTCTCTTGGGAGAGCACAATTTCAGTTGCTTTAAAGAGGCTTAGGCAAGTTTTCAAGACATCTTGTCCATGCTGGGGACCAGGCCAAATCTTTCACTTGCTCTTTCTTTCCTAAAGCTGCTCAGACACTCTTGCTGGTACCCAGCACCTCCATGGGTTAATTGATCTCCAACCTATCACTTCCTCCTTCAGCTATCAGTGAAGAAGAGATTTGCAATCACTCAGTAGCAAAGTAAGTTTTGAGCATCTTCAGATCTCTGTTAAAACACTTGATGTAGCTTTCCTGGCTGCTTCTAGTCTGTTTGGATCTTGGTGTTGAGCCCCTTGCTTGCTATCTCTGTTACACCTTTTGCCTCGAGTGGCTAGGGTGTTTGTCAGATATTTTGTTTGGAGAGGGGAAACCTCATGCAATTTAATTTGTGTTGGCCGAGCTCTACTGTCCTGAGAGAAAGAGGGATCAAATGCTACGAGAGGCCTGTTCACGGTCTGAAGCCCTTACATGATAGTGGTTGAACTAAATTCTTTCTTGTGGTATTATCTGAGCCTGACTAATCATACTTTTCTTGCCCTCTAGTCTTCCATTGCTTTTTTAGTGTTTGTTTCTCTGGTATTTATTGCTTCTAACAAAACCTGAGCTCTAGCCCTGAATCTCTGCTGTTGTCCATTGCCCATGGAGGTCATTACTTGTCTCCCAGCAATCCAGCACACTGAAGACCTAATTTCTGCCACTTTTCTGAATGCAGGCTGAGGTTTATGTACCACAGCTATGCTGAGATCTGTGTTCCAAGGTGTTATACTGGAGGATAAGCCAGCACAAGTGATCTGGCTAGTCAGGACATCCTGCACCGTTGGTGTTGGCAGTGCTTTTCCAGTTCTGCAGTAGAGGTCTAGCTGGGATATGTGAGACAAGAATTTCACATCCTATTTGCAGTTAATGTTAAAGGACCTCACATTTAAGAATAAGTTAATGAAAATCTTGCTTATCCCCATTCCTCTAATCTGGTAAAGTCATAAAGAAACCTACTTGCAAGGAAGTGCATTGAGTAGCCTTTATGGACTGTGACACAGAGCACAGTAAACCCCATGGCTGGGCCCCTGCAAGGACAGCTCTTTATTGGGAGGGACACCACAGAAGTACCATCTTCTATGTCTATACACAATACTATAATAGGGTTAGTTCACAGTAAAAGTGTAATTAATGTCATGTAATATAAAGATTTACCATTTTCCCTAAGGTCTTCTCTCCCAGGCAGTTTTCTTGCATCATTCAGTAATCTAAATTAAAATTACTCCACCCATTCTCCATTTTTTACCCCTTTTCTGCCTCTATGCTTGTTCTCAAAGATGTTTGTTGTGGGATGCTACTTCACCAGAGGGGGATTAGGAAGACCTTATGCAACAATAGTGGCACTGCCTTCTTTGCCTGTTGGGTGAGAAAGGAAACAATATGTAACTCACCTGGAGCTTTTCTTTCTCTTTAAATCTTCTGCTGTTCATTTTCACACCAGACTGTCGTGTCTCCCATATTCCTTATCACTGTGAGATTGTTGCAACTTGCTTTTGGAGGTTACTGAGGAAACAAATGTCTGTGTTTCCTTTATTTTTTCTACAAACAGGACTTCTACTTGAAGGAGGAACGTCAAGATGGTTTTATTGACCAGTTTGCACATGCACCTTCTAAGGGGTCTGTACTGGGGCTATGTCTAATTCTTGTAGAAACCCTGGGTTTTGTAGTTAGGGAAAAGTAGAGAGCACAACAGTGCCTAGGTCACCACCCAGCACTTCCATTCCTCTTCTTTCATCTCTCACCTTGGGCACATGATCATTTGTGCCCCATTAATGAGCACCCTCTGCAAAACTTGCTGCAGTCAGCAAGAGACTTTGCAATGGTTTTCTTTTGGAACCAGTCCGGCTGTGACCGGAGGTTTGACCTAACTCAGCTAACTTAACTGAAGAAGATAAGGGTCTGTTTTTCCCAGAAGGTTACAGGGGCCACCCTTGCTTTATGTCAAAGGTGGAAATGTTCCTTGTGATGTTCACGTGCTGAAATCCCAAACTCCTGTGGGAGTTTGCCTGCAGTCCTAACCCAGGCAAAAGCCATCCACATCACCAGGCACAGAAACTGGTGTGTGCTTCCTTCCACTCTCACTGTCCTTGATATCAGGATTTGCTGGGGGTAGCTCCTCTTTATAGCTCCTTCCCCCCATTTCCTCAATTTCCCTGACATTTACCAACCAGTAAAAGTCCTTCTGGACCAGAAATACTCCTCTCCCTTTGATTACCATACTGGCCAGGGTACAGTGCTGCAGAGGTCATGCCTTTCTGTAGTGTAACTGGAGAACAAGAGAAGGTCGGTTTATACCATCAGCCTTGCACAAGGCACTGAAGCTCAGATGATAACTGATTAAAATGTGACAAGGTTTTCTTTTTTTTTGCTTTGTTTCCCCATGTCTGCCATCTTAGTCCTGAACAGTCAAGGTGCTCAGCTCAGTCACTTGGAGGGATTTTAGTTCTGACCCTTCGATTGCAGTCATAGGATATGAATGGCAGTTGTCCAGGTGATTTAATGGAGTGTGTGATCCTCTTGTTATCACGTACTATAAAATCCAGAAGTGGCAGATCACCTGGCTTCATGGCAGGCCCAGAAATATTGCCTGGCAATGCTGTCACTCTGTTGCAGACTCTCAATTAATATACAGTTTGATTTTTTCCATCTCACAGTATATTGCCTAACTGACCTGGTGAGAGGCAGGGACAGGCAGCTGCAAATGGTCATTTGCATCAAAAGCTCCCCAGTCACTCCAGATTAGAGTGCCCACATCTTTTCCCAGCTAATGAATTGCTCCCATCTGTGAAATTACAGCTACTCACTTTTGTTTTGTTTAAATCAAAACTGCAGGGCTCATATGGCAGGCCGTCTGCTGCCTCCAGGTATCCATCTCTCACACTGTGATGCTGAGTCGAAGCCGAGAGTGATTGCTGTGGCTGTTGTTTTGTCACGGGCTGTTTGTCTGGGCTTTGACAAGGAACATACACAGAGCAACCCTGGCCTTGCATGAACCGTCCGGGCAGAGAGGAATGGCTTTAGGAACCTGCTGAAGACCTGGGGCCTGCCAGTCCGTGATGAGTCAGTGGAGATGCTTTCCGTGTAATGCTTCTCTGTGAGTCTGACCTATTGATTGTCAGGAGTCTCAATAAATTTAGATCGCTGGTTTGTGTCTGCACTCCCTAAGCAGAGGTAGGACAATGATTAGCTGCAAAGATCAATAGGGAGGAGTCTTTTAATCGACCATGTAAAATGTGTCCTTCATCACTGATAGAGTGTTAATTGGGATTTAATTCTTGAGGGGGCATTCACCTGTCCCTCCCAGTTTTCTCTCTCCTCCTGAAGCCCTCGTTGAGAAATCCAGGGTAGCTTCAAAGTTAGAAAGATGGAGAATCAAGGTTTTAGTATTTTGGAAATGTTATTTATACTGTATCCTGTCAGTCTCCACCCTGAAGTATCCACGTGCAACTTTCTAAAAAAGTCCTCTTTCAGTGGCATTCACCAACAGGAGTATATTTAGCATCTTGGCGTACTTGAGGCATTTCTGGGCCAAGGGCCTGGTAGGAGGAGAGACTTGGTGCCTGACTGCTTGCTGGCAGCCACCAGAGACACACAGGTCTCTGAGATGCTGCCAGATGCCAGAGAGACAACAGCCAGTTGTCCCAGCAACCTGGGACATGGAGGACACATGTAACCTGCAAAGAGGCTTACAGCCATCCCCACAGCTAATCTCGTCACTCTTGAGGATGCAGCTTTCCTTCATACCCTCAGCTTTCACCTGTGGCTCAGATTTGGGACAAGGAAGGGGCTACAAATTCTTAGCCTGCCCATGTGGCTCGGCCTCAGGTTTAGGGACAAGCTGCCTTGATCAGAAGCACAGCCTAGAGGAGTAGTGTCTTCCCTTACGCCCACAAGGGGCGTAACCTCAAAACAGAGGTCTGAAAGGAAGAGAGCTAACTTTTGTTTTCATAAGCATGATGTAAGATACATGGTTTCCTAGTATTTCTCTTTGTGTAGATTTTTTTTTTGGGGTAGATTTTTTTTGTGGTTGGATTTGACCTCTCTTGTTGTGAGAGGGTGAGACCCAGTTTCTCCAAGGGCTGCATCTCTCAGCCTCTACCTTCTCCCTGTGATGGACCCTGTGCCAACAGTGCAGCTCTCACTGCGAGTAGCTAGTGACAGAGTCAGGCTGTGGGGAAGACCTCAGAGGGTCCCTTTCCAGAGCAGTGGCATATCCCAGCAATCAAACATCTTTTCCAGAGTAACTCTTGTTGAGTCTGCACAGTAGGAACAAAGACAAATGTGAGAAGAGAGGGATGTGATGTGAACTTTACCCTGGGTCCTACCATGCTGTAATAGCTAAGTTTTACTATTTTGACCCCTCCAGCAAGGTCTACCTGTGTGTCAGTCTGCTCCTCATGAGCAAATTGAGGATTATTGCCTGTCCTCACAGTTCCTCACCCCTGTAGTGAAAACATTTTACTTCTTTAGTTTCCTTTGGGACTTTCCAGTTCCAGCCTCGGTGGAACAAATCCTGTCACAGGCTGAAAGATGGAAGCAGCAGCATCCCAGCTGAAAGCTTTGGCATTTTTTCTTATTGTAAATTCTTTAATAACTTTTAACAGATGACCTCTCCAGGGCTATTGTATTACCTTCCTGCTAGACTTCTGACAGGTCTTCTATTTAACTAAACCAATAAATATGTATATTTGCAGTATATATTTCAATTATCCAGAATAACTGTACAGGGTATTTGTTACTCAGTAACCAGCTTACAATTAGTATTGGAAATTATTAGAAGCTGTGTGATTGTATGCACATATAAAATTCTTGGATACAATATCCATGACATTTCCTTGTAATTTAGCTGACTAATTAGTAAATATTCATACACAGAATTCCTTCATGCTGCAAAGCATTTTGGGGAATTGACGAGTAAAGCAAAGTAGTGAAACATTTACATCTTCCATGACTTCAAGGAGGGCTTGTGTTGGGAACCAAACTCAGATCTGTGCCTCACCTCTGTGGTTAAGCTGCCCTTCTTAGCACCATGTCTCTACCCTTTCCTCTCCTCAGGCTTGTGAAGGCTGTGAAACAGCCAGTAGCAGTTTGCCAGTGCAGTGGACAATGGGAGGAGAGACTGTAGCGGTGGCCCCACTAGCAGTGCCATCTCCATGCGAGGGAGCCAGAAGCTTAGGGGGAAACCTAAGTATCTTCTGATTTCTGGCACACAGGAGCTCTGTGTGGAGGCTTCTTGACGTTGCCATTCTGTCCTCTCACTTGAAGGAAAATCATCTGGTGAGCTGTTCAGACCTGTCTTTTCACTGCACAGCTATTGCATGTCGTCCACCAGAGGGAAGTTTCTCTTCAATATCCTTTCCCTAAGGGAAAGGCCTGGGAGGGTGCAGTTGAGTTTTTTCTATTGCTTTCTTCTGTGATAGGATTAAGCAGGACCTGCTCCTTTAAAAAGTGTCCCCTTCCCCATCATCTTCCCTCCTTCCAATTACAGCACTAATTTCAGTAATGGAGCATTAATGGAGTAATGGACCGCTGAAGCTGGCCTGAAGGAACTGTAGTGCTCAGCACAAATTGAGTAAATAAACCATATATTAGATTTCTAAACAATACTTTTAGTCTAGTCCCCCGGGAAAGAGAGTTGTCAAGACTTACTTAAGTCAACCCAGCAAAATGTATGCAAAAGATCCACCCATTCATACCCTGGAAAATGGCACCAGTGGCCTGAAGCATCAGTGAATCTCTCACATAAATATCTGCTATCCTGACAGAGAGAGCTTTGTGTTGTTTCCTTCTCCTAATTCCTCTTCTTTGACTTATTTATCAATAAGCAGCTTTGTGCCTGTTTCTATTTGTGTCTTGCTAGAGAGCTGTCCTTTTATGTTGATAGAGAATGACTTGCAATTTTAAGGAGTTATCGCAGAGCCGTATGAAGTGATGGATGAGAGTAGTACCCTAAACAGTTTTCAGTCTGGGAAAGTCCTGGTTATTTTTTTATTCCAAAACCAGCAGCCCTCTGTCAACATTTTTATTACTTTATTTTAAAAATAGGCTTTGCACTGCCTCAGCCAAATAAATAGGAACGAGTAATGAAGTACTGACTATCCAGATTTACCCCACTGGCATCAGGGTGACTAATGGTAATTTAGTTACCCTTGAATGCATAGGCTGCAGTCGAGGTTTTCCGAGGCAATGTGCAAGCAGGGTGAGAGCCAAACTCAGAAGATGTGGACTTTGAAGCAAAACAAAGGCATAGAGTAGTAAAATGACCTTTCCATGCTACTTTCCAGGTCAGTGGGAGAGCCAGAATACAGGACTCAGACCAACGCCATGTCTTCAGCAAACTTTTTGCATCTTGAAGGAGCAATCATGAAAAGCCATAATTCCTATAGGGCAGCAACTTGTGGGTGTTCAACATCCCACAAGATGATTATTTACTTTCTCTGAGCTTCAGTGTGATCTGAGAGCAATCTTTTGAGCCTTTGTGGCAGAAATAAGCAGGGTTTTTTTCTGCTTTTGTTTCCTCTCAACCCTGAGGCAGCTAAGAGAGAGTGAAGAGGGCTCTACCTCTAGTTTGTAAGTTTTATTCAGCTTTACCTTTGCTAAGAATAAGATAAACAATAGCAGCTTAAGCTTGAATTGAAAGAGAGAAAATTGCTTTAGTCCTGTAATCCGACTGGAGGTGGGGTCTCAGCCATAGAATTTTATCAGGGGTAGTTTTACGCAGACATCATTAATCTGCTTCGGATGTCTGACACTTAGAACTTGGATATGTTAAAATCACTCCCTCACTTAACCTCCGGATATAACACATGAAAGAATTAAAATCCGCTGATGTATACCAGACCAAGATGATGTAGTGTCTCTTGGGGTATAACGCAGTGGCACTTGTGTTCTTTATTTTTTATTGGGGGTAATTTTGAATGATAGGTGTAAGAAGAAGCATGCATAATGTGCTGGTAATAATAATCTAGCAAACTTAGCCATAAAATCCTGACATCTGCTTTTACAACTGACTGGGATAGGTATGCTCTGGGTATATAAAGGAACTGCAACACCTTTTTTGTCTGTGTGAGAGGATTAACATATTACTCTATGAGTAATTTTTTAGGCACAGAACCAAGTAGGTTTCCAAGAGTGATGAGTTTATGACTGAACACTCACAGCTAGGAGTGTGGGTAGAAGAATTTGGAAGATATCTGTTCACCCTTTGAAACAGTATGCAAGTATCACGTTTTGTGAAACTTTATAATGTTTCAATTGAACTTGTGAACTTACTGTTTTCACAACATTAATGTTCTTGAATCCAATTAGACTGCTGAGCTCAGTACCCTCGGTACCATCCTCTTTCAAGAGGAACAGCTCTAGCTTATCCAGCTTGATGGAATACTGCACCTGCAAACTTCAGATCCTCCTGCATTTCTCCCCATCCTTGGCATGTCTTCCTGGAGAATGCTACTGGTGCACAGCTCTTCACCCTCCTTGATACATTTGCCACTCTGCCCCTACAATTCCTCCCAATGATTTTCCTTGTCACTCCAAAGTTTGAAAAATCTATTTCCTTTTCCTAACTCTCTCATTTCCACAACTGAATTCACTACTCTGCTGCTCTTCATCACATCCCATCACTTTCTTCCCTAACCTGCAAGCTTTACCTTCATGAGTTCCTGCACTGGATGGGACTTGATCCCGCCTTGTTTTTCTTCATTTCAACTCCAATCTCACTTAAAGCACTGTTTACAAACACTGTCTGGAGTTTTCTTCTACCAAAATGTCAAGCTACTTCTTCAAAGCTTGCAGATCCTAAAGCTGCACTGTACCTGCAGAGGTATAACATATACAACACACATTGTCTCTGCTAAGATTCTCAGGAGGAATAGGGACCATCCTGATGGAAATTTTCAGCAAACACCATGTGCTTAGCCTCAGACAGCTGCCACGGAAACTTCATCCTGAAGTTTTGCAAAGCAGATGAAAATAAAATTTTGTGATGAAAAAAAGTCAGGGAGCTTAAATAGCAGACTGTTGCTTGGTGGTTAGTTCTCTGGCAATTGAAAAGCACAGAGCTGCCAGCTCTTCAGGCTTGTGCACAGAAATTAGAGTATGTGAGGATAACAACCTGATTAAAATAATATGAATGATCTTTTTCAATTAAAGGGATTCCAGAAAAACTATCCTAGTTACATCTTTAAATCCTGAGCTATTAAATTATCCTTCTGTTTTCAAAGCCTTTGTGATGTGGCTACACACACTGGTGGGATGACAAAATGATGATTGGAGACCCCAGCTTTCCCACTCTGTTTCCTATGCTCAGGAAGGGAAGGCAGCTGGGGTTGTTAAGAAGAGCCAGTTGTGAAGGATTGCTTTTCTGACATGGCAATTTGTTTGGTGGACCTGATCTAGAGCTATCTGACATAACTGGAATCTGAGAAAAGAAAGTCTTCTGTCCCTTCCCTGTCAAGCAGTGTTTGCATTCAGATGGTGATCTGGAATGTCATTCTGTTATTTTTTCATTTTGCTTTGTGATACAGGACATTTAGCAATTGCCAGGATAAATACAGTTGTATCTTAAGGGTGGTTTGGGGTTTTTTTTAGGGTTTTTCTTTTGGTCTGTTTTTTTGTTTTTCCTCTGAGAATTCCTAGGTATTTTGTGAAACTCCCTGAGTTCTGTGGGAGTCTCTCCTTTCCACCAGTTTATTGCTTAATATTGTTACAGACTTTTTACATACTTTTAGTCTATCTAAATTCTGCTTCATATAATCCTTGTTTTCCTATCCAAACTCATCTTGTCATGTCATTTGCACTGAAATATTCCAATTGTCAAAGACAAAAACAACTGCATATCAGGGAATTTTTTTCTTCCTTCTGCTGAGAGTTCCTCTCCAGTGGAGGATATGGAAAATATCTGGAAGACTTTTATGCAAGGTGAGTGCTTTTTTTATCATGCTGTGGCATGTCTGGAAGAGGAGACCAGGACTAAGATACCTAATATGCCTGATCCGGTGGAAACACATTCTTGCATTAAGGGAATAATCTTTCAGACAACTCGTGGGAACTGTTTAACTTGATCTCTTGGGTGGTTTGTATTATTCCTGTGGGGGAAGTTTGGATGGAAAGAAAAGTTGTTGTCAATAGATGTGTGTTCATCTTCACCCTTCTCCTACCCCTAAAACTGAAAATTTGGCCAGAAATAAATACTCCCACAAAAGAAATCAACATTGGAACACAAGAACCTTCCTACAAAAAATTGCAGTAAAATTTTAACAGTTTTGCAGCAAGCCTAGCTTTACCAATGTGACTGGATCAACCCCTGAGGTTGTCTTCCTCTGAGCCTTACTGTGGCCTTAGATTTGGGTTGGTTTGTTTTGCTTGTTCTAGCAGCATTTTAGGGTGCACAGGATATTTGTTTCTCCAAGACTAGATGGCCAATGTAAAAGGAGGAGGAAGCAAAGAGAGGGCATGGTTCCTAATCTGGGCCAGTATCTTCTCTGCCACTCTGGTCTGAGTGGTGCTCCCTATCAGGGGAACACCTCCTAAAGAGACACCCAACATTAGTGCTGGCTGCCAACCTGAGAACAGCCATGATGCTGGCCAGCTCTGCCTGCTGCTACCCCCTTGCTCTGGTCCCTGCCAACCACGCTGTTAAGACCAGGAAAAGACACTGGGTAGGTGACAAGAGCCAAAGAATTTGCTGAATGTGTTGGGCTTGATAGCAGCCGCCCCTTGCCAATCGCATTCCTCTGCTGCAGGACGGATACACAGAATACATCCCAGACCTTCCTCCCAGCAGGAGATAAGCTCTAGAGTCCTCCACAGAGTGGAGCTGCCTGTGTCCTTTTCCCCATATGGTGTGAGGTTGGCTCTTCTGGTCTAGTGGCTGTGGGCAGCTGCTAGAATTTTTATTTTTATTTTTTATTATTGAAGACATTTCAATAAGCTTGCATTTAGGCTTGTTTACCCTACAGGTAGCAGAGACCTGAGGGGTTGTTATTCCTGGATCTGGCTCCACCACTGAGGTATGGAACAGAAAACTGTGTTGTGGCAAAGGAAAAGGAGGGCATTAAGGCGCACAAACCCACAGAAGGTGCAGTGCAGCTTTCCCCACCCCATATAGCTGCATGGCACTGGGCCATGGTAGGTGCAAGCCTCGGAGGGGAAAGACGATGCTGAAGAATGTGCCGTTACGTATTTCCTCAGGTTTTCCCTCCTTGGCAGAGGTGTGCGAGGACCGCAGACTTGGCAGGCATAATGGAAAGCTGTCTTCCTCTGCAGCCCTCCAGGGACCTTACCTGGCACTTTGCCTAGCTCTGGGCACCAGGAGCTGTAGTGCGGAGATGAGCTCTCCCAAAGAAACTTTGGATATATCTGTGCAGCCCCATGGAGTGCGATGTGAAGGTCCCCAGATGATCCTCACCACACTGGAAAGCAAGACAAAGATAATTCGTCCTCCTTTCAAAAGCACTAATTAGTCAGACATGGCATTGCACCTGCAGAAATATCATTGCTTCCAGGACTGACGTGAGGGTCCCTGTACTATGTGGAGCCTCCAAACAGGTGGGACACTTCTGCCTTGTGCTACAGAGACTCTCTACCTATGCACTATGAATTGGGCAGGCATGAGACCCAAAGTAAAGACACAGCAGGAGTTTGCCATTGAAACAACAGTGTTTCTGGACTTAAGATTCTGGAATTGCACAGAGATTTTGGCCGTTGGTTTTGGATTTTTGGGAATATATCCCTAAATATCTGCATGGGATAAGTTTCCAAAATACAGCAAACTAGAAGAAACTTGAAAATATCTCTCAGCTGCTCTTGTGTTTCCTTATGCAACATGGATTTAAGCCCAAATCCCAAAGGAGAAATGGTATATGGAGTTTCATGGTGCACAGTGTATGGTGTATGTGTATGGCCACCTTCGCCTCAAAAATAATTTTCAAAATCATTGGACAGCAGGAAATAAACAGTTTGGAGATGTTTAATTCTCACAGGTTTCATGGCAGTAAATATCTGACTTGAAGATAGACAAACTATTTATGCCTCAGCTGAGGAAAATGGTGAAGTCAACCTATCATAAACACCACAGATTTCAAAAGTGCACGCATCCCTGGCATTAAGAACCATTTCAGTCAAAACTTACAGTATATTAAACACCAAAGAACTCAACTGCAAGATGCAAACTATAGAAAAACAGTTCTCTTTGGTCGCAGTGTTTGCAGAGCTGTAACTTCTTAAGAGACTGGCTCCCAGAAACCCCTGCGCACTTTGATCCTTCAGTAATGCCTATAAATTTCCATCCCCTTTTTGGAATTTGTAATGAATGAGTCTGTGGCCATCTATTGAAAAAGGACAGGAAAGTCCCTCTTCCATTATGTTGCCTTTTCTTGTCCCTCCTGTAAAAAATGTAAGCCACCAATGAAGTGTGCTCTTCAGTCAGTGTGCTTGTTTGCCTGAAATCCCTTCTGAAAATGATGCCTTTCATTCACTACTGTTATTGAGTTACTGCTGTGATATATAAAGCACCTTCCAACCTTCCACTCAGGCAACGGGGAGAAATTAACATTTGGTAGAAGATGTTTATTGTCAATGCTGTTTTCTGTGGCTTGGGATAGGAGAAGGAGCCAACAACCCCAGAAATCTCAGAAGTAGTGCTACAGAGGGACAGTGTAAGCTCTAGTTTTCCTGGCCTTTCTCACTTTCTTTCCCCATTTCTTCTCCAGCTGCTCTATCCAGCATGTGTAGTCTATTTCAGCGGCTGGGAGAAAAGCCCCATGTCTCCTTCTCCCATCAGAATTGCATCTGCCTCTGACTCTGCTTTTGAAAGTCCTTTGGGATTCGAATCCCTATTTTGCCCTGTGTGTCTGTTGTGCTCTAATTTTATAGGGTGTTTGTTGACTTGCTAACACCCCCTTACACTGGCACAGAAGCAGGGAGACCTCACATCTTTTAGAACAGGACCATATCCCCACCACACTGCTAATCAGAAGAGCCACGTGGGCTGGGTACTTTTAAATCTTATTTTAGAAGATTTTTCTTTCCCATTGAGAATCCAGCCCTGAATTGATTTTTGAAGGAATTATGCTGTTTCATGAAGTTGCCTTTTGTGGCTATCTGTGAACTATGATGGTTGACATAAAGTGTTTTCTTGATTTACTACCCTTTTGTACTGCACAAGTAGAAATGTCTGTGATTTTTTTTTTAATACATATATATCTTTTTATAGAGGTCCATGTGTTGGTCACATGTTGAATATAATTTAGACGTTTGGATTCTTGCAGTCTGGAAAAAAAAAGTCCAACATTTATCTGGAGAAGTCAGGCATTTGGGAAGAAGAAATGGAAAGGCTAGTACGGAGGAGAGAGGAGGTAACTGAGGCAAGAGGGAGCCCTTAGAGAGTGGTCCTCAAACCGCGACGTGTATTTGTCTTTGATGCTGGCAAAGCTGTACAGGCCCTACAGGAAGCTCTGCACTGCTGGAGGGCTGCTTTCAGCTGAGACACTGGACCCAGGTCCTATTTTTCCTGGCTCTGGTGTCTGTCCAGGAGGAAGTGAGAGATCCTATGACACTTTTTGGAAGAGAAGGACATGATCCCAGTGCTGTGGATAAAGTTTCCTCTCTGGTAATAAAATGTATTCAGCTCTGTGGATGGTATTAACAGGTGCCAACATCAGGGTCTACAGGCTATTTGTTAAAGCTGCAATAGTGCTCAGCTGGTCTAAGTCAGGAGAGCTGCTCAGATGGTGGAGTTGCAGGAATTTTTTCTTTTTCCTTTGCTTGGGAATTATTTCTTTACTCTTTGGTTCTAACATAAATTTGACTGAGTGTAGAAAATTAATTATATAATCTAAACCTGCTTTGAAGAGCCACAATATTTATCTAATTTGGTACAAAAAATGGTTATGTGCAAGCAATTGAACATAGGCTGTCTAGTGAGTTACATTTCTAGGGAGGTAAATGTAGAACACATAAAGCTAAGAAATTTTCTGGTGCACCAACAGAAAAAGTCCTCTAAACTCACAGAAATAAATACCTTGAGAATCCAGTTACCAATGGCTATCCTTGAAAGGGGCATCATGATAAACGGGGGGTCTGTGTCTGTGCAAGTTGATTTGTTGATTATCATTTAAAGAATTTTGATGTCTCAAGTGAAGGTCAGTCCATTGTTGTGCTATCTCCTTTTTGTAATTAGCTATAGGCGATTTGTATGGAACACAAAATAAGAATAGCATCTCTTGAAATTAATACTGAGGTGGGTGGAAAGGAAGAACAAGAGGAACAAGCAGAAACTTATTTAACAGGCTGGTTGCTGAACAGTAGCAGCGTGGCTTGACTCAAAGCATTACTGCTTTTAGCATATGATATATTGCTAATGCTCCTTCCCATGGCTTGCCTTCAGCCTTTGATGTCAGTCAGCTCTGAATTAATTAGTTCATAATGCAAAGTGAAAGTGCAGTAGGCTTGGTTTATTTCCCATTCCTCCCTGAAGTTGTTGTGTTAACTTGCCTCGTGGGTCTTTGCCCGCTCTCTTGCCCTCCCTGCAAAGCACCTTCTCATTTGTAAATTCAAAAAGCTGGCAGGGGTGTATGCACCCGTTGTGTTGCCTTATAATAAATGGACCCTTTCAGCCAGGGCAAGTGAGACTAATGTAGGAATGTAGGAGATCATATCTTGGGGGGAAAATCAATATTAAGATGTACAATTGCTCCCATGGTATTGAAAGAATTAGTTGATCTACATGCCAAATGACAGCCCCCTTGATAACAGGGATTATGTGTCCCGTCTTTCCAGGCTGTGCTCCGTTGGGGCTGCTCTCTGAGTCCCTTGGGCAGAGATAATCTAATTAGTACAACAAAGACCAGGTCGATTTAAAAAAATAAAGAGGGGGTGGGGAATTGGAGAGAGGGGTTGTGGGGAGGTGGATGTCAGAGAGAAGCAGTCTCTGGAAAAAGTTGCAGAAGAGGAATGGAAAACTGGGAATACAAGTTAACTGTAAGTTTGGCTTCACAGACGCTGGAAATTCAGACCCATTGGACTATTACCAGACAAACCCCAAATTAGCAAATGCTTACAGCCTTCACAAGCACTTATTTAATCATGTCCTTGGAAAGGAGGGAGCTGAGGAAACGAGGTGGTATTGGGCTGAGCGGAAAGGAGGTGACTTGGACCTGGAGCTGCTTGTCCACTGCAGAATCATAGGCACCTGCTGTAAAAGTGGCTTGTGAAAAAATGCTTTACCACAAAAAAAACCAACAACCCAGGAACAGACAAACAACCTGACACTTTTTCCCTTTACTAAATTATGTGTATGTGAAAAGAACTTTATTTTGCTTTTTGGCTGAGGTTTGGGCAATGAAGCTGTACTGCCCATGCTAAGCATGAGGTGAATAATTTTCTGGAGCACAAGGTGAGGTTTCAACAGGCTTCTCTGAGTGGAGACATGGTCTCTCTATCAGCCACAGTCACACCAAGGCAGATGCCCCTCATTGGACACTGTGCACAGATGAGTGATTCTGAGATTCTGCAAGTTCCGGAGTAATTTTAAACTTAATGACTAAGTGTCAGCAGTCCACTCTGAACCCAGTATCTAGCAAGCCTAGTTGGAAAAAGAGCTGTTTTTTCCTTCTGGGTGAAACCATGATATTGGCTTTTGCAGGCACTGTATCTGTTCTGCCAGTGCATCCTATCAGCACCATCAGCACAAAGATCCCCTGGTAGATGTGATTGCTTCTGGTGAGGCCCATATGGATGGATGTGGGAGTGGGCACATCCTCAGTGTGTGTAAACTGACATGGATTCAGAATAAATTCCCTCCTAAAAGGTGATGGTGTAGAACAGAGTTACCCAAACCTGACAATGGGCTTATTCCTGACTTTTTTTTGGTGACTTTCTGACAGCAGGTGTTAGTACCTGAATATTTTAAGTCTTGTTTTGTGTTTTAGACAGAGAGAGGCTTGATCTCTGCATAGAGTTCATGCAAGGCAGACACTACAACCTTGGGCTTTTGCATTTCATTCCCAACCTTGTCTTAAGGGTGGATCTTGGATTTATCCTGTCCTTTATGACCATGTTTCTGAAGTTCAACTTGAATTTAATTCACTACCAACACACCTGAAGTGCTTTGGAGGTTGGATCTAGGATTTTGATGCAGTTCTCCCTCCAAGGCAAATATTGCAATTACTCAGCCATGTAAATGGATGCACGCGTCTTCAGGCTGTACAGTCTCATGTGCTTAGGGGACCAGATGGATAAAGGAAGGCTTGCTCACATCTGGAAGTTTCTTTTTTCCTAAAGATTGTGAGCACAAGGAGTTCAGGCATTTTTGCACAGCTCCCCACTGACCCTTGAGTTCATGTCATCAGACCCAATCTTGTTGTCTTGGCAAATATTCACACAAATAAGAGCACTCTAACAATGGGATCTTTCTTTTTGTAGCTTCCCTCTCCCTCTCCTCTTGTCCCTTGCTGCCTCCCTCTCCTACACTGGAGATAGAAAATTTGGAGACAGCAAGGATGAGATCACCACTTTGCAAGGAGTGACAAGAAAACTGGCCACACAGTTTCGGGTTCTGCATAGCCTTTTCCCAGGGAGCAGATCTGATATTATTTCCCTATCCACAACTGCACAGAGACATCAGCACTTAGGAGACGGTGCTTGCCAGCCGCTCGGGTAAGACTGTAGATAAGGCCCAGAGATGAGGAGCCATCAAAACATGAACGTCTAGCACAGACTTTGTGTTCCTGGCTTTGCTCTATGTACTTACTTAAAACACATGAGCTTTCAAATCATAGTTAGCAAGTCACAGAGCCACAGAGTTACCCATTCCAGGGAAAGGAGCAGTCTGAATTTTACTGTGCATGCTGAATGGGTCCACGTTGAACTGTGCTTCAGCTATGAATATAGATATGTGAATTTGTAAACACCTTTTAGATTTGCACGATTCTTCAGTAATAAGTTATACTGAAGCACTGGAACTGGGGACTCCTATGGATTCTTATTGATTCCTGCACCAGCGCTGCTTCAAAGCCTAACTTCAGCTTACTCCCCACAAAGATTTGCTGGGGTGTTTCCCTTCCCAACACAGTGCTTTTGTGTTAACCTGGACTATCAGGTAAAATTCCACATCACCACACCTGAGCTTTTGCCAGCTGGCAGGCTGACCTGTCTGTGTGCTCATGGATGGCAGGGCAGATCCAAAAGAGCCAGGTGTCTCTTGGATTCATGCTATAGCTCATCCTTCAGCAGAGGTGCTGAGTATATGCCCCCCTCCTTCCTCTAGTCACAGTTTTCACCAGAACTGCAGGAATTTCCTGCACTGACCGTCTGGACTCAGACATGTTTTTCCAAGTGTGTGCTCTTTGTTTTCACTGAAATAGAATAAAAACAAACCAGAAGAAGGAAATTCAATAAAAATTACATTTGATGGACCCAGAAAAAAAATGATTTTTTTAAAGAAAGACTACCATTTCAAAGCCCAGATGCAGACATTCCTCACTATCCCACTCCCACTGAAAGTTAAAACTGAAATCAGCCAGGGCTCAATTCCTCATATTTGTGTGGTTTGTTTTCCTCTATTAAAATCAACAAGAAATGAGTCTGTCAGGGATTTACTCAATCATCCTGCTAATGTGCAAAACTTTTTCACAATGTACTTTCTAATACTCTCTTTTATGCTTTGGTTTCTAAGGTACTGGAAGGTGTTGGGACCACTTTTTATTTGATATTTTGCCTGTCATGCACACTACCTGTTTAGCTGGAAATTCAGTGCACCATTGCTAAATAACAAGAACTCATGCCCTGTTATGAGCTGCTATGGCATTTATATCTGTTGGAGAGGCACCATCTTTTGAACAATCATCAGAGCAAAATGTGGGCTGCTGCGTATTCTAGTAAGCACTTGTATCAGCTGAGACAAAATGTTTTATTTTACCTATGCCTCTTTCTGTGAAACCTTGCACTTTGATGTGTGATGCTTTTTTCTAAAAATTTTGCGTCAAGTAACATACTGTACAACTGCTCCTTTGCATGTTCCAAGTTTAGTTCCTTGGTCTGGCAAACAGTGTGACTCTTGATACAAACTGTAGTAAATCACCATGTTATTTAACAATTACTTACAGTAATTCTCTGATCACTTGGTGCCTTGAGATATTGTGCCTAATTGCAAGTTTAACAAAAATATATTGCGGTCATTATGCCATTTTGGTATGAGAGTATAAGGAGTAAAATAGAGCAAATCAGATAAAGCTGAGCGAGACTTAGCTGTCTGAATGGGAATGCTAGGAACAGCGTCTCTCACCCTTGCAGGCCACAAAGATAATTTCCTGACTACTAAGTAGTAGTTGGTTTAAAAAAAATCTATTAGGCAGCGTCTCCACACTCAGGGGAAATGTCTATCAGCAAAACTGATTAGAGATAAAGGTAAGCAGATGTCAAAACAGAAGACCACCAAAGAACTGAGGTCCTAAAGTGAATGGGGAGAGATCCAGCAAGTATTAAATGTAGAGTGCATTGCTGTGCCATGAGTGGGGGGAATCCTGCCCTCCTTTCAGCTCCAGTGAGAGTCTTGCTGGAAAAAAATTGGACTCTGTATCTTCTATGGGAGAAGTCTGTTTTCTGCAATCATTTTTCTATGTGAATTTGTATGTGTGCATGTGTATGGTTTTTAATTTTTTTTTTCTTCCCACAAACTCCTTTTTTAACCTTATGATTGAAAGAAAATTAGAAACATTAAGGATAGCAAAGAACTGTGAGAGGATGTTCTGCAGAATTTCTTGCTTTTCGTGTAACCATAGAGGAGCAGAACTTAAATGATCTCTTTCTTTAGAAAGTGCTTCTCCATAATACTCAATTTTGCCACAGCCTTCACCTGAATTAGCTCTCCAGTTATGGGGCTACACAAGGTTTAAAAATGGGCCAGTAAAAAAGTTTTGATGAAACTTCCATTGTGGGAGAGCATCTGTGAATGTCAGTTGTCACTGAAAGAAAGATTTAAGAAAATACAGGCTTTTAAGGGGGATTTCATGAGAATGAATAATTTTATATGTAAAAAATCATTTAATATGTCAAACTATTTCTATGCATTGACATGAAACATTTAATAGCATTTCACATTCACTCTTCTCATCCTTAACTTCACATCAACTTGTGTAAAATGCCAGGATTTGCACTCACCTCTCTTCTCTTGTCTTTCTCTGCCAGCCAGAGAGAGCACACAACACTACTCTGACATTCTTTTTTCAGAGAGATGCCCCTATGCATTGGAAAGGGGCTTCAGGCAACTTTAGCCAGATAACTGAAAAGCCACTTCACCATCCCCATGCAAGGCCTGTGTGAGAGTTTTTCACAGAATCACAGAGTGGTTTGGATTGGAAGGGACTTTACAGATCACTTAGATCAAACTCCCTCTGCCATGGGCAGGAACGCCTTCCACTAGACCAGTTTGCTCAAAGCCGATTTAACCTGGCCTTTTACCACTCAGCTTTGCTTCCCCACCAAAGAGTTGAGACTTTTATGTCAGTCTTCCCATTTCTTAAGTGCTCAGGAATGCTCCTCTCAGCAAGGCTCCCAGCAAGACAGCACCCCAGCAAAAAGCTGGCACTGCTTAGGGCTGGGTCCAGCCTCATTTGTGCATATTTGAACACACAGAGCTTTCTTTCCCTATTATTAGAGCTGCTCATCTTCTGCTTGGGTTTCCCAGCTATCTACAGTGTACTGTACTTGGCATCTGTGACCTCTCCTGTGCATGGGCCAGACAGGCAGGACCAGAGCTGGAGGAGAGCCTGTCAGATGCCAAGCTGCCTTTGATGCTGACACTGAACTGACTGCACGCTCTTGCTGTGATGGGACAAGTGCTGTGCATACATCTCGATCTGCTGGGAGGCAAGAAGCGAGAAGGATGCATCCAGGGAAAACTGGAGGCAGGGGAGCCCTAGATTAAAAAGATGCTGTGTGATAAGTTTATTGTGGGACTGATCTGTCCCCATACCATTTGCAAATGAATTTGTAGCTGCATCATTAGAGAGAGTGTTCTCCCCAGGCAGCAGGGATTTTGCAGGGTTGGCCTTCATGCCTGGGTCCCTCCACTCCTCTTTGTGCCCCATGCCATAGTGGGCCTTCATTATCTGACTTGGGGGATGTTGGAGGAACCGGGACTTGTTTGGCAGTCCTGCTCCACTCCCATGGGAGCCTCTGCCTGCTTCTTCACCACCCATACACCACTGCCTGCAGAGGGTGTGGTATTCTCTTACCCACCTGACCTGGCACATGCCTTCCATCCTATTACTCCTGGAGAGCACCAGGAAGATGTTGAGGAAACATATCAGTGCTAGCAAGTCCTCACCAGTGGAGATAACTGTATATGTGCAGACTTTTCTATTTAACCTTGACATGAAAGGAGCTAGGAAAGGCCAGACAAATCCCAGGCAGATGATCTGTGCACTTTGACAATGGCTTCAAAATTCCCACAGGAATATCAGCCTTTTTTTTGCTGAGAGAAAGGGTAAATCAAACCAGTACATTATTTATCCTGAAGCACGTTTTGTTTGCTCTGCCAGTAATTGCACCAAGTTAAGGCAGGGTGAATTACGGTGGCTGCCTTTCTCAGGTCAGCCCATACCTAACTTCTGCAGCAGCAGTGCCTGCATGGCACATGTTTGATGCTCTGAGCTGTTTCAGGTCTTTTTTTGAAACTGATAACTCTGGGCTTGTTCACTTTAGTTGTTCAAGAGCTGGACCTGGGTTTCAGCATGCCTGTACCAGCCAAACTTCTCCATCTCCTCCCATCTCCACACTTCTGAAGAGCCACATTGCCACAAGGAAAGATGTAACCTGTCTCCACAACACCTTATAAGAAACTGGTTTTCAGAGCACAAGTTATCACTACCCCTGTGTATCTAATGCAAAGATGGGGAGAAGCTGTCTTATCCCCAAGGCACAACCTTGACCCTTGGTTATTTCTGGCCCTTTGGAGGAAAAATGGAAATGCCAACAAAAATAGTAGGGAAAAAAATTGTGCAAGCTATATTTTTGTTTTCATTTTTTGATGCATTTTCTTCACAAAGATTCAGACTTTCATCCTTGCTGCTGCTAGTACCAAAAGAGCAACTGATGAAAGCCACAGTAGATTTGCTTCATTGGATAACACAATATATCATTCAAAAGGTAAGTTGCAAACAGTGGTCCTAATCTTATAACATTAACCATAACCTCTGCTACTCCTCCCCCCAAAATCCCAGCCATTTTGAAAAAAATCTATCTTCTTGTCAAATAAGTGATTTTTTTATTGATGTTATATATCCAGCTGTGAAATGGATTTCCCTTTTTACAAGGTATGACAATTTTTGCTATGAAATATTTCCATTACGGAAGGGTTTGATTGATTTGAGAAGTGTCCTAGGTAACAGCAGGCTGATCAAGAATAAATTCGCCTGCACATTTATGTAGAGTGCTGGTTTTAAGTGGGTTAATGCCATTTCTAATACGGATGTGTACTGTTTGCAAAAGTTGCTTCTTGTAAAACACCTACAGTATTATATCATTTTTATATCCCTCAATTTGGCAAATACTCATGTTTTTCACTTTTTCTTCTAGGAGGAGTTGTCCATATGACCTGAAAAACTGTGATATTTCATTCTGACTCGAGTTGAAAGCAAACAGTAGTGGCCTGTGCCAAATATTGATCTGATTCTGGAAAGGACTGGCCAGCCATGGACTGCTCTGAGTGGAAGCTGTACAGGGTTCAAACTGCCCTTTGATCAGGCTGCATTGCTTCCTGTCATATTTGTGAGTTAAAAAGCAGAGATCTGCCACGAAAGTTGAACTGTGCCACTCTGCTTCTCTTTCCTGTGCTTTGTCCTGAACTTTTCCCTATGTGCCTGCTCCTTCAGCAGTTGCCAGATAATGAATGTGTTGCTTATTCTGACTTTTTCGTACAAGCAGAGAGAAATACGCTTTTCTGAAAAGTGAGTTTTTCTGACTCATGCTATACAGGGTACTGCACCCACAGATATTACCACTGTGCTGACCTGTGAGGGATCCTTTCTTTTACGCAATGCCCACTCAGGCAGAGTGCAGGCTTGGTGCAGAGGGGCCAGACAAGTCACCACAAAGACATGCTCACACTCTATGGAGGGTGCTTCTCATTTGTAAAGAGTGAGTGGGTTTTCTTCTGTCTAGTGCTAGCACTAGAAAGCCATGCATCTCTGTCCCACCTTTCTCTCTATGGTTTGGCCCAGAATGAGTGACTATGGATCCTCCATCAACTGTGCAGTTACATTTTCAACTTTTCTTTAGAAGCAAGTCCAATGAAGAGCTGTTGCAGATCTTCAGGTCCAATCTAAACTGTGGAATGGCAGTGGTATTTCTCGAGACTTTTCATACCTCTGGGTCACCCCATGGTGAACATCAGTTTTGCCCTGTTATGCTGAGGAAGACAGACCTGCCATGATCAGTATCGATGCCTGGTCCCCAAGCCAGACTCCCCTTTCCTGCTTGTTTGGCTCTGTTCAGGTGCATGAGGTCCAAGGAGACCCCAGAGCAACCCCTTCTTCATGCCACCAGGCATATTCATCACCTCCTCTGTGTTTTGGAGGAGCAGCCCTGTGCATGTGTAACTCATCGGTGATGGGTGTGTGCATGTGGGTGCAGCTGTGCATGGCTCTGCCTCCAGCTCCTTGCTGCCATATGTCCGTGCCATGACCACAGGCTGGGACCAGCACCAGCACAGAATCACTGTTCTTAATTACAGCTATTTTAGTGGAGACTACATCTTCCATACGAATAAATTGTCAGGATTTAGGAAATGCCAGACAGAATAAACTGGAAAGGCAGATTGTTTTATTGGCAGTTCTACACCACGATTTTAATTTTTAAGAAGTTTTTTTCCCCTCGCTCACATACAAAGACAGTTGGTGCAACAAAAGCACAGCTTTAGCCCATAACGGTCCATTCTGGATTTGCATAGTACTGTATTATTTTTAAGAGAAACTGGCTTACTTCCAAATTCATATGCCAGAGGCTGAATGAGCTAAATTTAAATACCAAAGTATTTCAAATGTATATTTTACATTAACAACAATCTCATTTATTTTAGTTTAGTGTTTTCACATAGTTTTTCAAAGTTAAGCTAAACCCACTGTATAAGAATGAGTGTTTCATTAATTTTTATAAGAATTATAAGAAGCATATGTTTTAAAACTTCATTTTGTAACAGAGCAAAGTATATTGTAGACATATTTATTTACGTAATGGCCACATTAGAAGAAATCTTATATGGAAAAATGCAGCAATACCAAGTACCGGTTACCACAAGTTTTTAAAAAAAATAAATTAATAATATAGGGTGAAAAGAAGCAGAAAAAAAATGAAAAATGAAATGAGAGGATGTGATTTTTTTTTTTTAAGTGCTCAAAGTGAGCACATTTCCACTCCTATCACAAAGCCAGTGGAAGCACAGTGTTCTACAGGAAACTTTCATGAGGATTCACCAAAAAAATGTCTTATGAAAGAATTGAAATATTTCACTTGGAAAACCGGATCTTCATCTTAAAAAGGTGAGAATGTTGGCTTTAACTTTGCTGTTCTGATTTTGCTTCCTGTTCTTTTGTGTTCAGTTTTGGTTCAGGTTACATTTTGTTAAATGTAGTATGCAGCGTGTATATAACATATGTAATTTAAATGCTTTACTATAATATAACAATAAATGAAAAGTACACAAATGTAAATGTTTTGACAATATCAAAACAAGAGTTGACACAAAATAATATCTCTTCTGCTGAGAAAATTTGTGAAATATCTCAGGTGTTGGCAAAAAATGCATTTTCGTGTAAGAAAAACACTTGCCAGCATTTGATCACCTTAAAGTTACCACAACATTACTGAAAATTGTTTCAGCCCATAAACTACATCACCCTACTAGAATCAATTCAACAGCTGCTGTAATCTCCTTTTGTCTAAGGAAAATTTTGAAGAAAGCCTCAAAATGCAACTTTTTTTTTACAGGCTTTCAGAGTTTAGAAACTGTAAGCCTGACCTTAGCAGGAACTTGAATTACCAGCTAAAATAATTTATAGAGGATGCACTAAAGAGGTTTCATGTATGTAAAAGATACATTTTTTTCTCTGCTTTGACTGAAGAGCTGGTTTTGGTGGCATATGTACTTACATTTATTGGGTAGTTTCATAATCTAAGGTTTTCAGCAAGAGGGCAGGTTTTTACATCAGGTATGTATCTTGAGGAAAGCACAAGTGTTTCAACTTTTTTCTCTGAATACTGAGAGAACACCACAAAGATTTTGTTTTCAAGAAGCCTCTAGGATTGGACCTGTTGTGTCCAAGACCTACTGGACCTACAACAGAACCTGAACCTATTGTAAACCATTTTCCCAAAATTGGAGCCAAAACACAAACTGGTGAGTATATAAGGAAAGCAACAAAATCAACATTGCCCCACTATCCCAGGGATTTATTTTGTCATTAAGTAATAATGCCCTTGACTTCTCCCTGCAGAAAGTTGTGTAATGTCCTGCTCTGTGAAGGCATGCATTCCTGGAAGAGAGGAGGTCCTGAGAATGTCAAAAGCTCTTGAAAACAGGTCCAGTTTCCACTTTGCCAGATGCTATGGCAAAGACTGTTCTGAGAGCTAATTTTGGATAATGAGCAATCAGCAGGGGCAGAACAGCCTGTAAGTATCTACAGCTGAACACTCTTAAACAAGATTGGGATCACCCAAAGCTTTTCTCATGGGTGTTAATATGGTGATTAAAGTTTACAAGAGGCCCATGGTTTTATTTTTGTCTTGTCACATGCAATGGCAGCTAGGCAGGAAATCTGCCTTAATGCATCGATGTTTTAGGCCACCTATGTGCAGAATGCATGACATGCTTATGTAGCAATAACTGCTATATAAATTTAGTCATGTTTTTTGTATAAATGATGCTGGGCAAAGGTGTGGCAGGATACTCAAAAATATTATTTGAATAAATATACTTTCACTAGAACATCTGCTTTAGTCTGACAGAGTGTCTTGAAGTGCAAGTCTTCTGTTGTATGTGAAATAGATATGCTCACAGATGTTTGTAACTTGTAAATGTGTGCTCTGTCACTGTGAGATATACCTCTTCAGAGCGGGAAATGTCTGCTGACAGCATCGTATACTATCAGATCCTGTCATCTATTGTTATGTGTGCTTTTCCCCACAAAAGTCAACATGAGACCTCCTACTTACATTTTCTTGTGTAAATTTTTTTTTGAGTGGACAGAGAGGAACTGCAAACTTTTGGAAGGTGACCTACTCAACAAAACATGTAGGGTTGTTTCTTCCACTTTCTGCTTCTGTTCTTTCTCACCTTTGTATTTAAAAGACTGTCCTGAACAGATAGGATCCTAAGTGAGTCTTATCAAGGTCAGAGCTTGTTGCTCTGACACAGATTTGAATACAAAACTTTGTAGATATCTGATTCCCAAACATCTTTGGAAGCCCTGTTTACCACCAATAGCTTGCCTGTAGTTGTGGTCAAATTTCTGCTTCCTTTCCATTTTTAGAAGATACATCCAATTTAGTTAAATCAAAAGTTAATTTAATTTAATTTAGTCTAAATTTAAAAGGATTCTGTGAACAATTTTCTTTGTTTCGTTTTGGATTATGGCTTTTGACTATTGAGCAAAACAACTATCATTTCATGAAGATGAATTTATATATTTTCATTTTTCTCTCTTAAAAATGCTTGAAACTTATTTATTCCTGATGAAAGTAGTCTCTATTTTTTTCTTTTTTCCTTTTTCAGTCAGAAGAAAATGAAATCTCATGGCATTGTTGGTTTTTTATCTCAGAATGGTTAGAATGGTCATTGTAACCAGAAGGGATGCAGGCATGCAGAGCAGTTGCCCCAGCCAGGACGTACCTGGGGAAAGTTTTCTCTACTTTGGTCCCTTGGTCATGTTCCACTGTGTATAAAGCACATAGGTTTTTTGGGAACTGGCACTTACCTACATGTGGAATAGTTTGTGAGAGGTATTTGCTTGGTACCTATCTCATTCACTATTTAACACTTTCATACAGAGTGGAAGGCAACTGTAGAAACTACTGAAATATAATCTCCACCTATATCAACCTAAAATTTCATGGTTTGAATTTAAATCATTTAATGTGCTCAAGTAACGGGATACATACCAAAGAGTGTTTTCTTTAAGACCACTTGTTGAACCTGAGGGGATAAATTCCTTGTTCACGTTGCCTGGCTATAAGCAGTTGCTGGACAGCCAGCCTTGATTTAGTTTTTCACCTGTAGATGTGTGCACACTCTTTGATATATTCCCAGGGCACCACTTCTGGGTTTCATCTGCTGGTTACTTGGCTTGGGTGTCCCATAGTTTTATATCTGCCAGCCTTGTGCCAAGGTCCCAGGTGTCGTGGGATATGTCAGTGGGTTTCCCATACAGGGGCAATGGAGTTGAGCCACATCTAGAGATCTGTGGTGCCAAACTGGAACCTAGCCAACTGGTCACAGCATCAGAGAATATTCTGAGTTGGAAGGGACCCACAAGTATCATCGAGTCCAACTCTTAAGTGATGGCCTGTACAGGGATTGAACCCATGATCTTGGCACTAAACAACTCTAAACAACTTCGCTAGTCTGTCCCCAGAGTCTTGAAAATAACTATCTTTAAATGTTGATGATTGATAAGGCTTGATAACCTCCTTTTCTTTCTCACTCTGTTTTATCTTAAGCAATGCAATAATAAAATATTTGCCTAAATTATTTTTACTAACTTTTGTATGCACACATAATATAAGCAAAGGGATGACACTGCATCTTTGTGGGAAGGATTATGTGGGTAGAATTGCAAATGAGTAAGAAAACAGCAAACTGGAAAGAATTTGTTATGCCGTTTGTCCAAATTGGTTTAGAGTTGTAAATATGTAGATTTTCTATATTAACTGCTGAAATTCTTTGTGTAAACACAGACTGATGTGAGGAAGAAGAAAAAAAAATCAAGAGACTCAGCTTGGTGAATACTTTCAACATATGTTCTGGAAGAACTGCTGAGACAGGCTTCATGCTCAGATCTGGGCTGAATCACCAGGATGTGAACATGTTCACCTGGGTGTTTGACATGCTTGGATGTGATGTTAAGATCAGAGAGAGCAGAAACCAAAGGAGAAAAAGGTTATTTGTTTATCACAGAAAAAGAAGCAAGCATTTATAAGATGTTGGCTCAAAAGCTGAACTAGCTTGATGATTTGGTAGTAAGATTTCAGGGTAGGGACTGAGTTCCTCCAATTTTGTGCCTGCAGTGCTAATCCATGTCTTGGTTCATAGGTGATCTCAGCTATAAAAGCTATGTCCATTTTAAAAATATTGCAGAGTGAGATTTTTATTTGCATTTGTCCCTTTGCTGCTCTACATCAAAGATCAAACAATTATAAGAGTCTGGTTTCCATAATGGATTTACTTTTGATTAGCTTCTGGTGTCCACGAGCAGGATCTTGTCCACTGTGTTCAGTGTGAGGAATGTCAGCTCTCCATGTGGTACCTCTCTCTACATCATCCTCACTGATGAGTCAGCTTGAGGGTTCCCATCAACGTGTGTAAATACTGGGCAGGAAGGAATGAAGAAGACAGAGACAGGCTCTTTTCAGTGGTGCCCAGTGACAGGACCAGAGGCGATGGGCACACACTGAAACACAGAAGGCTCTGTCTGAACATCAGGAAACACTTTTTCACTGTGAGAGTGACCTACTACTGGCATAGGTTGACCAGTGAGGTGGTAGAGTCTCCATTCCTGGAGATATTCAAGCCCAACTGGATACAATCGTGGGCAACTTGCTCTAAGTGACCCTGTTTCAGCTGCAGGGGCAGACCTGAGTGGTTCTGATTCTGTGATGTGGTCATGTTCTGTACTCTGTAACTCTGAAGTGGAATACTTGCTTAGTGTTTTCTCATTACTTAGAACTCAAAAAAATTTGTTGCTTTCTTCTTTAGAGATGTAGTTGTTTAAAAATAGTGCTTGATACTTGAATCTGAAGTGAATGGGTCTAGTGACCATGCATCAGTTTTAATAGTGGGCTACATTATTCCTGACTACAAAATGCTGCTCTCCTAGAGAGAATCATCTTTCGACACCATCCCCAATAATCTTCAAATTCTTTGCTACCCACCTTCTTCTTTAACCTCAAAGTCTTCATGGCTTGCAGCAAAGAAAGAGATGTAAGTGGTGGGTGCTGCCTCATTGCCAGCTCAGGTGTGTGTGTCCAATTGAGTGCAGTAGTTATTCACAGTAAAGATCCATCAGCTCCCATAAGTTTAACTCCACAGCTTAAATGCCAAAGAGGTTATTCTTACCTGAAAGGGCTTGATTATCACAGATTCTGAATGTATTCATCTCAAATGTCCAGAAAGATCCAGAAATCTCCAGCAATTCTCGAAAAATAAAGTTTGTTGCATCTTCTAAACCTGAGAGTGTTTTTGTAACATAAAAAGCTTTGCTCTGAAGCACTCATTTAGCTCTTTATTATGAACACACTTGTGATCTGCAATTCTGAACCATGAAGAATGGTCATATGTTTCTGAGTCCCTGTAGGATAGCCACAAACACCGATAGTTATTAATGCTCTAGAATGGCATATAGTAAAAACATGAAAAGTGAACCCAGAGGGAAGTCAACCATTAACTTCAGAAGCAGAAAAGCTTTTGAAGTCAGAAATTTGCTAGCTATGGAAGCTTCATCAACTCCTTATTATTTACAGTTTGCTCTCCAAATGTGATGCTGGTAGAAGGACAGAACAGCTGGAAACAGGGTGATTTTCTGGCCAGCTCCGTGGACCTCTGATTACAAACACATGACTGCATGGCATGCAAAAGTGACAAGGTTAGCAAGTATGCCATGCTGAAGGTATATGACCAGTTATAGTTCTGTGAGATGATAACACTTGCAAGTAATTAGCACTACAGAAAAATTTAAAAACCTGATATTTTTGTAGCTTATTTTCCACAGAAGGAAGTAGTATATTACATTCTTCCTTTGTTTTCTAAATTGTTTTAATATTGCAAATTAAAACAGACGATGCATGGGAATCTGCATGTATATGCTCACAGTATGTGTATACGCAAGTACATATATATGTGTGCATGTACCTGCATGTATTTCTGTGGTATCAGTACGTACCAAAGGGTATAGTCATGCTCTCTAAACAGTGTACAGGAGTTGACCCAAACTGTCCTGCCCGTGTTAAAGAAATACTCTAGAATATACAAAATGATAAACAAACGAACAGACAAACAAATAAATAAGAAGCAGCTCATTAAGTGAAATCTCAGGAACTGTGGCAGGATTCATGCACTTCATTGCTAGATAACCTGCATAGGTTTTCAGAATGTTCAGAATTAATATCCGATACTAGCCAAAATCTTTTAAATATATAAAAAGTCGAATCCTATAAAATTCAGATTATATCGTTTTCATGTACACCTTTCAAAAAGCAAGCAAATATTAACAACAAAATAATAATTTGCTGTGTGACACAATAAGAAATACTGTGTTACTGGTTTGTGTTGTATCGAGGTGTGCAGTGAGGTGCACAGTGCTTGCGGTCTAGCTCCCACACTGCCATACCAGCAAAAACCACACAGAAGTTTGTGGTTATAAAGACTGCACTGCAATATTTTTGCAACTGATCTTGTGGACAGAATGATATGCATTTTTTTGTAATTTTATATGTCTTAAGAAATAACAGCCGTTACAGATCTACACACACTCCATTAATTATAAATTCTGGATTTTGAAGGCAGACAAGTTACTGCTTGATTTTCACTCCAAATCTTTTGTCATTCAGATACAGTCTTCTTAAAACTTAACATCGTTATGTCATTTTCACTTTACAGATCGATTTTTGTAAGTTCAACTGCACTGGAGTTAGCATTGGAATTGAATTTGCCTAAAACTAAATTGGTATCATCTATGCCCAAAGTTATTTTCAAAAACATAACATAGTTAATAAAACCATTTTAATGAATTGGTGCTTAATTCAACAGTATTTTTAATGACAGCACGAAGTTCCTTTTTAGGTGCTGTTTGGTCGAAGAACAAATGGCAGCAGTAAGTTGCCTCTTTGGAGTATAAATAAATGTAGCAAAATCACTGACAGGCCAATGGGAAAGAAAAAAGCCATCAAAAGTCTGTGAAATCAGATATGGAAAATCCTACTTTTATCTCCCCCCATTGTTAGTCTCTGCTCTCCATCTTTCTACCTTCCCTGCGTATTCAGTAAGTGCCAGATCAACATTAGCCGAAGGATTTTTCCACTTACATCTATTCTAGCCGACAGAGATGACGACAGCCTGTTATCTCTGTTACCACAGCTCCAAGGAGCCTTGCTCAGAGATCCTGTGGCGCTTGGGTTGATACAAAATATGGAGACAGTCTCTTGGTCTGCCTCAGAGCAGCTGCAGCCTAAATACATGTCATGTACTTCTCCCCACAGACAGCTGCAGAAAATGGATCACACCAGTGCTCAGATACTCAACACCCATTGTTTGCGTTGGTAGTGCCCTAGGTAATGGAGTGCAATGGGGTGCAGTGGGGTGCAGTGGGGCACCTGCCTGAACAGATATTAATTTCTCAATCCTAAAGCAGCACTGGTGATACTCTGCTGCTGGTGTTACCTTTAACCTAGTATTTGAGTTAAACTATCAATAAACTAGTGGGCTGATTTTAGCATCAGAGGCATCTGAGAAGAGTTGAGGTAAAATTACCCATACCATTCATTACATGAAGCTCAGGTAATCCTAGATGTATATTGTTAATGGATACCTGTGTTTCCTTATTGCTATCTGTGTTGATATTTCAAAGAAAATAAACTGCCCATACCCATAGGCTATACTGTTTGTTTGGGAGTTTTTTTTGAGTTCTGGTGGTGCTTTCTGAGTTGTTCTCATTTTTGATTTTGTGGTTTATATTGCCTCATCCTCAGAAAAAGTATACAATAAACAAAACACCCTACCCTTGGAAGCCATTTATTTTCCTTCCATGTGCGCATCCCCACGCTTACTCATGCATATATTTAATGTAAATAGAGTAGGTAGGGAGATAGCTGTGAGGGAGAATGTGGTGTTTTCAAATCATTGGAGACAGCAAAGTTATGCTGCCTCTCTTTAATAATAACAAACCAGTGCTTATAACTCTTATCGAGCAGTCTGCGCAATGTCTGCATCCTTTCACTAATTTCAACAAACCGTCCCAAGGAGTGGGAAGATTAGCTGTGGGCTTGTTTATAATTGGTGGAGTTATGGGCATGTTCTCCATGAGTGAGAGAGAGAGGAGGAAAATAAAATCTTGTTTGTATCTATCTGATTTGTTCCGAGTTCTTGCAGTGGAAGAGAAAAACGCCAAGGAGGGATTTAGGATGCAAGCAGATGTGGTGCTCTTCCTTTTGGTGCTTCCATATTAGAAGACTTCACAGACTTTCAGGGTGGCCCCCAGTGGGCATGGCTGAGGGTAAAGAGGTCGTGCTGTCATGCTTCAGAACAACCCACACCATATCTGCAGCTAAACATTTTCCTCTGGTTATAAAGGATTTATTAAGGAGGAAAATGTTGCTCATGCGCATGTTCCCAGCTACTGCCTGCAGCAACCCAACCCTGAGCTCTGGCTCCATTTCTTGTTCTTGTAAGAAGGCAAGAGAAATACTGGCAACCTAGTCCTGGATGGAAAACTGCTTCAATCCCTGCAGCTAGAGAAATGGCGAGATGAGGAATGTTACGGCACTGAACAATCCCTTCTTTAAACATTCCACAAAATCCCACTGCGTCCTGTATTATGTGTGTAGCAATTAATGCCTGTAGTTAATGCATGGACATTAATTACACAGCAGGCATTAACAGAAGAGAACCTCCGTTACTTTTCTTTTTTTCTTTTTGCTTTTAAACTTAGATTTCCTGTGTTTCATAGATATCGATTTAGCCCTCAGAGCCTGTATTGTCGTTGTGGGGTTTTCACCATGGCAGGAGGTAAAGGATATTGTGTATAAGCATCAGGAGTTAATAGCTGATCTCTATATTTTTTGGTTTGATATCTTAACTAAGAAACCAAAAGGAAAAATTGTTCAGGATTAGCTTTAATTTAAAGTAAATGGAGATAATGTTCTTTGTGGGTTCTCATTTTCTCTGTGTCTCTCTCTGTGTGCTTATACGTGTGTGTGTGCATGTGTGTGTGTGTGGGGGGGGAGGGCGCACGTACATCAATACAGGATTTTGGGTTATATTGCAAGACTCTGGGGAGCATTCTTTTATACTTAAAAAATGGATTTTGAAATAAATTTTTTATTTTTAATGGAAACCAATCTTTTTAAGAAGAATTAAAATTCCTTTTGTGAACTATATAATTTAGAAAAAAACTTTTCAGATATTTGGATCCATTTTATTCTGATCTTATTTGTTAAGTTGCACAGGATTTTATAGATAATTTTGGTCAATATATAATTGTAAGTTTCAGAAATTATATTTGTGTGAAATTTTTGCTAAGACCCACTGTGGATGAGAATGTTAAGGATGATAGGGAATTCAGAGTTGTCTTCTTCATGACAGATCAATAGACTAGGCAGTGAAGGAAAACTGAATTCACCTTTCAGATCACAGGTAAGATCACACTACAAAAAGACATTGTTGACTATATATTGAGGGGGGCAGTGTTGGGAGGAAATCTCAAATTAAAAGCTACTAACAAAAGAAGAAAATGGCTCTTTTGCTGCTAAACCTTCTTGCACAGATGTTCCCCTGTGTACAACCTTGTTTTTCAGTTTCTGCATTAGGTCCAGTACACAGTAGATCAAACTTAGTGCAAACTTAGCTACAGCACTGATAACCAAATTTTGCCAGGTTTTTGTCAGTTTGAGCCTGATTTTCTCATTTGGTCTCATACTTGACCCCATGCAAACTCCGCCTATGCACACACACTTGTATAAATGAGAGTAACTTTGGTATTCGTGTCTGGAGGTTATAGCAGAAACCTCTGCTTTTCTGAGTCTTTTCCCTTCTCTGCATTTTTGAGTCTATTCCCTCTCTGGATTTTGCCAGTGAGAGGCCACTGCCAATAGGCTCCACATCGAAGCCCCCAGCCAGCAGCTCTCACCACAACCCAGGAGCAAGGGCCCAGGGCAGGAGCTTCAGAAAGTTTAGGAAGTTTTTTAATTCTTTTTTTTTTCTTGTATTGCTGAGGGAGTTTGTCTCAGCTGTGTTTATCTGGGATGGAAGAGGAAGCTTGCAGGCAGCATGATGCATGGGCGGCGAGTGCTGGCATGATGTCATGGCGAGAGGGAACAGAACCCGGCTGTGTCGCACGAGCTGGGGAGGGAGCTGCTGTGGCGCGGGGCAGCCACTTTATCAATTAGGTAATGTCTGAGGGAGATTGGGAGGGAATTTCATTACATTGTGTTGGGCCGTGCTGTTGATGTGTTACCAAACATCTGCGAGGGACCCTGAAATTTCTTTGGGATTGCGGGCTCAAGCCGAATCATGCTGCCATGACTGAGCAGAGGGAAGGGGCGGGGAAGGGTAAGAGTGATAACTTACCTCCAAAAAAAACTCCAGGAGGGTTTTGCTCTTGATGGGCTTCCCACTGAGGTCCGGGGGAGACGCTGATCTGTGCATTGTGCACTGGAGATGGTGGGATGAAGGGTTTATGTGCGCTCAGCTATCCCAAGCTGGTGGTGAAGGACCACTAGCCCTGTTGAGCAGGCACCTTCGGAAAGCCCACTAAGACATTTTGTAAAGTCTAGGGGATATTTTCCCCCAGCTTTTATCTTTAGGGAAAGACCAAAAAGCCAAGAGATGTGTGAGATCAACATGGAAACAGCATTCCCTTTTTAAGTGACTTGAAAGCAAACCTATTGCTTAAGGCTAGCTCAACATTCTGATATCTCAGAACAGCCATAAATAAATGACCTAGTTCTCCCAATACGCCCATCAGGAAGGCAGGTAAGCAGACCTCCTCTTGCTTCTCAAGACAGCATGCACCTCAGGGATGGTGCAGCCACCATGAGCCACCCCACTGACAGACAGTGCCAGGGGTCTGCTCACTGAGGCCTGGGGGCTACTCAGGGGCTGGTCCTGTGCCAGCCAAAACTAACTCAGCATAAATCAGGATTAGTGCTGCGGCATCTGGGGAGCTGCGCCAGCAGTGAGCTGACGCGAGAGGGAAATCAGGCCCCGCAGTGCAGGCTCCCCGAGTGACATGTTTATTCCTGCCAAGCTCCCATCTTTTATCCCCTAAACAGAGCAGCCTGGTAAGCCCCTCTAAGTCTCTGGTATGCTAAACTGATATGGGAGCCCTGCTCTCACTCTGTTGGAAGGCAATGCAGTGAAAAGAAACCAGGACAACATGTTTTGGCATTGCCAGCCAAAGCCCCCACTGCCCATTCCAGCACCCTGAGGTGCCCTGTCATGGAGTCAGCTTCTTTTTTTGACCTTAGACCCTGCCTGCAACCTTCTGATGGAGAGGGAAGGAGGGAGGGAAGGGCAATGAAAAACTGCTGATCAGGAAAAATGCAGCCCTTCTCGTCCTCCCTCCTCCCCTTCTCGCCTGGGAGCAATTGATTTAGGAGCATTTCTTAAGTAAAAATTTCATCACGAAAGAGCTTTCTTCTGAGAGCTGATGAGAAATTGTCTTGCCCTCTCTTTTATATATATGTATATATATATATGTGTGTGTGTATGTTTGTATATAGGAGTAAGTGCCTTTCCTGACCCAGGTGGCAAGTATTCCGACTAAGGGGTTTATTTGCTGTCCTTACCTGGAATGCAGTCGTAGGGCTTGAGGTGGTGCAAAAAATGACCAAAACATCATTGCTGATATCTGAAAATTTCTCATGATGGATTACAAGGGATAATAACCTTGACCTTTCCTCCAAGGCTGAGAGGATTGTTTAGGAGACAGCAAGTGGGCTTCTTAATGTTTTTGGCCTTAGAATTTCAATAAAAATCAAGTAAACCCACAGGCTAAGGGCTACCTTTAAAATCCATGGTATTACTGAGATAGGTTTAGGGTTGCTTCTGAATCCATACTCATCTTTTCAGACATTTAACTTTAAGGATGTAAGATCTGTGTCCTGATTCTTGCTCTTATGTACGGATGCCTAAGCAGGGCCCTTCTGAAGGACCCAGATGTCCCAACGAGGTACTAGGGGACTCTACATCCTCTCTCCCATAGGGAGAGTGTTTCATAGGGTCAAGGCCTCAATGCTCTGTGTTACACCAAGAGATTTAAAATGTATTTCTAAAAATTCTTTAGAAAAAAATTGAATTCTATTTGAAAAGAACAGGTCAAACCTGTGAGTGAGTAGAGGGGAGGTCTGCAGAATGTGAAGACATTCAAACTTTCTTCAGTGATTAGGGAGGTCTTGCCACACATAGAAAGCTACCCAATGGGTCACTTTTGGAGACATTTAATATTCAAAATAGTAATAATGAGATATAGAGACCCTACCCTGAACTAGACCTAGTAGAGCTTACTGTAAAAACAGGAGTTTTCATTAGGAAAATCCCAATATAGAACATTCAAAAAATGGGTGGCTTTCTCTTTTGCCCCATAGGAAAATGAAGACAATTTAGATTGTGGTAAGTTCTTCTTTCCCTTACCTTCTTGTGGTTTTCCAGCATTAGTCTAGGAGACAAGAGTAAAAAGTATCAAAACATTTTTTCCCTATTTCATTTTATTTGTTGCTGTTTTTTTTCCCTTGAAAGAAGTCTCAGAGTATTAATTGTGATTCCCTTAAGGGAAAACATAACTGTTCAAAGAAGATGTTAAAACTGGAATTGTTAGTTCCTTTGTTGAAACCTCGTTAAAAATTTATGTAATTATCTACTTTTCTAGATAAAAAAAGTAATCAAAGGAAAAACCTACAGAAAGGCAAGTGTGCCTTAAATTAATACCATGGAATGAACATTGTGAAATACCAAGTGATTTCAGACCTTTTGGAAGATGAACTGTTTAACTGAACAAAGAATATTTCCTGAAAGTATTCATTGTCACTTCAGCCAGGTTTGTAAGGAAAGCATGCCATTGAAAATGGCTTACCTCCAAGGTCTGTGTACAAAAGATAGAAATAAAATGCACCACTTTGTCAGTAATTGCTATTTTAAAAAAAATCGGTAGTACCTAATTTATACAAATAATTCTGCTTTTGTAGGTAATCATGAAAATGTATTCTGCTTTTTATGAGAGTTTTAAGGAAGATGAGATTTAAATGTACTTGAGTAATATTGAGTTCATTCCTAGGAACGAACTGTTAACAGATCTTTACAAATGCCTCGATATAAATACCAGAAGATATCTGTGACTATAGCAGAGCACGCCCAAATAACAACCAGGGATTTCCCAAAGCTCAGAGCCCTCTTTTCCCTTGTGTAGCACAGAAATAGTGGCAGCAACTATAGTCACATCCCTGTATAGCTCTTTGGCTGTAGCCTGACGGGGTGAGCACATGCAGGTTTTGAGTGCACTTAGTGACTACTTACTTAGTGAATATTTATTTAAAATGATATTCCTTTGTAAACTTTTCTGGCACTAAATTCATTATTTGAACTAATTGAGGAGATTAAACATAAAAGGACTATGATAAAGCAATTCATTAATGAAGACTCATGTTGGGGAAAGAGTCTGATCTTCTTTCATGATGAAGTATCAACTCTGCAGGATATCAGCTCCTACAAAACAAACCGAAAGCAAATGTAGAGCAGCTCATCCAGACAGATGTTGACTGGGACCCTGGGGCCCAGGAGTACCAGAAAGAGACATGTTAGAGGGAAGTAATAGCATTTTGAAATGGCAGTTCAGGAGATATTTCAGAAGAGATGGATGATGGTCTGAAAGGCTGCCTAAAAGACATCCAGGAGTAGATACATATAACCCTGTCATGGCTAGATGGGCAGGGAAAGGAATGCGTCAAGGTGAAAATTGTAATGATTTTTTTCCCAAAGAATTGTTCACTTTCCTATGAAATCAAAAGTCAGTATTAATATCTGGATTCAATTTTGGAATGAATATAAGTGATGAAGGTTTCTAAAGTTGTAGAAAGAAAAGAAATCATATAGCAGGGAAATTCAGGGACTTGTACATTTTTCCAAGTGATGGACAAAGAGTCCCTGTGCTTCACAATAAATTTGGTTCTATTTGAAATTTTCCTCTCTAAAAAGGTCTGACAGTAATCAGTGATATTTTCCCTATCTCTACCCTCCTGGAACCTGGGTTTCTTGATGAACGTCTTTCACTTGCAGTACTCATATTCCACTGCAAACTCACATATTTATCTTTCCTTGAAGACTACAGGAGCCATGCAGACTTCAGAAATACTTCTTGCAATGATAAAGCTGAGTTACAGAAAGGTTTCCAGAGCCTGAATCACAATTAGCTGTGTTCTTGGCTTAAGAACAGTTAATATAGACATCTCAGAATAAATATTTCTTCATCTTATTGCACAACATTCAATATACAGTCTGCACACACAGAAAGAAAGAAAGAGATATAAAAGGAGCTGCTAAACAATCCCTTGATATTGACTACAAGGGAAGATCTTGCAAGAACCCAAAGACCTTTCCATTATTGCTTTTTTGACACGATTGCCCCTTCTCCCAACCTAGTGCTGCTTATTAGGAAGCAAATAGAGATTCCTCTGTGTTTGGGGACAAGAACCGTGAGCCAGGATATACAAAAATGCTATGCCAAATCCCGGTCCCACCTGACCCAGGAGAAGGAGTATCTGCTCCAGGTGTCATTCATCACCTGTAGGAAAAACTCTGTCCCAAAGAGGAGGGAAGGGCTCTCCTTGTGCAAGAGCTGGCCAGGAAGGAAACAATGCTGTAAGAAGCTTATGGTGACCAGCCTTTGTTTTGGCCTTTGCTGAGAGCAGCTTTTGGGACTCTGGAGCTGGATACTGAGGTGAAAGCTGTCACCTGTCACGAGCAGGGACTTGGTGTGGTGGTTCATTTGCTACTTTTGGTAAGAGCGTAACGAGTGACAGCAGTGTATTTGTTGGGGTCCTGCTTGCACCAGACACCTATGGTATATTGCATGCATGCCTGGTGTATGTTGTTCTGCTGTGCTGTTACCACAGCTGAATGTAAATGATAATACTAACGTGTTATTCTCGTTGGCTCTGACTTAGTGCAAGTGCTAATGGCCACCTAAGGTGTAGATAAGTAATAAATGGTCCATGAAATGCTGCTTGCCTGCTGCCCTCAGGAATGCGAAGCTCTTGCCTACAACCCTTTAATCATTCTGCTATTGAATACTTGGGTTAAGTTGGTCCTTTGTCAACCTTACTTCAGTCAGAATTAGGTCTTCTTCATTTAAGTTATATAGGCCTGAAACTGTTGCTGGCCCCTTGCAATCTGTGTGAAGCTTGCTGGTGGTAGGTAGGATAACTAGGAAGTTATATATTTTCTAAGGTGGCTTTTTTATTTTTTAATCCTTAAAAAAGCTAAATTTCAAGAAGAGGATAAAAATTTCCCCTTATTTTCTGCCTGTTCCTAGAATTTCCAGAAGTCCTTTGCCTTCCTGACCACATCTGCCCCATGCCTACAAATGCTTTTGCCTGTTGGCTTGTGGGTGTGCGTGCACATATGCCTGCTGCAAATTTTTGTGTGTGCATATTTATATCTTGGTGGCTGTGTTGCCAAGGAGTTCTGAAAGAAAGCAGAACTGAGATAACTTCTAATCCACCTTTCTGTGATAATGTGGCGCAAGTGAAAAAAGCCAGGGGTCTTTCTCCACTCTAGCTATGCTCTAGGTTTGGTAGACTGGGGCCTTTAACAAGCACTTGGGACTTTGCTTTTTCTGTGTCAGGGTTAGTGCTTGGCAGGGGAGAAAGCAAATACCTGGGCAAATGGAAACTGTAGGTCTTTGGTTGAGGACGACTTGGAAACAGAATTAATATTTCTGGTGCAGTCTGGACAGACGGCCACCATTTTGTCATCTGTGCCTTCTATCAAAGTGCTCTGTTTAATTTTCCTTGTCCATCCTTTTGAAAAAGGGGTCAAAGTAGTGTTGGAGGTGCGCGAGTCCTGCTTGAGCTGCTGTTACTTTCCTGGTTGAGGAAAGAGATGGACGTGAAATGACTTTACCATCCCCCAGTAATTTTTCAGATGTGGAAGTCCCTGTTCTTGGTTTCTGTTTCCCTGGAGGGTCTCTGGACTGTTTGAGGAGGCAGCAAGAATACAAAACAGCCAACGACCTCACAGCCCTTTCTTTCAGCATAGATTTTTGTTGCTTTTACCCAAAGCAGAGCCTAGACTTCCCCCAGGTGGCAGAGTGTCCAGGCTGTTGGACCATCCCGTAGTTTTGTGATGACCCTTCCTGCCCATCAGAGACTTTTCCCTTGAGTTGAGACAGCCATGCTCAAAAAGCCTGATGCTTTTTCCACACCCTCCTAAAACAGATTTGGGTTAGGAGTAGGCATTTTCTGGTTAAAGTGTTCCTCATAACAGAATTCCTGACTTGGCTCCTTCTGCATTCGTTACTTGCACATAATATAATATACTTGCTGGTAGCGTGGAGTTGCAGCACTGTTTTGCTGATATAACCCTTGTGTGGAAAGTAGAGAGAGACAGTTTGACAGAGAATCTTTGGGGGATAATTAATTTTTCATTTTGACAGGGGTTTCAATTAAGTGTGTTACTCTTCTTCATCTTCTGGATATTATGAATAATGGGCCAAATGTTCCCGTGGTGTAACTACATTAATGACCTCAAATAAGATGTAAACATATGCAGCATCTTTTGAAGTTTTGTCATCCATAGGCTTTTTAGGGTGTTCAGTGTTTTTGCCTTTTCTGCATTCGTTATCTGATGGAATTGGCTTGGCTTTTTGGAGTCTTATTAGACTACAAAGCTAGATTTAGAATATGGAATGGACACTTGGCATCTGACTTGTAGCATTACTGATAGGTTGATACTGTTCTGTAATTTTATGTTTTTGAATGGGTGGATGCCAGTACAAAGGCAAGGCATCCATACTGGTCAGTTTATTCTCAACAAAGAGGTAAAGCAAAGAACAAGCACAGGTGACAGTTTCATTGTACAGGCTATCATGAGACTCAGATTAGAAGACATCAGCAAGCTAAGGAAGGGATTACAAATTTTATCCTCATGTAGTACTATGCTCAACATAAAGAAGATTGTTTTCTTGAAAGCATTATGACTTTTTCAGATTAAGAGAGCATGGGTTATTTATCATAAACACGAGTGACTAATTCTGCCACTTTCTGACATTGGGGTATTTGGTCTTGTAGCCTTTCCTTTCCACTACCAGGACATTTGCACTGTAATTTCCTACTCATGTAGCATTTATAACATATTGAGAGTAGTAAAATAGAGTCATGGTTCTTGCACAAGATAAGCTCAAGATGTAGCTTAGAAGAGGTCAGAGCTCTGCTAAGGGCATCCTCTGTGCTGACTCTAGGCCCCAGAAAGCCAGTGTGGCTTCTCTTTACACCTCCTATTCCAAAATTGTTCTTCTCAGCTGCTGCTCTTCCTGCCTATGTGTCCACATTTGCTCCTGTATCTCCTTTCCTATGCGCTTTCCTCATTCATCTGAGCTTCATCTTCCCGTCTCCTTCTTCCTCTCTGCTTATTCACCCTATTGCAGGCTGCTCTCATTCTTCTCTGCCAGAACATTATCAAGGGAAGCAGAGGGCACAACACAGGTAGCTGCTGTCAGCTCTCCTGTCTGGCTCCGTGGAGACCCCAGATAGACAGGAAAAAAGAATAATTGCAAGAAGCATTTCACTTGGCCCTTTAGCCCTGGGATGTTCTGTGGAGACAGCCTAATCCAGTTGAATGCAAGAACTGAGGGAGGTTAGAGCAAGGGACCATCAGGGATCTTTGCAGACAAGCTAATATGTTCCAGCTGAACATTTGTGAGCATTAATTTCTTTTTGCAGAGGCTTTGAATATGGACAGAGGCAGAAAGCACATCCTTGATGAGATGACAAGCTACTTCCCAAATGCTAAGCCTCCACTCTTGAGCACAGGAGACCTCAGAGCTCTGCACATGGCTAAGAGATACCCCTTCACTAGCTCTCCATCACCAAATTACGAAGTTAAGGGAAGTTTTACCTGAGGCAAGTGTGCTGAAGTGTTTCAGGGTGGCAAGTGAGTCAAAACTGCTAGCAAAGCGAGCCTCCTGCTAGAAAGGGAGCTTATGAACACCTCCTGGTATTGCCCATGGGAGAATAGGAGGAAAATTATTACCATTTTGGTTTTAATTCTCTCTGCCTCTTTATGGTTTCAGCAACAGTCCCTTCTGTATCACACACACTCCTTGGCTTTTCTGCTTGTTTCTCTTTCTGAAGCCTCTTTAAGATATCTTAAGGTCAATCCCCTTGTTCCAGACCTTCAGACACTAAGGCAATGATGCAACTGCTTTGTGTGCCTTTACAAGACTAGAGTGCTGCTTGCCTGAGGGATGTTGAGTTCCCTTTCTCCTGTGACTGACACATAGCTCTTGGGACATGACCACCACCTGCCTGGCCATCTCTGAGACCATGCCTGTCTTCCTACTTTCAGGTGGAGGTGTGGTGGTGGTATCTTGATTCCTACTTTGCTGGCACTTCAGACTCCCTTCTCAAGTCTGATACCCAAAATTGTATCCTCACACTGCTGTGCCAGTTGACGTCCTAACAGAATGAGAGTCAATTTTTGTGGTGGATATTACAGGGTAATGAGAAAAGGTGGTATTACCTGTCACCTGAGCTGAATTTTTTCCTAACCAGGATGTTGCCTTTGGAGGTATTATGAAGGGTTGGCAGACTCTTATCTTTCCAGCTGGAAGCTTCAGAAGTGCTGCCTCTGAAAAACATGGCCTTCTCAGAGATTCCCATGGATAGCTAAAGTCATCATGGTCTTTATAGGGCTGTGAATCATATTGGTGTTACTCCAATATCCAAGTCAAGGATGCTGTGACACTGCAGAGTCAGATCTGGAATTAGGGTTCTCCCCTAGCATCTTTTTCTCCAAACCTTCTCACTTTGCTCATGGTTTATGGGATGGACGCTAGACCACAAAAAATTTCTGAATGGAAATCTTGAGTGTATGAATATCTCTTGAGTTGTGTTATGAGCCTTTTGTACTGGATTGGTCTCTAAGCCTGCTCTGTGCCTGTTCATCAGAGAAGGATTTTTCTTTAAATAATTGTTCTCAAGGTCTGGCTTAAGTGAGTAGAAATAAATATGTACAGAGTTAGTAGGTGTCAGGAGAGGAAGAGCAGAGCCTGCAGAATGCCACAGCTCTACCATCTTCCTCTGGGCTCATATTCTGGTGACACAAAAAATTTAGATTAACTGAGTGGGTATTCAAACATTAAGAAAAGGATAGTGAGAAAGTGGTGTTAGACTGCCATAACTGTATCATGAAGTGAATAAAATAAGACCTGTATGCTTAAGGAGAGTGCTTTAATGTGAAGAGATACCTGCCTTTAGTTGAGTGATGCTCAAGTCCATTCAAGAAGACAGAACACTCAGATGTGGAAGAATGAAAAATTTAGTGTGTGTGTGGCTATAGAGGAAGTTTTTGTTTCAGTTGAGTAGTTGTAATAGAGTATCATGAAGTAGAAAACAGAAAGTGTTACGTATTTTAGACCAGGATGGGAGAACAGTGCAATATTTATTAGAGACTGGACACTGGATCTGTTTAGAAAAAAAGAGAAAAGCTCCCCTTGGAATTTGATATCTACTGGTAGCTGGATCCTTTCCTGCTTTAACAGCCCGCACAGAGTGACACTCTGCAAACATAACATTGTCACCTGAACAATTCACTCAACAGCTCACTGTGCTGTCAGTCACAGCAGACTCATTTGTCTTCTAAAAAAAATTTTTTTATACCTCCTCATTTTTTTTCTTTTGTCTCCAAGTCTTTGTTGATGTTGACAGCTCATCCTTTGGCCATCATTCATCCTGGCTACTGCAAACTTTGGAGAAAATAAAAACCCTGCTCCCTTAATCAGATTAGAGGGCCTGCAAATTGAATTCAGCCCCTCTCAGTGTCCCCTCAGCTGGCTGTCATTAGGAGCAAAGGCTGGCCCTTGGCAGAGGTCCAAACACCAGCTAACTGAATTTGAGATGCTGGAGTCTTGACAGGCCAACGAAGGTAATTGAAGAGCTGTGGGGATCTTGTAAAATTTCAGCCAGTAAGGATTACACTGGGGGGATCTTTGGGACCCATCAGTAAAAAGGGACAGAGCACTGAAAATCAGCTCTCTTCATTGTTAGAACTGACATAGATGAATAGAGGAAAAATATTGAAATGCAAAAATGGGGGGTTTGACTTACTGACTTCTTTGCTCCCTTCTCCACCTCTGTCTTGACTGAATGCCCAAATCCAAACATCATTGATTGGTAGTAGTTCAGAAATGTCTAGAGGTCTTGGCCATTCTGTAAACACCCTTAATTAGTAAAGGCTGTGTTTGAATAATGTTAGTTCTTAAAATATTAAGAACCAAAAAGCAAGCCTACAAATTCATGCTTAGATTTATTTCCTGGAGTATCTTATCCTGGAGCCCTAGTAAGTCTTCCTTGGATTTAACTTTGCCTTTCAGTTCAAGTTGTCTTGCATCAGCTGAGACCAGTTATCTCAGAGATTAGCTGTGTTTGGTCACTGATGTCTCTCCTATCATCACAATTTATTAAATATACCGAGGCAGAGGGGAAACTCTTTTTAGCCAGCATTCCAGCACTTGCAAATACTTATCTTGGCTAAAATGTTCTGGGTTTTATCCACATGTAAAAAGGTTCTGATGGGAAAAACATAAATGTTCTGCTTTGTTAATACTTGTGGATTTGGGATGATTTTAGCAAATTGTTGCACCAAAGGGTAGGCACAACAGATCCCATAGATATACCAAAGCAAGACTGACTTCAGAAGAGTAAAGCTGGACCTAACTGGGCTCCCTGAGATGCAATATGCAAAGCATGGAAGAGAAGAATCCCACTGTAAAAATATCAGGTCCTTTAAAATGATCTAAACTCCTGCTGAAGCACATAGGTCCTGGGCACAAGAAAGTAGCACAAAATGTGACAGCAGATTCCCTCTTTATCTGTGCACCTTCCCCTTCCTTTCACAGAGGAGCAGGCTGATCTGATTGCTTTGATCTGTTTGATATTACTATAGTTATTGATACATTGATTGCATCCTCAGTTAAAAGTCATCACGTTCATAGCTTTTCAAAGTCACACTCTTTTCCTCCGCACCATCCCCCAAAAGAAAGATGCTTTGCAATAAAACCCCTCTGCTTCTAGGACTCCAGGGCTGACACACTCTCGGGACACTTCATCTGTTTCTCAACCCAAGCCCAGCTCTATGCCAGCTACACAAATTCAGCTGAGCCACTGGTGCATATTTGGTCTCTCACCATTTAGCATTGTTATCAGCTGCTTCTGCCTCCCATCCATCATTCATGGTACAGTTTAGGAAACCAGAATAACACAACATACGTTACAGGCAGTCTTCAGCTTCTATAGACTTGCACAGCCCTAGGGAGGGCAAAGTAATTATGTTGATTTAAAAAAAATAAATTTCTAGGATCTTGTTCTGTTCATGTGGCAACAGTATAAGTATGACGAGAAGTGTAACCTGCTGCTGAAATTGTTGACCAGGGTCCAACCGCCCATAACTTCAACAGGTTATATCCCCTTCCAATACTAAATATTTGCTTTGGACTGGCTTAATATGGTAATGGGGGATCTAAGACTTTTAGCTCTTCTGATCATTTGTGCGGAAGACTACATAATGCCACATGATATTCCCAATGCGTCCTTCCTCAGTAATTCCTGTGATTTATAAGAATTTAGCATTGTTCTTCTACTGATGATGGCTGCATAGCTGGGCATGTGCCCTGTGTACTGCGTGGGCTCTGTGCAAAGTAACAGAGTAAAGGACAGTGTAATATGTTCACCACTCATGGGCTGATTTAAGGGTCACAAGGTTCTGGCACTTCCCAGCTTGTGAGTGGTTAACTCCATGATCTGCCTTATATGTCTGTTCCTTTCTGGTTTTCGCTTTAGGATATGGAGTAATCTTTAGTAGAGAGGGTCTGAAGGGAAAAAAGAAATATGCTGGCTATCAGTTGGAGAAGGTAAATCTAAAAAACAATTGGAAGTGCTAAAGTGTACTCTCGTTTAATAGGGAAAGTAACTGAAACATCTCCATCTATTATAGGACATCTGAATTTTCTAGGTAAAAGAAAGGTTTTCTGACTAGATTTTTATTTTTAAATTTGAATTTATTCTCTGTCAGAGTAATTAAGAACACAAAGTCCACCTTTTTTTTTTTTTTTTTTGTCAGGGATGGTGTGGATAACTGACTCTCTGCCTTGAGTTTTGCTTTAAGGGGAACATATTTAACGTGGTATAAGCAGAACCCATATGACCTTCAGCAGTACTAGAAACCAACAGGGTGCATTTTGGGCAGCTTTTAATGACCTGAAAGGGCAGAGAGGTCAAAACTTCATAGCTTAACCAACAATCCCTGGGTTAGGTGAAAGCCAAATTCTGCTAAAGATTTTCAATATAGATGTAGAAGTCTCTAGATAGTCCCAGGAACAGATTGATTCCTCTTTATTATAATAGATCTGAAATCACTTCAGGATGTTCACGAAGGCCTCAGAGTAAGCTCAGGTAATCTGTTCTGTTGAAGAATAGCCATGTCCTTAAATTTACCAAACTTGAAATACTGAGATAAAGCATTGTACTGAGTGTTTTTTCAGTACTCAAATATGAGAATTTGCTCCCAAATGGCAACATGGAATAACATCCTGTAGCTTATACCTGTACTTGAACGCACTGTATTAAAAAAAAAAATACTAGTTTTAAATACTTTGGTATTCAGACTCTAGTGAGAGACTCCTGATAAACTAAATATGGGTAGAGGACCCTTTTGTATTGCCAAGGACAGACTCTGTGACTTCAAACTATCAAATTGATCACCTCCACGCTCCTGATAACACTGCCTTTTTGTAGATTATATTCTAAATCTAGATGCAGACATGTAATTCATACTTCTTTAGAACAAAATATTTCAGTGACTATTAGATTTTATGTAGTAGGCTGCTATATAACTGTAAAATATTACTTGGAAAGATCTGTACTCACAAAATAGAGCAAAAGAACATTTTTCCCCCCTGAAATATCAATATTTTCCCCTTCCAGCCTTCTTCATCCACCTGCATTTCTGTCTGCAAAGAGCAACAGCCCTTTGTATGATAGGAAGCTATCTCTAACCACCCAATCCCTTACTACCAAAACACCAAAAGAACCTTTTAAAGGTGAAACTGTTGGTCAACAGCAGCCAAACTTGAAAAGGGTACATTGCATGTAAAGGAACTCAGAGAGGACTATGGCTTGAGTGTAGTTGCAGTGCCTCCATGGAGCAAGGCTTCAGCTAACCAGAAAACAAATGTGGTACCCAGCAGCCCCCACTTCCTCTTGGGCAACTGTCATTCACATACATCAACTGATGTATATTCGGGTTGAATTTTTTCCTTTGGTCTAGTTGTGAAGTGTCAGATCTCTAGCTCAGGTGGGGTGAGCGCAGAGGATGTGGGGGGTTTTGTGCTTCTGACCTTGCTTGTGAAACTTGTTACTGTCCTGAAGTGCACCTTCTTCTATAAGATGTACTCCAAAAGGAGACTTGTCAGGCATCTGTCATGAAACTACCTCTTCAGCAAAAGCTGCCCTAAAGAGGAAAGTAAAAGTCACTTCAAGAGTTGTCCTTGTTTTCTATGCGCTCTTAAGTTTGCATCTTCTGCCTGCATTTTTCATCTCCTGAAACTTGAGGGATACCTCATCTTACTATACTACATTTCTAATAGGCAACCTCCCCAAAGTGGCCTTATGTGTGTTGGCTGTACAGCTGAAAGTGAGGCCTCGCTTTGTGTAATGGTTTAATTATAATGTCAATGTGGATTCATTAGCATGACAGCTGTCACTGTAAATGGGTGAGTGGGGCGGCTTTTGGACCCCCTAGGGTCAGGATAATTGATGTAGTGAACAGAATACTGTATTCACTGAACAATGGGATGGGTTTCCATTCTGACCCAGGAAGGGCAATCAGTGTAAGCGGGGAATCGATAGCAGCTGAATTTTCATCCATGATCAGATTGATTCAACCATGTTAACCTCCACGTGCAGACTATGTTCTGCTGGAGGCTGGGTGACTCTAGCACACCCTGAAGCAGGACAGGCAAATGCTGATGCTTTCATTTTTAATATAAATCTTGAACAGACACAAGAGCAGCTGCAGTTTTGTTCCACCACTCTGATCAGAGGAAAAGGGGATCTGCTCGAACATCTGGAGGCAGTTCTTTATGTTTGTTTTGCCATTGCTTCCCCAGTTCTTACTCCTCTTGACGTTTATTCCACAGTTCGTCTTCCCTTACCAAGTATGCCTGTGGAAAATGAGCAATACTGTATAATTAGCTAACAGCACAGTATAGCTCATTTTCCTTAAAGGAATTTCCCCCAAGGAGTAGCACTGTATTCATGCTGCCTTTATGGGAGTCCAGGTAAAGGTTTGTGATGTTTGATATCTACTACAGGTTTGTTTGTCTGCAGGTCCATCACAGATCTTCTGTTGATGTTTCTCCAGATGGAGTTTAACTCATGCTGACAATTGCTTCCTGTAATATTTGCTCATCTATTTGTTCTTGTCTTTTCAGTGTTACTTGTACAGTTGACTAAATGTATAAACAAAGCAATATTGCTGGACACTACAGGAGTTAAGGAAAATAAGGTGTTACTATTCAATCTGTCGGTGTCTTCTGTAGTATTTTTAAGGTAACTTGAATACTAAATTCACTCCTCTAAGGATGGAAAGCATTGTTTGAGTTGGATAAAAATAAGTTGAAGTAAAGAAACTAAGTAAATTATACTTAAACGCTACAGTGACATCACTGTTCTGAGGTATCTTTTATTTCTTCCTTGGGGTAAAAAGTGCTTACTGACTTCTTTCACTGAGAACAGGAAGAGGTGTACAGAGACCTTCTTCCATCTGTCTTACAAAAAAAATTAAAATCCATAGTTTCCCATAGAAATGGAATATACTTGTTTGAAATCATGCTGAATAATAAAAGTTAGCAGATGCATGGCAAGACTTTTAAACACTGACAGTCTCCTTTGTCCTCTGCAGCCATGGCTCTTTCTACAGCAGGGAAGCCACGTGCATTTGAGGGAAAAGCACTCTCCACTATGCGTGATTCATCACCATAGCTGTGTGCTGGCTCTGCTTATAGTCAAACTTGAGTTTTGGTCTCCTAAGGCTGACCCTTTCACACAAGCCTAATGTTGGGAGAACCCTTGCCCTCGCTGCTCCCTGCCTCCTCCAGTGCTCTGGAGCTTGGAAGTCTCAGACATGTTTCAAGGCAGCTCAGAGGATGTGTCTGGAAATGCAGAACACAGATGATGGGGGTAGGAGAACTGTCTGGAGGAAGAGAGGAAGTTCAGATACTTGGGGATACAAAACAACAATTAAAAAAAAGACCAGTACCGGGAAGAAATGGCTGAAGTAGAAACTCTGAGGCCAGCAAAGCAGACCGCAACAGGACTTGCTAACACTTAAAGGAAATTAAAGTTCATAATGAGATGGGCAGGAGAGCGTGTATGCTAGGGTGTGCTCAGTGACCACTGTGACACGAACTCTTCTCTCACTCTTAAGGTTACTGCAACTACCAACTAGCCCAAGACCCTCACTCTAGGAGGAACTCACGCTTCCATTAACCACTCTGCTGATTGATGAGGATCACACTCTATGCTGTGCAGGTCCACAAAGCAGAGAGGAGAGATTTGATTTTGGGGGCTTCTATAGACCCCTTCCAGCAACTTGCTTCTAAACACACTTCAGAACAGGAATTGCACAAGGAATCAGTATACTTATATAAATAGTTTTTCTTCTCTAACACCCTAGTATAATCCTAATTTTCTATCTCTGGAATTTTCAGATTATCTTTTTAGTTTCTTAGTCTGAAGAAGCTCCAGTATTACTGGATGCTAAGATGTATTGTGCAACCCTTTATTTGCCCTCTTTGAATGTTGTCACCATGGGCCTACATCTTTCTGCTCTACGGGGACAGGAGTTTTGATTAGGAGGCGTTGACATTTGAACAGCAGCATTCTTCCTCCCTGTAGCCATCAGAAAAAGGTGGGATTGTTGAATATCACAGTCCCCTTTTCCACCTGTCACACTATTCCTGTTAAGCTGTACATTTAAGTGCAACTGTTTATAACACCAGAAAGGCTGTACAAATAATTTCCTTCAAAAACTGGGTATGTTTATTGCTTAACAAAAGCAGTGGTCAAAAACAGTGTCTCCTGCCTTGGGATGCTTAACTTTTCAGCAGATGAGAGGGAAAATGGATTGTCTGAGATACTCCCATTTCAATACTTGGTTACGGTATCTGGAATGACTGTTTCAGTCCAGGCTGCCCTGGTTCAGTGATCGGGGGTGTGTCTCACTTTGTTTATGTCAACATTGTCTCTAGCTGCTTCTTATGCTGCCTTCAGGGCCTACGTAGTGTGGGTAGCTGCTTTTCTTAGTTGGAAGTGTATTAGTAGAAGCAGATTTCAGAAAAAAAAAATAATGGACAAGTAGGAAGCAATGTCATGCAAGGGATTCTAAATTTGTACCTGGGAAACAGCAAGCATAATTGCCCTTTAATTAAAGAGGAAACAAACAAACAAAAAAAACACACAAAACCCCACCCCGTCTTCTCCTCCATCGCTAACAGTCACAAACCAAAAATCGATACAAACCTTTTCCAAACTCTGGGGAGAAGTGACACTGCAGTTAGTTTGCTACAGAGTAAGGGGAACCACTGCAATAAATGAAGATTCCCCGAGCAAACACAGGGCCTGGAGGTGTGTAAGGTTATTCTAGTGGTCGGGGGATCATTGCTTTGTTAAGAGGAAGCAACTTCCATGGTTAAACTGGATTTGTACGTCATTAACAGGGCATTCTCTGTGCCCTTTCCACCAAAGGTAGCAACCTACTTGGATTTAACACTGCACATTGGAAACTCATGTTTAAGATAGATACAGTGGATATCAACCTGCACCTGGTTAAAATGTAAAAGAAAATTATTAATATTGATAAAGGATAGAGAAAGTAGGGACAGGGCACAATCATATTGACTCCTGAGGAGGCTTGTGTATGCACACACACATGGTGTTGCCTCTGTTAGTTGCATAAGTGCTTTTAAAATAATGAAATTACTTCCATCAGAAGAAGGAGAGAGATGCTTGCATGATATGGGTTTTGGGGAGGAGGGAGGGGGGCTAGGAAGATTTGCTTTTGTGATTTAAAAATATCTATGGCTGTATTTATACCAGCCAGGGAAGTTGTGTTGCCAAGTCTTTTAAGGCTTACAGAGGAAATACAACACAAAGCAAGAAAAATATCTGTGGAAGTACTTTAGAATGAACTCCAGAGGGGGAAAAAAAAAAGGAAAAGAAAATTCCAAATGCTGCATACTGTGTGGTCTTTAGAGGATTTTAGAGGGAAGGAAGAAAAAAGGCTGTATAAAATATGAATGTACATACGTATGCCTCCTGGTACACTGGCCTGAAGGTTGGGACCAAAAGCAAGAGGCTTTTGAACTTTTCATTTTATTTGTTTCTGAAAAGAAGGCTTTACTGCAATAACCATCTTCCTTTGTTTCTGTTCTGAATAGTGTCACAATTAAAGAGAGTATATATAGCAGGAGATGTTTCATTTGGGGGCGGAAGGGAGAACGCTCCTGTGAAGAATTTCCAATTTGTGTTTGCTGAGGTAGGTACTAAGAAATCAAGTGACATGTGCATTGGATTTGGTGTCAAATGGCTCAGCTAGAGCCGTCACTTAAGCAGAGGTGATAGAAGCAGCCCAGATTTGGACCAGGGAGAGTAACAGTCTGGGAAATGGGGGGGCCACACAGCCAGGTAAAGACCCATATGCTCTCTGTGACTCGGACTGTGCACGATAATAGGGGAAAATCCCTCAAACAGCCCTTCTGCCTTTTCTCCACCAAACCATTTTGTGATTCATAACCACTTTCATCTGCTGACTTTGGTTCCAATCCAGGGAATGGTCTGGCTACCGATGAGCAGTGTTGTATTTCTCTGGGTACCCCTGACGGTAGATGAACTTTTTTGAGAACAGCGACCATCTCAACCAGTCAAGTACAACTTGGCAAGTGAAACTTATGCATGAGCAGATCCTTACTGAAATGTTTTTTCCTCCATGGTGGAATAAGATACCACCTCTAATAACTAGAAGTGGGTCCAAAGTCTTTTTCTAGCCTCCTGAGAAACTGCAGCAGAATAACTGTTTCTTTAATGACACATGCTTGTACATGAATTTACGCTGCAGAAAAGAAATAATGTCAGGTGAGTATTTCCCCAGTTTACAACCATCCGTGGACTAGCATCTTTCTCTCATCCTCCCTCGCTAGCCATCAGCAATAGTCTGCCACAGATGACAGCTATAGCAGCTTCTGCGTACCTGCAATTCAACTCACATTTGGCACTTGCTATCCAGGTTTCTGCCACACGCCAATCTGTTGAAGAGGTTAATGTGAGCCTCAGGAATGTGCCTGAGAAACCAGTTCTGTGGACTGACCACCTCAGTCCTACTGCTTCAGTGTTTGAACACCAAGTTGAACGTATAGCTGTGATCCATTTTCTTCTTGACAGAGGCTGTGGATTTAATGTAGTATGTGACCTTTTTTCTGCATAAAGTGTCTAGAAAAACATGTTTCAGGTAGTAAGATGGCCAATTTGTTTTCCTATGAGGAATAGGCAGATTAGGCAGAAATTCTAATTTAAAAAATGATGTTGTTTAAGTAACTACTGAACAGCGCAAAGAATAATCTGACTTTTATTGAGGCTTCTTCTGCCAGTGAGACCCTTATGTAAGGGATTGATGCAACAACAAAATCTGTTACATCAATATGCCACAATTTCACTGCCCAAGGATCTTGAGATGACATATGCAACCTTATCTAACCTTACTCAGAGCTGGTGTAGATTCTCTGTTAAAAATAAAGCTAAGACCTTCTTTCCTAATGTCTTTTATTCTTTCTTAAGAGTCCTGTTTCATTTCCCTCTTTCTCCTGTGACTGCTAGGCAATCTCCCTGAAATCCTGGGGACTGTCAAGAGAAACGATGACATGTCTTCTCTTGCAAGTAGACCAGAAGTCTGCAGTGGCAGAGTCGGAGCTGATTGCCTATCTTATCTCCAGTCACTGGTCTCTAATTCAGGCTTTTGCAAACAACTACCAGTCCTGTTTTTTTCTGGAGCTCCAGGTTAGAGTTTAATGTATTAATTTTCTGGGACTTTGCCTATCAACAATGAGAAAAAAAAATTTTGCCTTTTTGATACCATCTGGGAAGGGACTCAAATCTAAATTCAAAGTCCAGAGAGCCTGGAATGTGAGAGGGTGAAGGACAGATGGCATTGTCTGTCACTCAGGACCTCTTTTTCTTGTAACCACCCCTGAAGGATGACAGGCCATGATTTATCAAATAGTAGATAAACTTCAAATCAAACAGAATTATGTCAAATTGACTTGGGAGATTCACTTTGTCCTTGACCAGTGAGCTGGTGGTGATTATTTTAAAATGTGTTTATTGAAGTGAGATCCTTGCACAAAAAGGAACCATAACACTAAAGAAAGTCTTACTTTGTCATTAACCAACTTTCCATCACTGTGTCATGAAAGAGGTTTCAGAGCAGTCCAATATCAATACCTACCCATCCTCCATGACCCCCCAAGGATGACAGACAAATAGTGTCTGTCTGAATGACAGAATACCACCTTAACTGAGACATTCAGGCAGTTTAGCTCAGGATTACATCTTTTCAATGTCACCGGTCAAGCAGATTGCTCTAAAACCTGCAAGAGAACAAAGTGTAGCTTGCATGGTCTGATTTTTAAAAATTCACAGTTAAGGATTTAGACTCCTTGGTGTGGTCACAGTCTGGCTGCATAGAGAAATTTGTGTGACCATATACCTTCTTTGATAGCATTTACCTGAACCATTGAAACTGGTGTGAAACCAAAGCCTGTATAGATATCTACAAACCCATTGTATAAACCCATGTGTTGCAAGGCTAAATTTGACCTGATATATCTTGGTATCTTATTTGAAAGGCCCATTCTGTCCTCAGAAAAAGATAGGGAGGGAAACTGCTGGTGGAGGGTGGAATAACTTCACATACTAGGAGGTGATCACAGATATTTCCTGCTGCCGGTCCTAGATTATTTCAAATAAATAGTAGTTCAAAGATGCTACCAAAATGGTAAACTAACATGAGCAACCTAGTTAGCATGATGAGCAAACTTCATTGTGTGTGTCGGTAGGAAGAATGCTCTAACATCTCTGGGTGGTGAATCTTGGACATGTGCATCCATGCTGTTATAGTCAGCACAGTATAACAGCAGCTTGCTTTGCCCTGCCTTGCGGGACACCAGTCCATGCACCAGTCCATCTCACATACATGCTGAAGTCAAATGATTCGGTGTTGGGGTTTTTTTGAGAGACATAATGATAAAGAACTGCTCTCTCCACTATGTCAGACCCAGGCCTGATTATGAAGTCTAGGATAGAATATTTTCAGTTGAGAGGGACCTACAATGACTGCATAGTCCAACTGCCTGATTACTTCAGGGCTGACCAAAAGTTAAAGCATGTATCATGGTGTCTAGCATCATGGTAATTTATTTTTTTGTGTGTGCTAGTTGCTGCAGAATACTGCAATCAATACACTCCCTAAAAGCAGTTCTATTGAAGAATGAAAAATACCGTGTTTCAAAATTTGAATAGAAAATTTCTGAAATGCAGGTATACTTTTAGATAAGAAAGGCTCCCCATATGTTAGCATATCCGTGTAGTGCAGGAGCGCTTTTTAAGTCTATCTTCCACACATTACCACTTAACGTGCTTTGGTTTGTGTTTTGAGGCAGACCTGGAGGTTACAAACCTTATTTTTTCTGGATGGACTGAAAGCAGACGATGTGTGCCCAATGTGCTCCATCTAATAGGTTATGAGTCTGGGGGAACTGGGTGAGAGCCAGGCTGAAGCACTCCTTAAGTTGTGTGCAGTGTGAAGCTGGGCACTCTCCACCATTTGCTTTGCTCTGCAGATCCCCACCTACAAGCAGTGTTACTGCTTGCTGGTGCAGATCTGGCCTGCATTTTTACTAAGATTTTAACTTGCAGCCCATGTTCTTTTCACTTGTTTCCACTTTATTGCTTCAGTAATTTTGCGGATTATTGAAACTTGACTACCTCAATCTGTGGGTTGTTTTTGGTTGGTTGGTTGAGGCTTTCAGTGGCTTCTGAGGTTTGGCTGTTTTTTCTTTACTGTACTTTTACCAGAAACTGGACATCATCTACAGCTTGTTTTGGAAGCTGATCAATCTGCTGCTTCTGTCATGTTCCAAACACCTTAATAATTGCTTCTATATTGTAGTATATGTTAATCAGTCAAGTCTGGTCTCCATATCTAGCATGACACTTTTGTCTGCAGGCCTATCATGTGCCCAATTTTGCAGGAAACTTGCTCAAGGCAAAATTTCTGGTCAGACAAAGCCACTAAGCAACCTAATGATACATTATCTGCTGATTTTTTTTTTAGTCCATATAGAAAAAGCAAGGCCTGGTAGCTCTTACAGAGACCCTGGTTTTGTAAAACTGATACCATCCATTTGTGGCTTCTGAGGAAATCTGTACTGTGGTCTCAATTAAACACATATTCTGATTAATGCCGGAATTGAAACTCATAATGATGTGTAACTTCAGATTTATTTCTATGTTTGTATTATTATTTCAATTACTGTGATTCTACCGTGTTGCTCTCTCATTTAAATCAGTGTATGCGTAATGGGTGGGATTTACAGTAGGGACTGCTATTACTCTAACCCTTTTTCTGTTGAAGCTTATGTAGTCTTAAATCTACTCCTAAGAAAGTGGATGAGTCTCGCTACCGATGACGAGAAAAAGGTCTTACCAACAGTTATCACTTCCTCAGTATCTTCCTTGTTATAAATATAGATACATCCTGTTCTCACCCCAAATAGAGTAGGGCCAGCCTTCTGTCCCTGTACTGACCTAATTTGTAGCTACTACCAGTGTGCGCTGCTGTGGTACAAATAATTAACACTTGACATGTATGTAGTTCTAGCTGTTTTATTTCCATCCAACAAGCTAGAGCCTATAACATTTGGGTTGAATGCTCTTTTACCAGTACTGGCATATAAGCAATATTTTACAAGTGTTCTACTAATCAACTTGCCTCTGATTTACGTTTCATTATCGAGAGAGCTGAAACTGTTTAGATAATTCATGAGCAAGTTACTGATGCTTTCTGTTAGTAAAACAAAAAATAAGATCTATCAGCATGTAATATGACCATAAAATTAAGCACAGCCACAGAATCCCAAAACAGACTGACTGAATCATTGCAAAATGCATTTGAAACCAGGCTTTCACTTTCAATTCCTGCAGAACACCAGGGAAAATTACAGCCGTTCTCTGCTAACAATAGTCTTGGCTCCTGACAAACCAGTGGGAAGAAGGAGAAGAAGCCTTTGAATTTTCACAGTGTTGAGACAAAAGAAACATGACTTCTTGTAAGTGCAATAAGCCCTGAGCATTCTGAGGTGGATTTGCCTGGACTCTCCTGCCATTGTAGCACATGATCCTTATCACCCGCCACTGTGTGACTGCTGTGAAAGGCACTTTCCACCATGATATTTAATTTTGTGTTTTAAGATTACACCTACTAAGCTTAGAGAGCCAGCAAATTGTACCTGAAGCACAGCAGCTAATTTCTTGGCCTTCACAGTGAGCCAAAACCAATGGGTGCCTTGGATGAGCCGTTCCTGGACCAGGAGGATCTGCACTTGTGACCGCTCTGCTTGTCTGCTGCTGGCAGGCGCCTGTCAGTCGGCCAGCAGATAACATGCTGGGGATGAGAGCTGGCTGTTCCCCTTCTGAGGCAGCAGCACCCTGGAGGAGGGGTTTATGGTGTTCCTCAACCCTCACTACTCTGGTATGGCCATGCAGGGGGGCTTCCAAGCCCAACTGTGGGATTGGATGGCTAGGACATTTCCCTTCCCCTTCCAGGTGAAGGGAAAAACATTGTCAATTTGTGTGGGTAGTCCCATTCATACTAAAACTGTAAGGATCCCTCAAGTCACCTGGTTATCTTTAAAATGACTTTATTAGTCAGACGACACATTGTGCTTACCTAAGGACATAAGACAGTTCATGTTTTGGTCAACTGGAATACAGTTCGATCCAGCCCTTGACTGTTAGAAGAGTATTGATGTTTTCAGGCTAAGAACTTGAGAAATAAGATTTTAGTAGCTAAGTGACACAGGCTATACTTATTGCACTTTCCCTCTTCAAAAACTTCAAACTCTTCTTTTTCTTCAAACCCCTACTCTTGTTCTGTTTGCCAGAGTATCTGAATGGTTCCTCATGGTCTCAGCTGTCATCTTACAGATGCTGATACTGATACAGTAACTATTCAAAGAATTTTACCGGTTCATTTGTTAAAATTAAGGATTTTTTGATGGAGTACAAAAAACCCAAAGCTTCTTTTGGATAATGAATGTGAGTGAAAATGGATCAGCTAATGTCTTGTTATGCTACATTAAACCTTTGAGACTTTGTTAAGTGAGCTTGGATTGGAGAATATGGTACAAGGACCAGACATGGAATGAAGACCCTTCTTTTTGCAGCATCATGTCAAGGTGTCTTGGCACCATTTTAATGCCTTGTGCCAATCTTGACAACCGCTCTTCAAATTCCTACAATTTAAATAATCAAGACTCCAAATGCACACTGATCTGAAGACAAATTATCCTTGAAATTGCTGTGATTGAGAAATATCAAAGCATGTGATACTGTCAAGACCTGAAGAAAAAACAGTGGCCACCATGTGTTTAAATAACTCATAGAATGATAAGCAAATTCAAGCTAAAAGAGGGAAGACATCAAAAGTTATGTTGTCACTAGGAGAATGGTGACTTGGAAATTTATAGGAAAGTGCAGGGTTGTCCCTGTTCACACATTTATTGCACATTTCCTATAGAAAGAGGTAGGAATGTTCTTTTTGCTAAGGAGGGATGAGTTCAAATACTCAGTTAAAATCTGACAACTTGTTATAGAAAATTCATCCCATGCATCTGCTCTGCCATGTTGTCTTAATTTTCCTGAGGATTATACAAACTCCACTAACAGATGCTAGCAAATCAGGAAAAATCCCAGCATCAGTCCATTTAAACTTCAGGAAATGCTGGTTATATGCATTTTGGTGATGCAAATATGCAGGTCAATGCACAGCCAAGCAGAATATTTACTTGTGCTGTTACGGAGATGAAAGCTAAGCCATAACCTTTATGAGGACATCAAGGGGGCTCTGCTCTCTTGAAAGCCCATGCTCTTGAGATCATGGAGGTCCAAAAAAAAAAAACCCAACCTGCCTGATATGAGATGAAGTCCAGAGAAGTGCTTGATCTTGGACCTGAGTGTGGAGGAGCACTTGGGATCTAGTATTTTGCTATCCAGCTTGGCTGTATGAGACAAAAACACAGGTTTTGAAGGTGTGTGCAAGGGTGAACTTGCTTCTTCTCGTGGTAGAGTCGGTTACTGTGCTCTGAGTGATGTGGTATAGTCTCCTCACTCAGCATAAGAAAAGTTCAGGCAACTCTAGCAACACAGGTAAGAGTTCCAGTTGTTGCACATGCAACTAGGTGAGAACTGCAGCTTTCCAGCCCAAAACACAGAGCTCCTTCCATCACTTGGTGCATTATGATCCTTCTGACTTTACCAGCCCCTGCAGTCCCTTTGGTGAGTGTGTTTGCATTTTTCTTCCCTTTTCTTTTAGCTAAAAATGACTTCAAAATATTTTGGCACTTTCTCCTCCATGGTGAGAATTTGGCCGTGGTCCTGCTGGGAATAACTATCAGCCACTTGCAAAAGAGCCCAGCCTCTCTGAGTCTGCCTGTGAACCAAAGCTTTTATCAGGGAAAGTTTAATTCTCTGTAGCTCTGCCATGACTCCTTTTCTCTCTTGTTGCCTCTGCTGTGCTAGATGGTGTGATTCAGGACTGATGCCTGGCAAGGTCAGGGTAAAGGCATCTTCCCTGAGGGAGGTGGGCAAGGGACAGCCTGGATATTCTTTCCATTCAATTGTTGAGAGGATGTGCTGAAGAAATGCATCTAGGAGTTGAAAAACAGGAGAGGTACCTTCACCACTGTGCTCCCAGATATTAAGGAGGATGAGTGCCACTCTGTTGGGGCTACCCCTTTTTCCTCAGACTCGGGCTTCCCCCTCCCCAAAACTCATCTTAAAAGTCCTTTGTCCAGTTACACCAAGAAAGCCGTAAATCTGTACCCTTGTTTAGTGTGGCATGTACTCTGTCTGTAATCCAATTTCCCTTCTGTTTGTACTCTGTACAGCCTCATTCGGCCTGACAGCTATTTAATAAACCTATTTGCTTTTCTTTGACATGAGGCAGAAGTGGTGGGTGTTGAAGAGCCATAAGGCCCTAGTGGACAATGAAACCCTTTCCCACTCAACACTCTTCCAGCTCAGCACAGATAAATTGTGTAGAACTGGGAAATTAACCCATCCTATCTTAAAAAAAAAAAAAAAAAGGAATGAAAAAGAAGGGACCATTCACAGGCTGGTCCATAATCAATTCAAGTTGATTTCTTCCTTCTGAGAATTCCTCTCTGTGTCTGTTCGTGCAGATCAACAAGATTGTAAGTTGATTGTTTATTGTTTATTGCAGATGATTGTTTATTCACCTTTTGTCTCTGTTGCCTATAAGAAAGCAAACCACTCAGGGACAGTGGTATTTATAAAAAAAAATAAATCCTACCTAAGGTATGAAGGAACAACATTAATCTGAGAAGTTGAGAGAAAATAACCTGTTAACACAGTAGGAAAATGTTTTGCAAAATGTCCAGCTTAGAGATGTTTCTATTTGGTTTTCATGTATCATTTCTGTGCTCATCTTTCTCTGTACTCTCTTCCATCACACTAATGTTGGTATGTGGAGCACTGCAGCAGGTATCTTTCACGACGACTCAATTTTCATGCATGTCCTTCCTTTAGGAAATGGAGGAGAAAAGGTAGTTGGACCTTTTATGGCACAGCTGGAAAATGCATAGACTCTGCAGTGGTGAAGATGATAAAAAAATCAATATTTAGCTATATAACTACATGAAGGAATGAGAAAGATTTTTCTTTTGATAGAATTAAAATAGAAAATAAACATAGCAAAAGTTTTAGCTTCCTGGCACTCTGCAAATTAAATGAGTCTTTCTTGGTCTTTATCTCTTTTAATGATCTGACATAAATATATATATATATATATATAAAAAACAAATGTGAATTTTGAGTCTGCTTTTCTTTTGGCTCTTGAATATTATGTAAACGTTATGATGACCAAATGACAGATTAGGCAAGTAGAATATTTCCTGCCAATTATTCCAGCTATTTAAAACTGGGTAATTGTTTCTTAAGTGAGCTTCTGTATTGTTGGCTGTAGACTTTCATTTTAGAGCAGAGCCTTGCTGGATTAGATTCTGTATAGATAAGTGTTCAAAGCAGCACCATTAGTCTTCAATGGCATTGTTCCCAAATCTTTTTAAAACTATTCTGAGTCATAGGGAGAATTTGAAAAGACACCTGAGAAGTATTCACTTACAAATACACAACTGCAACTACTCCAGGACACCATTTTTCTTTGAAGTTCCTGGCTTGCTTCACTTTTACTGCAAAGGAGGAAGGTCAGCACCAGTGGGAAGAGGTAGCGCTGCTCCCTGATGTCATGCAGGAGCTGTATCAGCTGTGGCAGCACCTATCTGCAGTGAAAGGCCAAGTGGCGAGCTGAAATATGTTAGAGAAAAGACTTGCTGGCAGATTGATGGAGAACGCTGACATATTTCTGTAAACCACAATACAAAGGGAGTTAATCAAGATCAGGAGGAGTGTCCGTCTTCTTGAGAAGTCATTTCCCACCTCAATTAGCTGGCAGTTTAGGCAAACATACGCAGTGGTTAGCCCCCATCAGTCTGAGTGATGCTTTCTTGAGCAACTCTTCTACTCCTGCCTTCACTGAGTCTGTCTAGGATGGTGCTTCAGGCAACTGACAAAATTTGTCAGCAAGCCAATAAATCTTTATTGACAGGCCTAGCTTCATATTTGGCTCAACTAATGTCCCCTCTTAAAGGAGAGGGAAAGAGGAGGAAATATGTGGGCTCAGCTTGCACAATGTCTGGACTGGGCTCTTTTGGGATGTGTTTTTTTTCTCTCCCCCTGTTTGTATACTTGTTTGGTGTTTCCTCTTCTGGAGTGACCAATGTCCTAATTCTGCACTGAAATGTATGTGAGCTCTTTGAAGTAAAGCAACATCTTGTAACAAATGATGACAAAAAAATCCCCAAGACTAGTGATGAAGAGGGGAAAATGAGCCTTCAGGCTTGTAAGCCCGAACAGAGGCAGGCAATAAACATGTGGTAGAAAGGGATGATTTCTTTTAACCTTTTTACTGTAGTCTCTAATATTATCCAGTATAGGTTACAGCCCTTTTTGTTTTTCACTCTCTGGATTTGGCAGTCCTCTACTCCCAGGCTGCAGTAATGTGTTTTTTCCACTGTCTGTTCTCCATTTTTCGGTGTCCCACGGCATAACAAAATTCTGTGGATTTTCTTCCTGCCTGACAAACACCCTGTTATTGTTTTGGACCACACTGGTGGCATTTTACAGTGAAAGCTCTCAGAAGAAGCATGCTATACACTGACAAAGTAGTAAGTCTTCAGGCCTAGTTTTCTAGTTTCCTGCTTTGCAAGGAGTAAATTGAACATTTTTTAATTTCTTACTTTGGGTCACCCTTTGATGCTCCAGAAATCAGAGCAAAATCATATTTTTCCTTTTTTGTCCATCCACAATGAGAATTCCTCTAGCTGTGCTACATGAAAACTCTGGGCGAACACTGCAGGTACACATAAAGATGGAACTGAGTGCCAGCAGGAGGCACTGAGACTGGTCCACTGATTCACCCATGTACAAGGAGTGGTCTGAATGGCTGTAGCCTGCCCAAATAACTTATTCAACTACTTTCTTAATTGATAAACGGTCATCAAATTAGGAACAGTAGAATGCAGTATGAATTCAGTCAAAAGCTTCCTCTTTCCTACACCTTATATTTTGAGCTATTTCATTATCAGGTGTAAGACAGAAATTAGTAAAATCTCCTCAGTGGAAAACTAACTTGCATGATAACATGGGTTTATGCTGGGGAAGGGGATTGCAGGTCTGTTGTAGGAGAAGCAGATGCCAATCTTTTATCTCTGTGCCATTGGGAAATTCTGCACAAGGACAACATCTAGGTGTTGCAAGGAATGAGTGTCTGGCAAATGTGGGCGTAGAAAAACACTGCAGTGGCTGTGGCAGTACATTTGTCTGTTTTACATGGATGGCCCTACAAGGGATGCCCTTGTACATGTGTGTGGCTCCATCGAGTATCTGGAGGAGCAAAGGAAAAAAGAATCTCTTCTGTCCTTCACACATTGCTTTTTTTGTTGCAGACCATAAAACAAGAACACCATCCTATGGTGCTGTGTCCTTCTGAATGATGGATTTACACTCCAGTGCTGAGCTTTCTTGGTAACACCAAGGATGTTTTGGCCAGGTCAGTGCTTCTGTTGCTGCTGACAGACATAGGGGTCATGGAGGTGGTCTTGCAGTGAGCAACTCAGCCATAGTGGTGCCTCATTAATTGCCACAGCTAAATAGGATTGGGGGCCCAGGAGTCTGCATGCTTGGCTCTTCCCTTCTTTGTACCAGAGTGGTCAGCAAGCCACTACGCTGCAGTTAATGGTGACACAGACATAACAGTTGTCCTGAGGGAAAATCGAGCCTCAAGTTTATTTTTCCTTAGTAATTGTCAGGTCAGGGAATATTCTTCACTCCCAGTGCTGGGGTGGTACATGGCAGATGAAGTGTGCCCCTCCACCTGGTTGTCCACCTTAGGGAAAACACCAAAAAACCCTCCGAATTCATTCTGTCCACCTGGAAGAGCAGCTCCCTGCCAATGAGATTAAAATATCACTGGCACTAGACATTAGTCCCAAGCATATTTCTTTTCTGTCAGCAAAATATTCCCCTCTTGCCCTCTCTTATCTCCCAGCTTCTCTTTGTTCCAGCCTCAATGCCTTATTACTGCTGGGAGCACAGCTGCCCCAGCTGAGCCACCTCTGTGTCATCCCATCCCACCTCTCCCCACCTTTCGGGAGGTCTTGGCGCTAATTAGAAACATTATCACTTTGCAAAGGAGCGGCAAGGGACTGTGAGGCATTTGGCATGACGCAGGGAGAAGCTGCCAGGGCTGTGGTAAGTGCTAGCCACAGAGGATACTGGCATCTCCCTGCTGTGCCTGTGTGGATGGGAGAAGCCCCATTTAGGGCTGCAAATCCCTGTGGAAACCACATGAAATCCCAAATAAGCCCCTTTCCACTCCCTTCAAGGGCTAGAGGGAGGTGAGCTGTTTTCTGCTGCCCATACAGACTGCCTTGCCCATAGAGAGTGCCTGGTGCTGCATGAGCCGGGTGTGAACACTTTTTGAGCATAGTCTCTGTGCATCAGCGGGACAAAATTGTCACAAAGAGAAAGAGGATTGCAGAAAGAGGATCTTGGCTGAGAGGCTTTTGATTTGTGTTAGCAAGAAGTGGGAGATATCAGTGCCTTCATTGAAAAGATGGCAGCACACAGATGTCTTCAAAACACAGGCCTTGGACTCCAGGGACAGTTTGAGCTGGGAATTAAACTTTTGAAATAATTTTTCCCCTTCAGCCATTTCCTCTTTAACACGTTGACCCCAAAACACTGGCAGTGCTCTAAAGAGTTGGCACAGCAGTGCTCAAACACAAGACTTTCTATTATTTCAAATTTATGCCTTAGAGCAGCAGAGATTCAACTAAGCCTTTGAAGCATCACGTAGCCTTTTTCTTGAATCTCTTCTGTTTGGAGCCTCTTTGGTGGGAGGCAATAACAAGAAAGGCTCACTTAGATGCCGAGAGGGATTGATGCAATGTTGCAGTTGTCAGAGTTTCTGCTATAAAACTGCCCACTCAATGCACCACTATAGTCCTACAGAACACCAGATCTATAGTGACTGTGTATATTATGTGCTAATAACGTTATCCCAAGGGGAGTGTTAAACAAAAATATATGCAAGTAACTTGAGATGACTCATCATCATCAGAAGTTGAGGGAAAAACATTTTAACCCGAAAGTGTAAATCTGCAATCCTGTAAACCTGTGACCAGGATAATGCTTGGGTGTGCTCCTAGCAGTTGCAAAGGGGTCAAACATTCAGAGCCAGATTCAAAGACAAAGATACAACAACCTCAGACATTAGCTTAAGCCCCCCCCCATGGAGTATCTTAATGTTATCTACCCTGAATGCTAACCTCACACACTGCATATTTGCATTTCCCACTGTATCTAGAGAAGCAACCTGGGGAGCAAGGGATAAGGCTGCTCTGTCCTGGAGCTGCTTCTCAGTGAACAAGTGATGCCATCCTGCTCTGCGTCACCCTCACCTTGGTGCCCAACCCAAAAAGAATCACTCATGGTGTGGCAAAATATAAATTTTGCAAGAACCCCCTTTCCCTGAGAGGGTTGAAAAGGTTTTACCACTTGCTTTAACCAAGCCTTTTGCTATCAGCTGGCAGAACTTGCAGCCTTTTCCTGCCTGGCAGTTGCAGACGGGGAAGTGCTGATAGCCTGTCTAAAATCTTGCTCTGAGTTGACTCCAGAACTACCTTGTCTGGCGCAGTTATAAGCTCTGTGACATTTATATATTTTAAAAGGGGAGGAGGGTTGTAAGAAAAAATCTGGCCTAACCTCAAAGTCCTATGGGACTGTGAGAGGAAGCAAACCCACTTTCCTACTTCTTTCTTGACCTTATCCAAGAACAGCCAGCCTATCTGTAAGTGGCAACTGTGGAAAATGTGCTCTGGCCACTTGGTGTGAAAGATAGGCAAGACTCCTAAAAAATCTTCTCCGCAGCTTATCACCTTTCTGCTGGCTCCACAGCAAACTAGTGCCCCGGTGCAGAAGGAAACTGGCTGTCTGTAAGGCTGGACAGGGCCTCATCAACAACTGATAAGCTCCCCTGTGAACATTCAGGCTCTTCAGAGTTTACTGTCCTTTCAAATACCACAGAAGCTCTAGCTGGGCAGATTTGTACACCGCACTGATGTGTACATCAGTGCAGTCAATATTTAATGCATCTGGTTCTCCCTTGCTCTTTTTGCTGTTTCAGGGATGCTGCTCCTGTGATGTAAATGCAATAGGTTTGTATAGCATATTTTATAAAGTTGGATTGAAGCATCTAAAGATAATTCTCCTTGTAGTTCCCTGGTCCTAGTACAAAACTGCAAAAATTCACCTTGCTGCTAAAGTAGTAGTAGGAATAGAAGAATTTGAGGAGTGAATGTCGTGTTTGTGGGAAGGAAAATGTCCACAAAAAAAATGATGCCTGGAAGTTGAAAGGTCTAGCTCATTTTAAACTGGGCCAGGGAAAGTGTGATAGACCATTGTTCAGTTTTGTTTTTCTGCTATGATTTCTGTAAAAGCAGAAAAGTAGCACTACAGAGTTCTTCAGTGGAACAAGCCTGCTCAAGTTTGGTAAAAGCAGTTATATAGCCAGTTGACAAAATGCAATTAAAATGTGCTGTTACATGAAAGGAGCAGAGGGGTGCAAGGAGACAGTAAAAAGAATTCACACTTGGTGAAGTTCTGATTTATATTTTAAAGAGTAATTCTTTAACAGAAGGCTTGATTTTGTCATGCTGACACTTTACGTGAGCTAAAAAGCAGCTCTGTTGCTTTGGCAGCACTTTATATTCCCGGTCTTTGGAGTTACCGCTTTCAAACTAAGGCGTACACTAAGGCTTCATGCTAAAGGCTTACATGGGCAGGCATACTTAGTGGAAAACTTTAAGTTATCATTGATATACATGACCACCACTCCCATAGCAAACTGCAGCAGAGTGAAACAAAATGAGCAAGAGTGCTGAATGTCTTTGGGGGACACTGCTCAATGCACGTTGACCATATGCTTTAAAACATAGTTAATATACAATGGATCTAATCTCACCAAAGCCCAGAGCTTCAGGGTTTCTTTCTGCCATTTGGCCAGGGAATTATTTAGATCAGTGTAACTTATAAATCTGAATAGCTAACAATTAAACCAACTCTGTTCAATAAACAAGTAAATAAAGCCTCAGTAAAACACATAAGTTCCCCATAGGGCATTTTCAGTGTTAGATTTCCATTGTAATTGTAAAGCCTCAGACCTCAGAAATTTGATGCATTCAAACCCAGAAAATGCTAGCTGGGATAACCAGGTACATGACTTTGTGCCAAAATATGAGTATTTCTTACTTGAGAGACTGCAGGTACTGGATATGATTAGTTGTTAATGAACAGATCAAAAACATGGAAAAAGGAAAAATATTGGGCAAAATTTAGTTTCAAAGACAACAGTCTTTGTGCACCAAGAACAACACTGTAAAGAAAAAGGAGATGGAATTGTTGATTAGTGCTGGTATTGCAATGCCAGCACTTTTTGTATGAATCAGGTAAGTAAAGCATGTGTTGGTCCTTTTCTGGTTTGAGGTTTTTGTTTTAAAACAACCAGGGTTAAAATATAAATGGCAATGTATTTATCCAGTAGGACATGTACTAAAGAATCTGGAGGAAACACACCGTAATCACTGGATAAAATGGATTTGCAGCTGTACCATTAGGGCTCTACAAGGTGGTTTTGCAAAACTACTGTTACTGTCCCCCAGAAACGCTAGCTATTTGGAAGATGGTGAAATTTTGGTAAAAAGTGCCCACGCTCCCGCTGTAACAGAAACTAGCATGTTATACATAAACATATATATACATAAATGGAATGCAATCATGAGAAATAAGAAGATTTAAGAAGCTGAAAGGTTAAGCTGCAGTGAATGGTTGTGTCCTTCTGTATTACGCACAAAACGAATAGAATGTGTTTATATTACAGATTAGGGTAGTTGGTTTTAACAGGGGGTCTTTTTTGACCTTTAGAAACAGTTTGGCTGTTTTGTCTGTATAAAGAAGTAGAATAACAGTTGTAGATGTGTGGGCATGTTGGCTTTTTTATATGTTGGGTTTTTTTTAAAATAGCTCAAAATCTCTCTAACTCTCAGGGTGTACAGTTGCTCCTATATCACATTGATGTAAAATAATGTCACACTGAACATCTTTATTTTAAATGGGGCTTTATAGGTTTAATTCAGAATAAGGCTTGACATCCTGGCTTGTATTCATTCCTTCAGATGACAAAATTAGTCATCATAGTATCTCAGTGATGGGAAAAATAAAAATTGAATGAGGGTAGAACAAGAAATCCCTTTTAATCCCATGTTAAATAACTGCCATACATAAATTTTCTAGCTGCCAAAGGATCAAAAGCTGGTCCTTGTCTCCATGATTTCAATGGTGCATTTGTTTTCCTTGGTTTCTACAAAAACTACCTGAGAGCATCTGTTACCCATTGGAATTACCTGGAGGTGGGAGTTTGGGTTCAGTCCCTTCATACTTATGTTTATTAAGTAGGAGTTTCACCATAAATCTCTGGGAAAACACTGGGAGAAAGACATAGTGTGAGTTTGAAGGTTGTAAAGCTGACTTGTTCTTGGAGTGCTCTGTAATGCTGAGCCTTGGTGGATGCTCACTGGCAAGCACCATTTCCTAAAATTGTGTGGTCCCTCCATCCTCTCGGGATGGGGTAAAATCTTCCTTGGCAAACCTCCCAAACTCTCAGCCCCTCCTGCGTGGGGGATTCGCTCACCCCACAATGCACACCATACATACCACATGGGCATGTAGTCGTGCTGTGGGGCAATGCAGGCAGGAAAAGTGGTTTGGATCCTGACTGCCAGAGCTGTATGTCCCCCTCTCCAGGACTTACTCTGATAATTATGGTCATGTGCAATTTTCCAGCAAATGTTTTGCTGCGTTTAATGCTAGAGAAATTGTGTGGTGGTTTTCAGGTCACCTTTCTCTATTTCTCCCTATCTTGAAAGGCTCCAGCTTTGCATCTCCGCTCATTTTTCTACTATGCATTCCCTACCTGGCATGTCTGTAATCTATTTTATGCATGTAGAACAATAAAGTAGGGAAAGTAATTTGGACTGCCAGGCAGCTTTGAGATTGCTTGTTAAAGCATCTATTTAGAGCTTCCTGCAGATGTAGGGAAGCACATCGCTATTCCATATAAGCAAACGTCTCCAACTCACTCTCACAGACACCTCCATCAAATCAATTCCTGTGAAGCAATTGCCTGGCTTTATGGCAACAAAATAAAAATAAAACATAATTAAAAGATAGATTATGTCATAAAGCCTTGTAATACAGGTTGCAATTTTCCAAATGGGGGCCCTGATTGACTTTTAGGGGCAGTGAATTTTAAGGGCCAAGAGCCTTGGCTGTGGATGTTCTTCCACGAGCCTGGAAAGCAAGCTGAACTGGTGTGTTTGGTCCAGCTGTTGGGAGGAAAACCATCCCTCTAGTGATCAATCCCCTGCCTCATGGTGAGAGTGGTGCTCTCTAAAGGAAAACAAGAAAAAAGAAAGAAAAAGCAAAGTTCAGCACTGAAAATTCCCCCATCCCCATTCATTTTTCCCCCAGTAGGACAACAGTATGTGGGGAAGCTGTGAATTTGTCCTCTGGCAACCAGACTACTCTGCTTCTCCCTTTGGACCAGTTACAACATTTATGAGGGCTGAAATTTTATAGAAGAAAACTGTCCTGCTTCCTTAATGAGAGTGATCAACATGTCTGCTGCTTTTTAAGAAGAAAATAACTTATCATATTAAGCCTGTGAGATTTTTTTGGCTAGGGAGATGTTGTACACTGCAGATATCTGACTGATCGCTGTGGTGTCCTGCCTGGTGTTAGGAATGATGGGGATCTGCTGTTTCGGGGAGAAAAGCACTGCTGTAGCCGGACGGATCTGTCAACATAGAAATCCTCTAAAGCAGGGCTTTAATCAGGGTCCACTGAGTAGTCCCACTGGTTTTAATCGTACTCAGAGGACTTTATGTAGCATCCTTTGAAGTAGATGATTCTTCCTACTTAAATTAATTCATGAATTGTTTATTTGTGTGGGACTGCCATGCCTACCAGATATCAAATGAAGCAAAAAGGCACACAGATCTTCATTACACCTCAAAAGCAGATGAAGTAATAGGAAAAAGTAACTCTAATACCTAAACTGTACTAGGAGCAGGGTCTAGTCCTTTCCTCTGTGTCTCCACAGCCCCTTTCATGATGAGTGCCAGCCCCAATGGGCAGGCATATGTGACAGTGCTCTGCCAAGGCTGGAATGATGTGCTGGTCAGTGCTGTAAGAAACAAGAAAATCGAGGGTCAGTGTTCTACTCTTCTTTAATTGCCTGTCTGTTTTCCCACCAGCCAAGTTAGGAGAAAGTCAAGGGCTTTGATTGCTGGGTATATTCCATTTTCATTGTTATGGGAGTATGATTACCTATGGTAGTGTTTAAGATTGTTTGGTCTCTCTGGTTCATTTCTCCAGACAAAATGTGGAGTCTTTGAAGGAAGAGGACAGGATGTTGGAGGGATTCAGAGAAGCCAGGTGACCCTTAGCTTGCTGCCTCTTAGTAGACCCTTTCCCTTGGGTACAATAGGACATTGAAGTATTTTGCTGCTGCTTGGCTCTGCTTTAGCTTACTCCTACCTCTGTAAGATATTCTTGTATAGAGTAATGACAGTGAAAGACAATGGTCCATTTTTTAATGTTTTACAATAAACAGAAAGCAGCTAAACCCAGTCTGGTAATGGACAGAGTGAAAGTAGTTGGTCAAGGTGAGCAGTGAAGCAAATTTTTTGGCATCATTGCTTTCAAGAGGTTCTTGTGTTCATGGGGCTGGAGGGCACAATCTTAGGAGAACTGCATCCTAATCCTAGCTGAGCATGGGCAGATGACTTCCTCTCTCCAGTCCTGGCCCACTGGGGTGAAATTATCTATTCATTAAAGATGTGTTTGGCTACCTGTAGCCTAGCTGCACTGTAATCACCTCAATTAAGTACCTATGGATCCTGGAAAGTAGATGCAGTGTAGGAACAGGATGTCTGTGGAGATGCAGAGCAAGCCAGTGACTGCACGCACAGGATGAGTGACCAAATGCACACGATGTTCAGCAAGACTTAGGAAAGTCCAAAATCTTACTCCAGCTGCTGTCACTCTCCTGCCAGAGTCCTGTGAGAATCTCAGCTGTTTCCTCCCTCTTCCCACCCTTCCTCTCTTTTTTTGCTCATTCAGAGCAAGAGGCAGGGACCAGAATAAGCAAGTCTTGACCTTACCAGTGCTAATAATAAAAACAGAAATGATAGTTCAGCCCAGCTGACACCATATGTGATTTAAGGTAAGTGTGAAGCCTTTGTATGTAGGAGTTGGACTGGGAGAGGCATCCTCCCTGAGGATCTGTCTTTTTAAAATACCCGGTGCTAGAAGGAATGTGGTGTGCTCTGAAGGTAACATGCTTTGACTGCTCTGAAACATTTTTATGAGGCCTGGGATAAATCAGCTCTGGAAAGTATGAGTTAGCAGTAATCAGAAGAGGGAGGGAGTTTTATCCAGGATGTGGGAATCGCTGCAGACTGCAGTCTTACTAATGCAGTAATAATGCACCAGAGCAGACTTCTGTGGGTCCCAGAGCAGTGGTCCTTTGCCCCCTCTGCAGAGAAAAGGTGGCACGTGGCCCTGGCACCATCAGAGGTTGCCGGAAAGTCTGGAGCTGCCTGTGCCTGGCATCTACCTCATTGAGGAGGAGGGCTTCTCTTGTCTTGGTAGGACACTGCAGGGCTGATGCACTGAATTCACATTGCCAGAAGAGTCAATGGGGGCAGTAGCAAAGGTCGAACAGGAGTGATGGGGAAGGAGGGACAGCAAAAGAAAGGAGTGGTGGCAGATGTCCAGATTCCAACGATAAAATTAGCTGCATTCACACAAACCCCCAAATTGTTGCATTCTTAGTATATTATGCAAATATTCAAAATATAATGTTGCTGTCTAGGCTCTGTTGGATTATTGAATGTCAGGGATGAAATGTTTGGGGTCTACAAGGTACCTTGCTTTACATTTTTGAAGATGCTGCCCAGCTAAGCAAACCCATGTCTCTTTGGGGCACCTAGTCTCTCTTGTGTCATGAAATACATGTTGATTGCACTGTAAGGAGAGCATGGCAGATGATGAAGATGCTTGCTGCAGAGGGGAGAGATCTGTCTGGTGATGTCTACACTGGTGTCTGTTATGCCTCATGCGCCAGGTTTTATGGAGAGAGCAAAAGCTCCCTTTCTAGAGTAGCTCAGGGTTTGATGTCAAGGACTGTGGTCTAGCTCACCCATCCCCACTGCCCATGGAGGGGTCCAGCAGGGACTGCTGATCCTTGGCCTTCCACTTCCTTGGGCTTCTTCCTCCTCCAAACTTCTCACACAAGACTTTGTCCTCCAAACTGCCTATTCCTGCTGCTTGAAGTTTGAGTTCTCTGAGGGTCATCCTGTCCTACAAAGCCCTGAAAGCTTGTGGATCCAGAAATATATGCACCTAGGAAATGTGAAAGAGCTCCAGCTGCAGCTCTGATGCTCAACTTTAAGTCCCTGTGTGCATTTGTAACCAGCCATGCTGAAATGTAGCCCAGGCCTCTGAGAAACAGGGTGATCACGTACCCAGGGAGCTATCAGGGAAAGCAAACTGTGACAATAATGTTTGGAAACCACACCAGGATGAAAGACATGCTACAGATTAGGTATCTAATCAATCTACTTTTCCACACTGAGGCCATCATGTCAGGCTCCAATTTTTTACAAGCTAAAAGATCAATGCATGCTTCAGGTAAATCCCCGGCCTCTTTGCTATAACCCTGCAGACTTTAATTTTATTTCCTTACTTGTTAGTGGCAAGCAAAGCCACATAAATTCTATGTATATGATGCTGAACCATATTCCCGGTGAGACAAACCCCCGTGGTTTCAGTGATGCAGGCCAGCTGAGGATTTGGTCTGCAGTTTAGCAAGTTTTTATGTGAAAGTATTATTTGGAAGTGTCCTTTGATATTTCCCCTGGTGCTGAGCATATTACATAGCAGGAGTTATCTGAAGATTACAGTTGAAGTCAGGATTTTTGTGCAACACTTACAGCTGTGTTCTTTCTCGCACGGTATAAAATGCATCTGCATCATTTTAGTTTTGGAGAAAATGTAGGCTCCAAACATTGTCCGTGCTGGAGGGGAAGCCATTGGGGACAAGGAGATTTCTGCTTGTGTAATGATTTTGACATGTCAAAATTACAACTCTATCAGTTTTGGCAAGCATGGCCCTGTATGGCAGTGACTGGAAGTGGAATATGATAATTGCAAGGAAAAGGCCTGGAACCTAACAAAATACAGACAGGGGTGACAGGCAACCATATGGGATGGGGAGTGATGGGGACATGGACACACTCTTTGCTGGCATGTGGGATTTAAGCGGGAGAAGAGTTGATAACTTGGCTGCGACTCCACCACTTGGGGCTGCCAGCATCAGAACGAATGGTAAAATAAACATTTTGGCATGTGCATGTGTCTTCCTGGCCTGGAGAAATCCCACAGGGTATTTAATTCATTTGGAGTAAAATTATTATGGTTCTTTAGACCTACAGACTCCAAAGCACAAATAGCATCTTCAGACATAAGTGCAGTTGCATTTACTCAGTAGCCATCTCTCATGTAAAATGACTGAAGGATATAAGTGTTCTCAAGTAATGGTAAGTGACTGGTACTAGTCCTACAGCATCACCTTACTCTTTTCAAAGTCCTCTTGTTTTGGTTCCTTCGGCTTTAAAAGAGCATGTTTTAAGATCTTTCTTGCTTAAGACCCATAAATTACTTAAGCAAGGCCACATGAATGTGGTTCTTTATGTGTTAAAGCAGTTGCAAAATAAGTATCTTCAAATCATAAATATGTGAGCTAAGGCTCATCTTGTCCAAATTTTAGACCACAGAAGGCCTGGGACACTCTCTAAAACTACCAATATTTACATATTAAATAGACAGTAGCCACAAAGAGTAAGTGAGATAACTTAAACCAGTGAGCCAAACATCAGGCCCAGTAAAAGTAAAGAATGAATTTCTACAAGGTTCTGTTAGTGAAGTATTCAAGACAGGAACAGAATTAATATCAATTCTTGGAGCAAAACTGATGTCCTCTTCTGCTGGAATTATGCACTATGCGTCATTAACAAAGTATTTATTAGGTGGACTAAACCTTGAAGGAGTTGTAAGTAAATGAGAAATTTTGATTGAATGTGGATTTTTCTCATTTGATTCAGTGGCAAATCATATCTGACCTGGCAGTTCAACATCTTTATCTGTGAGCTGAAGTAAAATCATAATCTGGAGATAAGGCAAAGACTGTCTGAATGGTAAAAGTCAGGATGACTAAGCAGTGATATAAACTGGTCTGAATGAGTTGTAAGCACAGCCCTGTGAAACATCTGAAGTGGTACATTTAAAATACCAGTTTGTGGCCTAGTGGTTAGCGTGCAGGACTTTCACTGCTGCGACCATGGGTTCTAGTCCCCGGTCTCCTGGCCTGATGGAGGTCGTTAGCCCTGTGTGGCCATCCATCTATGAGAAGGACACTCTAAACAAACCTACGTCCTGAGGACCTCACTGCCATTGTCCAAGCTTGCTTGGCCCCGGCAGCTGAACCTTAGGATTAAAGGGTGGGCTCAGTTCAGCGCAGGCTGTGTCTCACCTAAAAAATCCATTGCGCAGGCTGGAAAGGTAAAAAGACCTTTCCCCAAATCTTCGTTCGCGAAGATGGGCCATTATTGTATGCCTTAGAATAAAAAATACAGCCCTTGTCAACAAGATAGGAGGCTGTACCCTTAAAACCAAAAGGCTCTACTGGTTATATTGGACCAGAAGCAAAGCAGGGAATTGCAGCACAGTATTTCAGTTCTCTTTGCCAGTAACACATGAACAAAGAGGTTACTGAGTGAGCTCTGAGGTTGTCTGTGATTGGGACTGGGGGGAATGATACTGAAATACTGCAGGTTCATCAAGTTCTGCTTGTAAGGTATATACCCAGAGAGCACAGAAACAGCTGTAAAACAAAATCAAGGGCTGGAGAGAAATTACTTAGATGGAGCTTCTTATGCATGTTCATCCTCCATAAAGGTCCTCCAAAAAGGCATCTTCATTGGAAGAAAAGACTGAACACCAAAGAGCTTTGCAGTCCAGTGAAGTGAAGCACAACCTGAATCTGTGGCTGGAAGCTGAAGCTGGACAAATTAAGCTGAAAGTAACACGGGTTTTTATTAGAGTGAGCCTAATCACTGGAATATGCTAGTGAGGGGAGGGTGGATTCCCTGGCTCCTAAAGTCTTTACATCTAGACAGATGACTTTCTGGAGATAGTCTTTAGCAAAACACAGTTTATTGGACTTGATGCAAAGGTAACTTGGTGAAATGTAATGACCTGTGATATATAACAGGTCAGACTGGATAACAGAGTGGCCCCTCCTATCTTGGAGCATTACAAATCTATGAACACTTAAACTTTAGGAAATTATGACAGCAAGCTGTAATATTTCTCTCTGCTGAGATTTCTCCAAAGTTCCTAAATAAATCAACATAGCCTGCTAACCAGCATGGCACATGAACAGATTTCTTTTCTTTTAAGCTGTGTTGGGGATATTTTAAGCTTGTTTTTGCAAGAATGGTTTATAAGATTTTTTTTTTTTTCTTTTCTTTTCTTTTCTTTTCTTTTCTTTTCTTTTCTTTTCTTTTCTTTTCTTTTCTTTTCTTTTCTTTTCTTTTCTTTTCTTTTCTTTTCTTTTCTTTTCTTTTCTTTTCTTTTCTTTTCTTTTCTTTTCTTTTCTTTTCTTTTCGAGTTAAGAGGCTCTAATGCAAAACCTTTCAGCAGAGAGAATTCATATGTTGCACATGAGGCCTCACCAAGCTGTGTGATTTCATTGTGTTTGGCTTTTCAAAACACTTCCCATAGCAGTTTGCCCTTTCCACATGCCCTGTTATCAGCTTTAACTTCAACTCTACCATGCTGTAGGTTGTCCATACTCTATCATAAAGTGTATATAGTATATAAGGTTTTGACAAAACAGGCTGATACAAGAACCCTACTCTCATAAGAGAGAGCTGTTAATCTACATACTTCTCACAATGGGAGCTGGAGAATCATCTATTGTGTGATTTACCTCCTCATTTGAAGTGATTAATTTCACATTACCAGCAGAGCTGTACTTCTGAGATTGTGTTTCAGGAGCTGCTCTCTGTGCATCCTCTACTTGGAAGATTCTGCAGGGAAGAAGGGATGCTAGATATAACTTAAAAGGAAGGTATTTGAGTCTGTCATTGAGGAAGCAATTGCTTAACTTTAAACAGGTGCTGAAGTCCATCGATGCAAAACAAATAAATGATCTGAGGAAACATTGCAACCTATACTTAAAAATATTTCTTTGCTGCCAGTTCATGAATTTGCATGAGTTACAGCTTTGGTCTACAGAAACACTTGTGTAATTCAAAGTGCAGTAGAAGTCCCTTGACTTTATTGGGATGGTTTGTGTACTCAAACCATCTGCTTCCTAAGTGCAGAACTGGAATAATGTGCTCTGAAAAGCAAAAGGAAGCAAAGTGGGAGAACATGGTGAGCACACACTACTTATCTTGCTGTCTTGTGTTTGCTAGTCACCTCAAATAGATCCACAGGTCTTGGAAAGGTTGGAGGTGTGTATGGTCTTCAAGTGTGCTTTTCTTTGGGGAATGATGGGGGAGTTGTTAAGGAGGGAAAAAACAACCCTCAGAATTAAACACTTTGTGGCATTTCAGGAGTAAATAAAAACCTAAATCTTAACCTGGTGGAAACAAAAAGGAATTTGCTTGAGATATTCAATGATTTAGCTGTAAGCAGGGATAAGCTGTCTAGTAACTCCTTAGGCAATGGATTGATGGCTATTTGGTTTGTTGTTAAAGAGGCAACAATTGTTGATTCAATTCTTGTAATTCTTCCCTTGTTTCTCCCCTCCCAACCCTATTCTTAATGCAATTATTTAAAAAGATAAAAAGTAAGAGAAAGTTTAGCCTTGGGGGTTTCATTTGGTTTTTTGTTTCAGTTTGGGTTTTTTCAGAGATTATTACTCCTAGCACTGTGTTAACATAATCTCACAGCTGACTGAACACTACCCTCTGACCTTTCTCTCCTTGGGGACAAACTCAGGTTTAATTGACGTTTGTGTCTGTGAGCTCTGCTGAGGAGAGATTAGCAATGGCTTAGCTAATTAGTATTTAAATGTTCACTAATGTTCCAATGGATTTGTCAATTACAATGTTATTAAAAATTGATTCAAAAATTTCACTTTTTGGAAAAGAGGCAGCAATGTCAGAGCTGATTCAATTTCTCAAAAGGATTAAAGAAAAATCAAATCTGCTATTACAATCTTTTCAGTCATACTAGATGGCAAGGAAAATATTTTAAATTGTAAATGGCCCATATGTTTCTCAAAGTGCAAATATATTTACTTCTTGTTGCTGGGTTGAAAAATGTGAGGATGAGCAAGACCTTATTAGGACTGTTTGGAAATAGTGACACTGTAAGTAGATGTGTTGATGTTCTACTCTTCCTGCAAAACCTTTATATTTTTAAATATTAGAAGATTCTTCCTGATAAATTTAACACATGACACTAGGATAACTCTACCTGTAATACAGGATGTCAACCTCTTTAAAGTTGCCCCCACTGTACATGATACTCGTTTCACTGAATGTGACCTATAACAGGTTTTAGCCAGAGAGTTTCAATTTCAAATTCAGTCCACAGTTTATACAGTAAATGATGAAGGCAGTTCTGACTATGGAAAATCTTTGCTGATCAAAAGAGGAGCAGCTTGTTATGAGCTCAAACCCTTGTTCAAACTTGGTGGATGAGGAGAGGATATAATAGTGACTTGCTTTGAACCAACCTTCTTTCAACCTCTTTCCACTAAATTATTTCAACACACAGAGCAAGTAACCAAATATATTGAAGTTGGATCAAAATTTGAAATTTGGTGCCCTAAAGGTGGTCCTTAAAGCCATCTCAGAAACCATCCATATAACCTAAATACACTTGACCTGACTTTTTTTTCCAAGATGCTAAGGTATTACAACAACCCAGCAGGTGCAGTGCTTTAGGGGTTTCAGTCACTTAGAGGTTACACACTTTCTGCAAAGGAAGCTAGTTTATTTGGAAATGTAACTGAATGTAACTGTGGATTTGGGAACTCAGGAACTGTAAGGAAATATTTTCACATGCATTAGGTGTTCAGGAATACTGGCATGATGGGGAAGCCCAAGTTCATCGACCTTCCATGACAGCTCTAAGTTGAGCAGCAAGAGTGTATGATTATTTTGGGTGACTTTTTTGGGCTCATGATTTAAAAATGGGTTAATCTGTATCACCACAAAATTACTTTGTTTCCTGTCTAATGAACAAGTAAGAAAAGATGTTTTTAATTTAACTAGTGAAAAGAGTGTTTTAAGGTTTACCTGAAACTAAGTGACACTTCATTTTCAGATGCTTTGTTTAAGCAAAGAAAAGAAAGACCAAAGCATCAGAATAACATACATACTTTTAATATTATTTTTTCTAAAGCACTTAGAAACTAATATCAATTTCAGAATTGTTGTAATTTGCCCAGATACTTTTCTTCTGGTACTTCTTTTGTTGATAGGCTCTTTTTCTAGGAATTGGTGTCTCTTTTGAAAAAGGGCTGTAAATTCATAAGTGCCTACATGATTTCCAGCCATCCCTATGACCCTCAAGTCCAATGCCATGCTGCAGACACTTCACTTCATTTGGGTCTTAGGGTCAGTAAGTGGTTTTCCAATTAATTTCTTGGGAACACTCATTAGAACAGAGCGATTATCACTGAATTTGTTAGAAGAAATTCTTGGACTACAGAGGAAGAATTAATCAGAGGAACTCCCTACATCTAAGCAACAGCATTGTCTCCTTCCATCTCTTCTCCCACACACCACATTTTGGATGTCCTCTTCCTCCACTCCTCTTCACCCCCATCTCATGGCCTCCTTCAGGAAGGGCAGTATGCTCAGGCACGCAGGATGCATCAGCAGGGATGTCAGCAGAACATGGTGGGGTGCAGACCTGGGGAAACCCAACCCTAGATTACTAAAACTCTCAGCAATCCCTGGCCTGGAAAGATACTGGGCTCTGTCCTTCCTAAAATATCTCCCTGGATGCTAAAATCCATTAGTTACAGTTATCAGGGAAAGAGTTTGGTGCTGAGTTTGAGATACCAAACCGGAGACATGAGGAGAGCAAATTTGCCTCTGCATCCTACAGGGCTGTCTGGTATCGACAGATCCCAGCCCTTCTGCTGGAAAATGGACATCTGAGGTAGTCCCAGAACTTCTCCCTGCCTCCCCCAAACCCTGATACCATGGGTGTTAGAAAAAAGCCTTGATGGGGGAAATGTAAACAGATAAAGGCATCTAGGCACTGCGAGCCAAATCTCAGTCTCAGTACCGCAAGGAAGATATTTGCTGGGGTTATTGCTCACCAGGAGGAACTGAAAGGGGGCAAGTATCTCCCATCTCCACTGGCTGCTAGAAGATGGGAGAAGGGGTGAGGGGCAGAGGCATCTCTTAGCAGCCCAACCAGGTTTTGGGGAGGGAGAGGACACCAACACCAGTTTGTGGCTCCAATCAGAGTTGTCAAAGGGACATGAGCCATCCCCAAATTCATGTACCACCTCCTAATGTTGTGAGTGCCAGGGAAGAGTGCCCAAACCACTGCTCCCAGATCCCCGCAGTATCTGTGGGGTTGGTGGGACATCACATTGCACCCAGAGCGATGCCCAGAGCCTGCTACTGGCAGGCGAAGGATGGCAGGATGGAGCAGGGGATCCTGACCTACTGCCAAAACCCCATCTCAGCTTATCAAGGCACCATATCATGTGGTAAATGTGATGTCAGTGAATGAGGAGCAAGTCTATTCAGCTAAAATGAAAATAAATGGAAATGGAACAACTTTCTGTAGCAAATTGGCATCCCTTGAGAACAGGTAAGAAAGAAGGAACTAGACTGATTTTGTTTGTTGCTCCTTTTGTAAAAGCATTTGCTGACAATAGCAGGGTATGTAATTTCTGTCTCTACTGGACTTGCATATCTGTTCTGCTCATTGCCTTGCAAAATAATCCATATTCATTGTAATTCCCTTTATCTTGACTTTTTTTTTTTAATTGAGAGGCCAACATGGCCTTGCTTAAAATAAAAGAGACAGACATTTTTGTTAAAACTGTATGTTGAGGGAAATGAACAATGAAAGTAATGCCCTAGTTGTTACAAGCTACATAGCTTTTATACTTTTTTATCATCTTCATTTCCCAAAATATTTGTAGTATAGGGAGAGCCAGTCCACTTCCTGTCTTCTTGCATAATGTAAAGTGTTACCCTTAAAGCTTTGTTGATAAGAGATGATTGGTCAGAGTTCATAACATTCCTGCAAGAAATGGGTCACTTTACCCCAAGACTAGGCATGAGGGGGATAAGAGCTGCATGAAGTGGTTCATCTGCAGTACCAGAGGAAATTCGTAAGGTTGTATAGCCAAATTTTTTCCTAAGCAATAAAAGCAGTTGGTATTCATGTATCTTAAATCTGAGCTAATAGAACACTGGGATCCCAAAGAGAAATACAATAAGAATGTATCGAATTAAAGGCCAAATTGTGTGTAGTATTGATTAGCTAATTTAACTGACACATTTAAACGTCCTGCCCAATTCTTTTCTACAGCTGAAAGCTTTTCTTTTTGGTTCCACCAGGACATGGCATAGATCCATACTGCCCAGGTCAATCTGCTTCTGGCAGCTATTAGCAACACATGCAATCAAAAAATTGTGGAATTAAAGGGAATTAAAGGGAAAAGGTCCATGGAATTAAAGGAAAAAGGTGGAAGGACAAAATATCCCTTCCTGCATTTCAGTGAAGCACAATATATGTTTAATCAGCCTCTTTTAGATACAAAAGCAAGCACATTTCATTTTGTGGAAGGAGAAGGGAAAGAGAGAAAGCAGGTCTAGTGAAAGGGTAACTGACAGACAGGGATCACCATCCTATTCATTTTTGAATAAATAAGAATTGTAAATGACATTGAAGTAAACCTAAAGTCACTTCTATTCACTGAAAGCCCAGCATAAAGTATGCTGAAGTTATAAACTCCCCTTCAATTAAATTGGCTCTCAGTTGAAGCAGGCTTCCTACGTGACTTTAAATGAAAGTTATAAAATCCCCCTGAAATAGAGACTTGACCTGTAAGATTTCAGTCCATTGAATTTTGTGAGTGCCTGAACAGTGGTCTCCTGCACACAGAAGGTGGGCAGCCCCATCTCTGACACACAGCTGCACACACACATGTGCACCAAGTGCAGGGTCCTGCGTGGAAATAGCTGCAGCCGACTGCAACCATATGGTAGGAGGATGAAAGCTCATAAAGGATGCCATTATTTTAGATAATTTCACAGAGATTTTCTGCTTGGCTGAAGGCACCAGGAAACTCTCTTGGGCAGTGTTTTGCACAACCAAGTGTTAAATCACTTTATATCAGAGCTGAACCTCAACCTCATCACTGTTAATCTTCTTGATTGGTTAAGTCTTAGCTTTCTGTCAAAAGATCTGAAATCTGAGTGTCAACAATCAGCACATGAAGATTTTCAGGCAGTGCCCTCTCTTCTCTGTCCCTTTTCCTCTGCTGCTGAAGGGAGAGAGCATCCTCTCTGTTACCTGCATTCCGCTGTTTTCTGACTGTACAGCCAGCCTGAGCTGCAGGTATATCCTTCTAATACTCAACCCTAACTCAATGAGGCTTTTTACTCATGTACTCATTATTCACCTATATAAAGTAATAGTGGCTGGGAGAACTACAGACTTCCTTGTGTATTTGAGTGTATCAACTCTGAGAATCTGACATCCTTGTCAAATGAGAACAGCACCACGAGGAGAAATCAGCCTTTAGCCCCAAAATGCCAAATGCAATTTCAGCTCCAATTTGTAAGTCATTGACAGAATTTACCATTTCACCAAAGGCTAAATCGTGATCTTTAATGAACAGGACCTGGTTTTGGCTACTAGATGAATGACCACCCTTGCCATTAAGAGATGTCCTCCTTAGACTGTGGACTCACTGCTGCAGCCATCCTAGGAGTTGTATTGTGGGTGAAAGACTCCTTGCCCACTTTGCACTGGCTAACACATCTCCTATCTTCAAGGCAATCCTTACAGAGCACCCAGATTGCCTCCCAGAGAACATAACCATAGCAGACCCCTGCCCATGTTGTTCCTTGCTTCCCAACAGCACAGGAAGTGATATTCAATGAATTGCAGAGATGTTTTCTTTTTATGTCAGACTTCATGCCTTCTTGTCCATCAAATCTGTTAGTCAACCTCTTCATGACTTAAGCAATATGTCTGACTGTCCCTTTAGGTCACAGAGTATTATTTCAGTTTTCTAATTGAATGACTGGAAGATTTATAAAATGAATTAAGAATAAGAAAAAAGGCATGGTGATGCATGAACAGGCAAATGAATATGGGCATTAGGATGATTAATAGACATGTCTCAACTACCCGTATCAACAAAACTTTTGCAGTGTAAACAGACCATTAGCAAATAAAAGCAGGATGCTAAAAAGGTTAAAGAGGGCAGCCGCTGAGGAATCAAATGAATGTTTGAAAGCAAGGTTTTCCAACCTGGTCAAACATATTGTGGAAAAGAAACATCAATTCCCAATACACAGTAAGACTCTCTGGGACCATTCTTGTGATGTGGAGATGTATGAGACTTCCTAAATGCACAAGTTCATCTCTGCAATCACTGTGCCTAGTGATGATCCTACTTTCAACCACAGTCACTTCCCCGAGTACCACAGTGAATAAGGCTGCCAGAAAACTTGCTTATATTTTGCACAGAGCTGCGTGTTCCGCTGTGGACTCTTTCTTGCAGCTTATCCCCTTGGATCTGATGGAACCACAACGTAGGTTTTGCAGAGCAGCTTCACCCAAATTTGGAAGGCATGCTTCTGTTTAAAGCTGGGATATTTCATGCAGAGGATAATGTTTGCACTGAATGTCAATGTACATTTTGGTTTGATCATGAGAATGCCTAGCCAGTGACCTTATTCAGCCCCAATTAGCTGATAACTGCCAGCCAGTCGCATTTCTCATTGTTAGGAGTGAACAAGGCAATCATGGGAGAAAGGTAGCAATAATAGGAACAGCTAATTAGACTGTGAGTGGTGCACAAAGCAAAGAAGGGAGGAAGAGAGATGTGAGTTTCTAGATGGTCTGGCTGCCAGCTGAAGCAAGGATCTGGAGAGGAGGGCACAAGTGTAAGGCTTAGATCAAGGTTCAACTCCCTCTGCTTCTACAGCCTTCTCTTCCAAGCCCTTCAAGCACATTTATGCCTTGCAACACAGCATCCTTGCAGCTATGCTCAGATGGGCACCGTCCTTGTGGCACAGTGTGACACAGAGGTACCATCTCTGGTCCTGAAGTGACAGTGGATGGGTGACTGCAGTGCTCTTCCTGACCCCTCTGGTCCACTCCTGATTGCCAGCAGCAACCCACTGTTCTCAAACAGTAGTTCCCTTCTCTTGACCACTGGTGGAATCCAAGGACAGCAATGAGATATGAAACATGGGTGTTTTAGGGAGATAATAGGAAAGTGACATGTTTTGTGGGAGCCCACTCTAGCACTTTCAAGACACAACAGAATCATTTAGGTTGAAAGTGAGTCCAACTGCTAACCTGGCACTACCAAGACCACCACTAAAACATGTCCCTAAGTGCCAGAGTTCCCTTGGGGACTTAGTGCTCACAGGATTTTAGTATCAGCAGCACTGATATTCATCAGATTGGAAAAACCTTCTTTCTGAAATACACTTTTGGGCCTATTTTTCTCTATTAAATACTTATATTTGTAGAAGAGCCAAACATCATTTGGAGAACCTGAGGGAACTCTCATTTCTAGGTGAGAGGAAATATTTTGGTCTAATCCCATTGCCACATTCAGGCCTTATACTTCCTGCACGGTCACTACAATTACTGTTTGTTGTATGTAATTTGGGAGATTCCAGCTTAATCATGCCTACAAAAATACCCAATCACAGAACTATAATTCTACTGAAATTATGAGTTTACTGACATCTGCTTACCTGCAGTCTTTTTTGTGTGCCTGCAGAAAAGTCACTAACATGGCATTTTTTAAAAGTATTTGCTGAGGGCTATACCCTGCTCTCTTCCTATAAATCTGGTAATTTCCATTAAAGTCTCTAGAGCTGACTGGACTTGCATCTAGGCTGAATTTGACCCTCTGCATCTACACAAAATGCAGTTTTCCATGTACTACTTCAGGGGAACCATGCTTCCTAGTTGCATGGTGGGCATTCCAAGAAAAATTTTATTTGTTCCTGCTCAGTGCCTGCATGCCCTCCATCATGGGCTGATCTCTGTGCATCACGAGAAGGTGGGGACCCAGCCTAGAAAACCCTGAGGGTTTAAATTGCAAGCTCCATGAGGCAAGGACTACTTTTTAATGTAAGCCTTCACAGGCTGTAATTGGAGAGGATCCCTGATTTTAGCAGGGAACTCGGGCATTACTGTGATACAGATACAATAAAGTGTAAGTCGTTAGGCAGAGAAGATAAAGCACCACTTAAGGGAACTACTGAGAGATGGGAGTGTGGCTCTGCAGCCCCAAGCAGGGAGAGGCTTGGGTGCTTGCCCCTTCTGCTACTGAACCTCCTCCCAATGCCTGGAGAATAAAAGCCTCATGGCATAATGGTGGTGGTGATGACAAGGGTAATAAGGCTCATGATAATAAGGACAAGCAGGGTTTCCATTTCCATTACCAGAGCAATCGATTGGGGTTTAAGGTTTTTTCTGCTTTTTTTTTTTTTGTCTGTGTCATCTGAAGCAAGCTCTGTAAGGGCCATGAGACAAAATCCTGAAAAAGGCCTTTTAAAAGGTCTTTGGAAGTAGTGTGGAATTTAAAATCTAATCTGTATTTTAAAGAATGAAAACTAATATAATTGGTGTAGAGTCCGTTCCCATTAGGAGGAGGATACTGCCAGGTTGTTTCCTCTCAACATAGGCTAGATTAAACATACAGGAGAATTATTTTCGTTTTTGTAGTTCCCCTCTCTAGGGCATCTGTGCTTGCAGAGTAGCAGATGCAGTCTTTTGGCCCGTTATACACACAGCTATATTTTGCTCTCCAGGATGGAGAGAAAAAGTTGCTTCTTCAACAGAGGTAGTTTTAAAACTACTATAATCTTGAAGCTGCCTACATGCTGTAGAAGTGGTGGCACCTTGTTGCTCCCAGGAGATGTAGGTTGCAGTACTGGCCCCCCTGACACAGCAGGCTGGCATGATCCCCCCAGTTCCCCACCAAACTCCTTTGCTAACACCTGTGACAACTGACCCTTGCAAGTAGGTAAATCAGCTTGGGCTGGGCTCAGCTTGAGTCTGTGCTAGCAAGGTGAGGGTAGGGACTGCTAGGGGAAGCAGACAGGGGTCATCCTGGAGGGGCTGCTGGCAGGACAGTCAGCATGAGATGGGGGTGGAGGAATAACCTGGCTTCTGTTCAAGGTAAAACCACCTTTTTCCTCTCCAGGACATTGGAGCCAAAGCTTAAACTGAAGTGCTACAGAAATAATCCTTGCCCAGAGCAGTTGGCTTTGTTTCAGGGTTGAAAATGTGAGTCAAAGATGCTTTTATGTCAAGACTTGCTTGAAATCACTCACTGTGGTCCATTTATTTTAGCCTAGGGCTGCTAGGAGTGCAGTTCAGATGGGTAATGATATTTGGGAGCTTGAGGAAGAACTTTGCTTCCAGATTGAAATGTCATCTTTGTGCTCTGCTGCCTGTTGCTCACAGCCGTGAGATGCTTGCGTACATTTCAATATTCTGAGTGGCACACAAAAAACAGTTATAAGCTGTATCTTATGGGAGTTTGTTAAGGATGCAGCTTGCTTTGTCTTCTCAAAAACATACCATAATGGCCATCAGTCAGGTGTCCATGCAGACAGCATTGTATCTGGAGGAGAAAACTAGCAACTATTACTTATTTTTCCTCCTTCACATTATCAACTAACCAGATTGTATCTGGAACAGCCAACCTCAAACAGATGAAACAAAGGAAAAGGAGTGAATTGTTTGCTGAGTAAGCATCATGTTAAAATAACCATCTTTTTCAGTACAGTAAACAAAAAGCAGCCTCTGTTAAGGTCTGTAGTTCAAACACGACTGGGCAGATGTAACAAATATTTGGTATCTTGGGATTTTTTCCCATGATACAGAGAGAGCAAAGAGAGTGCTTAGCAGCTGAGAAAGAAAAGCTGAGAGCAAAGGCGGCTATGGTAGCGACCTTGAACAAACAAAGATGTTGTCCCTAAAAAAAAAAATCTGACATGAAAACATTAGGTGCAAAACTTGAGGCACTTATGCAGAAAGAAAGGCTTTTGGTTGTGAAGAGCTATATAGCATACCTACAGACACAAACCCAGAGTACATGCCTCCCACCTCATCACCTCTTCACATACAGTCCTAGAGGACTGTCTCGCTGTTTTCCAGAAGATAGGGAAGAAAATCTACAGCCCTTTAAATGGAAAGCTTAGAGGCTGGGATTTCAAAAGAGTACAGGGTAACTGGAACCCTTGCTTCAATTAAATTCCAGCAGCATAGTTGTGCCTCCATCAGTTGGCTGCCCCTGGAAATCTCGAGCTGCAGTGTTTTATTGAAGCCACTTACACACATCAACAGTATGTTTTTGCAATGCTTGTTAAGGCCATGCTCTTGCAACATGTTATTTTTCCCCCTCTATGAAACCGTGACTTAATGCAAAGTAATGGCATGTCAAAGGAAACGTTACAGCCCCTGTCTTGAATGCAATGCTGAGTCTCCTGTCATGCGTGGAATGTAATTACCATTAAGGCTGAAAAATGAGGGAGATGAACAGTAGTGGCAGTTTTTCTCAAGTTTACATAAACACTGGCTGCAAGAAGAGAGCAGGAACATTAAAATCAAAGAGTTCCTGTCACATCAGCGCTTTAAATCTCTAAGCGGCTCCTTGAAAATCATCTGGCCTCGGTGAACACAAACAACCGATAAAAGCTTCAGTTAAGGTCTGCCCTTATCTGCTAATTTCAGGGCAGTCTTGCCCTTTACCCACTGTCCCTAGGAAAGTAGCGATTTTGGCACTTTCTCTTGGCTTGCTAAACTCCCCGCCATGGCAATAATATTAACTAGCTGGAAAAGGAGTAGAAATGGGGTTGAAGGTGTTTGAAAGGAAATCCCTGTATCACTCACGGAGCTGTGGGGAAATGCTCCCTGTGCTTTGCCCGTGCATGCTTATAGTTAAAGACTGGGTGATAGAAAGTATCACTCCTCTCATTCCTAGGGCTGGTGTTATCTCCTGGGCACAAAGCACCTAAGACTGACCCAAAATCTCTCAGAAATGCAGGCAGCATCTCTCTCCCACCAGTTCCCACTGAATCAGCGTGGTTTATCTCCTACTAGAAGTACCAGAAAACAGGAATGCTTCAGAAAGGAGTAAGAGGTAGAGATGTTTTAAGAGTTTTTTTCCTTGAGTTGTGGAGGAAGCTCTTTCCCTGACCTGTGCTGAGTTAATAGCCAAAACGCAAGCCCACAGGTTTCAGGTTTCATTAAGGACTTGAAGCTCTCATCAGGTTTGCCAGAGGATGTTTCAAAGGTAGCTTTTCTGCATGAAACTGGGCAGATTTATTGTCTCTGTGGTTTTATTGAGCGTTTTTGGCTTCTGTTTTCTCTTTTCATTTTTTTCATGTGAAACCTGATGGCTTAAGGCAGGATTTGTTTTGTGGCTTTGATGAATTGGAGTCTCCTCACCCTGCCGCTTTTAATGGAGCAGAGTTGTAAAACACTTCAGATTCAAAACCCTGCAAAATTTGGTGCTGGTAGGAAACACAGGTTGCTCGTGTCTCTGCCTCTCGTATTTTCTGTTTTGCTCTCTCTCTCCTTTCTCTGAGACTGGCTCTGGGCATTGTGTTGGAGCCATCAGCAGGCAGCAACCCAAACAGCCTGTGTCTTATCACGGGCCTTTTGCTCTCCTACTCCCCTCTAGCTTCTCCCCATACCCAGCAAGGAAGGGAGGTGTGCAATGGATATACCCCTGTCAGAGTCTCATCATGCCGCAATGGAGAGGAAGAGAAAATGAAGCAGGTAGGAAAAAGAAGGAAAAAGGGACACCCCACTGGCTGTCTGTTTAACAAAGCCCTATAATGTCTTCATGGAAGGAGTAAAAATAGTGATTTTCTCCCTGACAGATATTTCCTTCTGCCGATGCAGTCACCAGTTCCAGCACTTGCCTGAGCTGTTACGAAAAAGATCCTCTTGAGTCCAAATAGGCTTTTCTCATCTTCCAAGCTGCATCAGGTTAGTTTAGTCTGTGTGCAAATGGTAAACAACTGCAAATGGTTTACCTACCAGCAACAGAGAAATTACAAGAAAAACAAAGAATAGGAAAGTTTAAGGCGATCTCACTTGTAGGTTTTGAAACTGGTGCTCATTTGCCACAAAATAATCATGTGTTTCCAAGAAATATCTTATTTTTCATGAAAATATTGCCTTTGTGGCACAGGCATTTTTCTTGGCAAAGACTTCTCCCCACCAATGTCTTGCTCAGCATTTGTTTCTGGGCTGAGAAATTTGTAAGCCCCAAATATTCTGGGGAGAAAAAAGGATTTCTCCCTTCAGATCTTCCAGTTGAAGGTTCTAGATGAAGCCAGATCAAAGATCTCATAATACAGATAAGTATTCTTGAAATCACAGAATAATAAAATTATAGAATTGTTGAAGTTGGAAAAAATCATGAAGTTAAGATCATGAAGTCCAGCCATCAGTGTAACATCCCCAACGTGTTCACCATTAAACAAATATTTCCATGCTCTTTGGTTATCAGGATTTGGATCTCCGGATTGATTAGAGATTCACGCTTGCAGAAATCCTCTCCGCGAGGCACAGGTTGAATGCGGTGGCTCATTTCTTATTCTAAAAATGCCTCTAAGCCATTAATTGGGATCTGTCCCATGGTACTTGAGAGCAGCAAGCGGAGCAAGTCTGAGGATGGTCACAAGGCTTTGCTAAGAGCCCAGGTCACTAGATGAGTCCATGGTGATAAGGCAGATCCATAGCCAAGCCAGGACCTCTAGTCCAGGAGTCAGGGATGGGTATATATGAGACTGAGCATTGGAGATATAGCTCAGGCAGAGACCAGGGGTGGAAGCCTGTGCCTCAGTGTAGGTCAGGAGGGAAGGGGAGACCTGCAGAGGCTTCTCAGGACCAGATCTCCAGGATGGAGCAACCCATCCAGGGCCCTGACACGGATACACTCACCCTTTAAAGTTGGAGACAGGTGTTTTCAGTCCTAAACCCCTGAGAGTATTCTCAGTACTATAAATCATTCAGGTATTTATGTTCCTCAGTGATAGTAATCAATATGAACAACCTCAATGTTCATTGCTGATGCTCAGGCAGGACTTCATCTAACCTTAACCCCGGTCAGGCATGGGAAAATGCCATCCATTAAATATTAACTTAATAACATCGTTGGAATAAATGTATAAATGTAAACACCACAGCACTCAAGTGGAGTTGAAAACACCCCAAGGGGCAAGGATTCTTCACTACAAGTGAGACAAAAATTGGATACTTCAGAAATGGTGAGAATGTTCTTGAGAGTACAATCCTTTTTGCAGTGTCACACAACTGAGCCAGACTTTTATCAGACCATTATGGTGATAAAAGCCTGGAATTGAGAAAATCAAATGGAAAAACTAACAGTGGGAGGAGGGTGATAGTAAAGTCTAATGTGTAATGTACTGTGTATTAGTTTTTAATCAAGTTCTATGTGTGGTCATAGAAAAGAAATATGACAAGATTCCTCCACTAATATTTCACATTCTTATTGGTGGTCTTATTGATTCATACTGTGTTTTTCTGAATAAAAGCACTGGGGGTGGGAGACAAGAGGTGGGAAAAGCAGAGAGAAAAAGGCAAAGACCACACTGGAAAATGAAAAACTCCTCTGAGTATTCATCCTTTATGAAGCACATTCTGCATTTCATTCCATGTGCGAAAACAAAATGCAATTCTACAGTTCCCCAAAGTACCAGTGGGCAAAATGGGTTTGACTCCTTTAAATATAATGGAATGAGATCATTCAGGGTTTTTTTTCTCTTTCACTGAATTTTCCACTTCACTTGTACTGAGACTAATTTATTCCTCTGTTTAGTTAGTAGACGATTTGGCCATTCAGTTTTGTTCATTTTATGAATCTTTGACCCTTGATCTGTTTTGATATGTTTAAGGGGATATGGTCTAGCAGCTAGAGATGATATTAGTTTAATTAACAGCTATATAAAAAGTTTTGAACTTTCCTAGCACAAGGGTTCCAGGATTTGGACTATTGGTTAGCCCCACTAGCTTGAGTGCAACACATACAGGAGGATGCATTTCACCAGCTAGCCAAGCAGAAAGGGATGAGCTCCAAACTAAGAGGAAATCATTGTGCTGGAATGACTTTACAATCTTGAGGATAGCAGATGAGACAATTTGCACGTAGTATCTCTTCAATTAGGGTCTACAACTTTGATCAGACACGGAGAATGAGTCCAAAAAAAGACATTTTATGCTTTCGTGTGTTTCTTTGAGTGAATTGTCTCCTGACGTGTTAGGCTCTTACAAAGGTTTGAGTGATTGAGCTTTACTGGTAGGTATATTCAAAAGAAGCAATTTAGGAATGATTTTGACATGACTAAAAGGAAAATCCCTTTATGAAGTGCTAGAGATGGTTGCACAGTCATTGTTCTAATAAGCACAGGTGGTACTGTGTGGCTTGTCTGAACAAATTAACCCAAAACCTTGTAATTTCTTCCACTTATATTTGTTGGTCTGATAAAGGATAACATCTTCTCCTACAAAGATTGCCAAATTAGTACAGTTCAGACACTGAATATCAAACCCTGGCAAAGGACTTTGTCTTAACTGAGAGAGGTAACCTTCTGGAAATAAAGGTAGCAAGATATTTTTTTTTAAGAACAAGTATTTTGAAGAAAATTACAAATTAAGAGCAAAAACTAAACTGGGTTTTTTTCCCATATTTGTTTAATTTTGATTTATTTTTTTATTAATTTGTATGACGTTTTAAAGAAAGGACATCAAAGAATACAGTGGTCTATAATACCACCTATAGATAAAACCACAGAACAGCCCTTTTGCTGCTCTGTGACCCTGCTTCAGCCCAGACTATTGTCCAGCATATGAAATGCCACGTCACATGCATGAGATCATTTGTGGCACAGAACACTTAGCTGCAGCATCTTTTTTTTTTTAATATACCTTATCTATAATTTTTTTTTCAATTTGGATATAACATTGCACAGGTAAGATACTTCATCACTCATAAACTGCAGAAAGTTATCATTAAAAGGTCCAAGTATACGTTATTTATGATTTTATCTAAGGGTAAGCAAACATAAATTATACAGAAACTTACAGATGATTCCCTCTCTCCCTAAGACCAGTTTGCACAAACATCTATCTCCTCAGTTTTCAGGGAGGTCATTCCTATCTCACCATTTGAAGACATGAAATAAGTGCAGCCCTTTTAGCAGTAAGAAATAAAATCAGATTTTTTTGGTTCCATGGAAAAGTGTCCTCAATTAACACTGACAGCTATTTAATTTCATTTAAAGTAGGTTGGTTTAAAATATGGTTCTTATCTCTGCAACGCAGGATGGACTAAGTCTCTCTTTTAGAGCCACCCAGCAATGGGGATTAAGGGAACTCAGTTACATTTCTTTCTACAGAAACCTGAGCTCCATTAACAAAATATAGATTTGAGCAGATAAGGACCCAGCATCTGGCCTCTTAGAAATAAGATAAAAGTGTGAGGAGGAAATTAGAGAAGATCCAAAGCCCATTTAAATCAATAGGGAGGCTCCATAACCTTCAGCAGGTTTTGGATCCCACTCTGACAGAATAGAAGAACTTGTTTACCATGAAGGAAGAAATCATTATCAGTTCATTAAGGCCTTGATTTTGTTTTTCTCTAAAATCTCTTATTTCTTTCTCTAACAGTAACTGGCTGTCTTCAAGAAAATGGGCAGCAAGTGAAGCCAACGTGGAGAGGAGTGCATATTGTCTCTCACTAAGAGAGTTTTGTGGACTTCTAATTTCTCAAGCAGACTTTTTTTCTTCTTTTCAAAAAATCACTGATCTTATTGGTGGAAACTTTTTATTAAAACACCAAGAAAAAACCCTGATGGAGCATAGGGAGGCAAAAATGAGAAATATGTTTCTTAGCCAGCTCTAAACAGACCTTCATAAAGTTTGAACTTAATGAAGTGAGAACAGCTGAACCGGTTGCTAAGAAGGTGTCATGTAGCATATTGGGTTATATAAACTCATTGTTTGTGGTGATTACAAAATAGCCTCTTATCTCTGGGGTTGTTTGACTCCTGAAACAAAAGTCTTGAGGGCACAGTTACTAAATTAATGTTTGTTGAAGTCTCCTGGGCAGTTTTAGTGAGCTATGTTCAACCAGAAGAAATACCCAGGTCCCAGGCTGTTTATTCCTTGTGATGGCTTCACACCAGCCCCTTAAGACACCGGGAAAGCTATGAGGAACACAGTCTCCATTTCTGCCAAGATGTGGGCACAGTAATGGTTCCAGCAGGCAAAATGCACTGGGTGATCTCAATCCAGACCACAGTTTACTGTTTGAGTAGTCCAGTTCTAGGTGTCAATGAGGTTTTTTCTCTATCATCAATGAAGATACAGAAAGAAGAGGGGCTGCAGTACTGCTTCAGCTCCTCTGGATAAGTGAACACAGTGAAGCTCTCTGTCGCCATTCACAAATAACATCTACATGGCACTTAAAATTAGTACCTAGCAACCCTCAACAAGGTGTGGAGCTACCACACCTGTATACAAAGGCACTTGTCCCTGCATAGCAGAGCATATCTGGGATGAAGAACCTGCTGAGGGCTCTTGGGTGCTCCTGGTTTCATTCTAGGTACTCTTGGGCAGGTGTTGTTCTTGCTACAACAATCTGGGAAGAGTAAAGCAATTGAGTGGTGTAACTATTTCCTACTTAGCAAGCAAGAAGGCTGTTTTCCTCCTGTCCATCTGGAGGTCCTTGGACTGAGAAACATCTGAATTGTCTGTGGGGTTAGTGGTGCCAAAGAGGGAAGGGCCATGGAAAACCATTGCTTTCTTGTTGGAGCTTGCGGTGGTGAATGGAGAAAAGAGGAAATTGCTGAAATAACAGGGATGAGGGTGGCAGTGTAGCAGGAAAAATTCTGTGAAGAATCTAACTTTTCTGTGAGTAGTCATCTACTTCTACACTCTTGCTTCTTGTGTGCAGCTGGCAAATATAGGCAAGAGCATCTCCGAGGACAGTTGTACACAGGTAGCCCTTCCGTGTATGACTTTTTTCAAGCTGGTGCTATGTTGGTTCTTCCTTACTAGAACTTTCCTTTTATCACATGAGGTGCTTGAAAGCAGTGAAGTTACAGTTTCAATGGCTGTGATTAAGAGGCTTTCTAGTGCTCCCAAGAAATGTTTGTTAAAACTCAAGTTGATGCTCTATATTTTAACATAGTCTCCCATTAATTAAACTGAACTGAGTGTATCATGGAGGTTCAGGAAAGAATTGTCATTAGCTGGAAAAATAATCAGTTTTTTGGATCCTGGAGTTAGAATTTTAGTTGTATTATAGTGATAAAATCATGCACTATTTGAGGTGTCTCTGTTTTCTAGTCAGAGTGTTGGTCTCATCCAACTTACTCGTGTCCCACATTCCTTCTTCATGTATTTTTTAGGATATGTTTTTGGGTGAAAGAAATGTTTCTGACAATAGTCTTAAAAATAGATTACTCTTGGGGTTTGGTCTGATTTTTTTGGTTGCTAAGTCTTAGTATAAAAATTTTAAAACATAAAATTACTATTAGGATTAAATTATTTTTAAACTAGAATATTTAAAGAGACAGCGACAAACACAAACTCTAGAAGACTGGCTGAATTGATATACCAGAAAATTACACTATGTCCCTAGTTTTAAAGATGATGTTTGTTTTTCTTACAAAAAGAAAAACTGTTTTTATACCTGTTTTTCACACATTAAATAATTATTAATATAGGCAGTAACAGTATAGACACTAACAGGCTTTTATAACATCATGTTTAAACAGATAGGATAAAGAAATGGAAAAAATGCGTTGGTGAATAAGGGGTATGAAAGATTTTTACTTTTATTTTTCACTCCCATAAGCATGGGAGTGAACCAGACCAAAAGATCCATACAAGCCAATACTCTGTTAGCTATTTTGCTATGAGCTGGATGGATAAAGAGAGAGAGGGATCCTTTTTCTGGTATATTTTTCCGGCTTACAAACATTAGTGATGTAAGGACCACTTTTTCTTGAATATACACTGTTGGATTTATCCTCTACAGGTTTGCCTAATTCTCTGAATCTCTTTTTGTGCTCCTGGCCTTCACAGCCTTCTGTGGCAGTAAGTCCCAGAATGTAGTTATTTGTGTGAAAAAGTGCTTCCCTTCCTTTATTTTTAAGGTTGTTGCAGGGTAATTTCATCAGGTACATCTTTGATTGTTTTGTGAGAAGCAAATACCATCCCCCATGAGTTTTTGCTGTGACATCCACCATTTTTTAGGCACAGTTACTCTTGAATATTATTTAAAATTCCTACTTTACTGAAGAAAACATTTTTAATGCTTCTCTGATGAGTTATTTTGTAGGACTTAGTTTCAGCTGTCCTTATACATGTTGAAAGTCAAATTGTAATTGCTCCCTTCTTCAATTCCATTCTGTCTGGTTTGTCTACAATAACATTGTTTTTATTTTAGTTTTCAGTTGGTGCTGTGCTCTTCTACCTTATGTCTTTTTTGAAATTTATTTTTGTATTAATGTTTCACACTTGTGAAAAATAAGATAATTTTGTCATGGAGATGATGTCATTTGCCTTAAGACAATACTTTATAACCATGAAAGGTGTGATTCAACAAGGTTGGAGGTTAAACTATTGTATATCACAGTAGCAAATAACCTATCTCCCAGAGCTTCATTTTTGAGGAGGAGAGGAAAGAACTAATGAAATTTAGTTTTTGCACTTACAAAATATCTTAGCTACCTCAGTGTAAATTATTCCACTTGTCCTTACTTGGTCTCCACCATAAATGATATCAAATGAAAACCTATTCTCATTGTGGTTCTTCTGTGAGGCAGTGACACATTCAGGAGGTATGTGGTGAGTTGTAGATTAAATTACGTTTTTGCAAGAGCTCGTTTGGACCAGTTGTCATGTCATACAGAGACTCCCTTAACTCCTTGATATTGGGTTTAAAGGTGAACAGTGAACAAAGCTCTTCCTCTCTGAGCTTCCTTGCTAGCTCTGCCCTAGGGCTCCCTCCAGCTGCCCTAGCGCCATCTCCAAAGTTGGTCATGACTGTTACTTAACACTGATCATGCTAAACCCCTTTTGTCAACTTGTTCCAACATGTCTGTACCAGGGAGCCCCAGGATGGGTCTGGGGATGTGGGACATGATTTAGTGGTGGACTTGGCAGTGATAGGCTAATGGTTGGACTCAATGATCTCAGAGGCTTTTTCTGACTTAAATTATTTTAGGATTCAATTAAATAAGTAGTTTTGTACTTCAATTAACTATTTCACCTCTTCCTTCATGAAGATGTTAAAGAGGTCTTAAGGGCCTCTTAAGGGCTTAAGCATGTCATAGCGGGAAATGGGGACTGTTTTTTCCGATGTCACAACAGTTTGTGCTAGTGGAGGATGGGGACCAAAAGAAACAAACAGAAAACTAAATAAAACCCCTAAAAGTTTTTAATGATAGTCAGCACTATTTTAATGATAGTCATTACTCTTTTCAGGATTAATTAATTGTTCCTTAATATGAAATAGGCAAATTTTCATTAAGATCCTTTTTCTAAGAAATGCTAATTTTTAGGAAATTTTCTGTGTAAAGATTCATATCCAAAGTGTCTATTCACTGCTTTTACAATATTTTGAAAGGATCTAAGTATAAGAATCCACTTGAACACCATGACATGTTGGTTTTCTTTGAGCATTAGTTAAGGGGATGGTTATTCGTTTTGGTTTTTTGCAAACTGTTGTTTTGCTGCAACTGGAACAAATTCATTATCTGCGTTGGATTGGTGAATAATGAAACGTTTGCATTTCTTGGATATTGGGAAGAAGCTTTTTTTACAAGACAGAGCACAAGGTGAAAGATACCTAAAACTGCTTAGGAAATTCTGACAGACCTACCCTATGGCCAAGAGAGGTTGGAAAGGCTAGGATACTTCCAGCTTGTTAGAGAGAGTGTGTGTCCTGTTAGTCTAGTGCAAGAAAAAACTAGATTGAGTTCTGTGTGTCCTCAACTCCTAATGAGGGTCTGCTTATCTCTAGCTAAAGATAATCCCATCTTCTCCTGATTTAGCATGAGAGACTGGGTGATGGGAACTCATAATCTTCTACTTCTCAACCCTCCTGTCCTAGAGTTCAAGGACCCCCAGTTCTAAGTTCTCTGACACTTTTCCAGCACATCACTCCCATTCTTCAAGCTCCTTCCCCATTCCCAAACTGTTCCAACCCAGAGTTTTCTGTTCCTTCCCTTACAACCTTCCATCACCATCTATCCCAAAGTCCCCCCAGTCCTCCCAGCTCCCTTTCCTCACCTTATCCATGTCATATTGTGGCAACCTTTGAATAAAACTGTCAGTAGCACTGTGAGCTCTCCCTCTCTCTCCCACAGTGATTATGTTTGATGACTGGGTTTTCAAGTATTCACTCCCAGCTGTCTACAATGAGAGCTGTTATATGTTGAAATATTCCTATAAACCTAGTCCAAATAGGACCCTATTGTAATGAACAAAAGAAAATGGTGTGAATTTCCACTTAATAGACAAGAGATTGTGAGTTCGGGTGTGCATGCTTATGAACATCTGGTAAAATGTGATTTGGTGATGAAAGCTTCCTTCAAATGATCAAGTCCTGACAATATCACATGTTGTTTAGTTTAAACTTTTATTTCACCAAGTGCTACACTTTTGCTTTCAGTGACCTGGTACATCAGTCAGAGGGCATGCCACACACACTGCGGTTTCCACTCTGAACAGGGAGACTGAAGTTCAAAATTGCAGGTTGGAGACTCTACCACCCCGATACTCTGTCCCCATTGTTGCAGCTAAGCTTGTTATTGTGGAATAATTATTGTTATGTCGACAAACCAAGCACTGGGCTGATGACCTCTGCAATATCAAGAGCGCTGTTTTCATGAGACTCATTTCAATAGACATTTGCAAGTGACCTTGCACTGCAGCAAAGATACCCTGCTGTTCTTTTGTGGTTTAGGTGGCCTACATGGCACATGCATGATGCTGAAATAGATTCTTTCCACAACAATTACCAGGCAACCTTGACTATTGGTTGTGTTCCGATGTAAACCTAACGATGGGACTTAAGCTGTTCTTAAAGCTGTGTTATAATTGTACTTTATGTCCCTTTGCCTTATTTTTTGTATATGTGAAACAGAGAGAATGAGGACTGGAGGCAGAAGCGGGAGAGGAGGGAGGGAAATACCTTGTCATCATATGCCATTTTTTTTGTTACAACTGTTATCTGGAACTCTGGTACATGGGGAGTTTTCACTGCAGGTGTAGGAACTCTAGGACAGGAGGATAGCAGCATCTGCCTCTGTCTTTTTCATCTGTGTTTCTGATGCCTTGGTGCAACAGGAGCTTTTACAGCAGTGCAACTGTGGCTGTGCTCAAGTTAGCTGTATTATCAATACATGCTGTTGGAACATTATCCAAACACATGGTAACAGGATGCAAGTAACCAGTTCTTTCACAGATGGGTAGAAGATTACCACTGACTCTTCTGACTGCATCAGAAAGCTCAGAAAAACCATTATTTTGTATTTAAAAAGAAAAATTGAAGGGCCAAGACAGGATTTGGAATAAGCGCTTTGATCTGAATGCAAACTTGATGTAGGACAGTGCCTTCCAGCATTCTCCAAGTCCTCTCTTTTGTTAGAAAGCAATTCATGAGGACTTGCATGGACAGATGTCATGGCTGAACAGGGAAGCCCACTGCTTTGGTTTTGAAAGACTTTATGGTAATGAGTACACCAGGTATGACACTTTGTGACCTCTCTTTTACATGTTTGGTTTTTTGGTGCTTTTTAAAGAGTTTTCTCAAATATATTGTTAATACACCTATTGATAAAATTCTGCAGGAAAGTTTCTTGCAAGTCTGTGCTGATTTGAATGTGGAGGAAGGTGTTGATGAGATAGTCTTCCCCTATTTAGACAAAGTCTAGACTACAGAAGGTTGAAAACCCATCATTTGAATGAAAATAGGGCCTACTGCAGATGCAGGCAGAGACAAGGAAGCGGTTTTGGTGCTAATGTGCTAAAATAGAAAACCTGTGCTTTCAAAATATGAAAGCAAAGATGTTTTGTTATTTCTGGTGTCATGAGTGAAAGATGCCTGAGGTGAATTTTTGCTTGTGCTATTCCTTTTATTCCAGACCAGACAATCATCCACAGTAGAGCTAGAGACGGCAGCAGGAGAAAGATTGCATGGTCTGTTATATGGCAGCTCTTAATATATATGCTTGCAGCAAATTTGAAAGAGTCAGCTTTTACCTTCAATCCCCAAAAGTTGAAAGACTGAGGTGACATTTTTCTCTTGAGGTGTCACAAGAAAGCAGGACTGGAGCAGTCTTATCCACACTAGTGGGCTATTAAAACAGCAATGCAAAATTCCTTAGAACTCTTCTAGAGAATTATTAAGAAAGGTCTGGTGTGGGGGGTTGTTGTTTTCTGGGTTTTTTTAGTATGCATTAGCTTCTACCTCTGTAATAGATTTTAAATCGTATTGGATCTATGACAGTACTTTGCTTCTCTAGGGTCTCCTTTTGCTGATTTCTCCCACAGGTTTGTGGAGTGCTGTCTTTCACATTCTTGGACACTTTCACTGAAAATGGAAGCATATCCTAAGCAGAAAATATTTTAAATGTTAAATCTTGAAAGAAAATTTGAAAGTCATATTACAAGTGCTGTGTAAAGCCCTAAACCCCTTGTAATTTAGTAGTGCCTTTTATGAGAAAGCTGATATTTAGCATGCTGTACTGGTTACTACATGTTCCTAGCATATCTCAAAGACATTTCAAAGGGTGGAATTTCACAGATCTTCAATAATTTCATAGTTCCTGTCCAGCCAGTTGAACTTCTGCAGAATTAATTTATTTGAAGGTTGAAACATTCTATCTGTATCCCTCCCACTTTCTTACGATTCCAAGCACTAAGATGGAAAGGAATATATCTGTGCTGTGTCTAGAAATAAGATTTCTGGTTGTCCAAATTCCACTGAGCAGCAAATTAAGAACTGGAAGATCACAGAATCATAGAATCATAGAATCAGCTGGGTTGGAAGGGACCTCCGAGATCATCAAGTCCAACCCTTGATCCACTACCGCTGCAGTTACTAGACCATGGCACTAAGTGCCACATCCAGTCTCTTTTTAAAAATCTCCAGGGACGGAGAATCCACTACTTCCCTGGGCAGCCCATTCCAGTGTCTGACCACCCTCTCTGTAAAGAGATGTGTGCATATGTACCTATGTAGAATATATTTAATTGAAGGATATTGGACAAAAGGAGCAGAGCAGTTGATAATCACTACTTTTCCCAGTGGAGTTCAAACAGAGATTTCCAGTAGAGATCATTGCTTGGGGTTTCTTTTCTTCTTGCTGTTGACATCACAGTCAGGTCTTGTTCACTCTTTACCTCCAACTCACATTGGATAGTTGAAGTCCTCTTGAGAGCATCGTGTCTGAAATTAGACAAGAGAGTCTTCACTTGGCTGAAACGTCTCCTGTTTCCCTTGGATATCTATACACAGTATGTGGGAAAATCTGTTAAAGTTGCACAATGCCCACTTTTTCAAGTCAGGTTCCAAGGATGATGATATATACGCAAGTGATTTCCAAGCTGTCTTCCCCCGAAATTAGAAAGCTATGTCTTTGTACTCCTGAACTTACCAGAAAGAACGGGGGAAAGCCCAAACCAAAAAAATAGAAATATTTCTTCTCTCTTTTGCAGAGTTGTCATGCTTCGATTGTAAATTAGAATTTTAGGACTTTAGAGGAGAATGGAGCATTTGGCTGCCCCATTTCATGCTAAACTAGAAATAGCATAGCAGAGCATTTATTTTACAAGGAACAAAACAGAGACTACTGCCCAGAAAACTGCTAGTTTTCTCCTCCCTTTACAGCCAAGCCCTTGGGCCCCTTTCATCTCAGACCCTGCTATAATTGTAACACCTGCTCTGGAGTTACACTGAGAACTGAGTCGATAAAGGTAGTGGTTTGCAGACCTGAGCACACTGGAGTGCCCTAACTTTTTGGAAGGCCCTGCTTTACCTGGCCCAAATCCAATACACCACTTAGACATCTGCTTAACTTTAAGCATGTGAGTATCCCCTTTGAAGTCCTATGTATATTGTTTTGCCGGACTGAGGTCAATGAGCTCAGTACCTTGCAGAATTGAGCTCCTGAATGTCAGATTTGATTAAATGCTCCCCTCTCTTCCCCCCTCCTCCTCTTCTACCATGAAAGCCTGATCAGAACTAAAACAGCCTCAGAAAAAAAAAAAAAGAAAAAAAGAAAAAAAAGGCAGCTGTTGGGACGTGAGCCTGGCTCAGCTGTGGTAGTTTGGTTTTAAACTGTTGCAGATCAAACCAGAAGAAAAGCAGAGAAAAAAATCCAATTGGAGATCTCGTTAAAAATTAAACCATCTACATTTTCCTAAGGATGCTGAAGAATCTCAGCTAGAAGTGACCTGTGTATCAATCGTGCTGCCTTTTCCTCCTCAAACTATTTGTGCTCTCGCTTCAGGCGTACGACTGCCTGTTTTATCTAACCGCTCCCTGTTAATTGTACTCTGCTTCTGATTTTTTACTGTGGCTCCAAAACGCGCTCTCCGCAAGCAGAAAGAACCGTGTGCGTGCTCTCTCTCTCTCTTGCTCTTGCTCTCCCAGTCTGTTCCTTGTCAATTCGCATCAGTTTAAGGTCAGGAAAGCTAACGGGGAACAAGGCACTGCAGCATTTGAACTCAACCTTGCCTTTCCAAGGAACAAACTGACAATTAGTACAGGGATCAGCATCAAAAAAGAGCAACACAGCGTGAAGCCTGTCTAATTAGTCATATGAACGGAGGGCTTCCCCTCCACTTCCTCAGGAACACATGCCTGTCAGATCTGATACAAAGAGATTTCTCTCCCTAACATAATACTGAAATAAGGTTGAGAACAGGTAGCCCTGGCTGAATTGCTTGTTTAAGCAACAGGAGGCTTAGCTGCAGCATCGACTTGCACACCCGTATCCACAGTTGCAGTGTGCTTATGACCATGTGTTTTGCAAGAGATTGCAGGATGTTTCCTTCCTTGCAAAATACAGGGAGAAAAGAAAAAAGACAAAGCATTAGTCTTGTGCTAATCTTCTCGATTTAATAGCACTTCTTATTTAGAGGGAAAAATGAGCAAGGGGAAAAATTAGAGATGAAAGCTGAATGACAGTCTCCTAATCTCAGAGAATTGTGCTTGGTTGAGAGACTTCATGTGTCTGACTTCTCTTTTTTTTTTCTTTATGAATCAAACATGCCTTGATCTCCTACAATCTGAAAGTCAAAATAAGTAGCAATATAACTTAAAACTTTGAGTACTGCTAATTTTGCTATAGTAGCTGGATAGCTGCTAACAGCTTGAACTGAAATTAAGATCCTGTTGCATTCACTCTGTGATGAAGACAACCAAAGCTCATGCAGCTTGTCTATACAGAGACATGCAAAAGAAGAACAAGCCAAGTGAACTAAAAGCACATATTTTATAATTAGTTATACACCATTTAAATTCCTGAGTCAAACTCCTAATTCAGAGTTTAAAAGTCCTTCATCTTTTTCTGTGATTCTGTTGAATTTACTTTGTAAGTGAAGCAAATGAGATGAAATAAAAGCTGCTTTTACCATGTCCTGAAATTTTCTGATGTGGGCTGCGGAATATATGTGGCATGCTAGCAGTTCTGAATTTTCATTTTGTTCTTGAACATAAGGTATGTTTTATACTGCCATACCTTATTTCTGGAAGGAAAAAGGCATAAACTACTTGGACATAAAGAACTTTTGCATAGGGGTAAAGAAACATCTGCATAGGGGCTACATGCATACAGCAAGTAAAAAAGAAACACACCCCTACCACTGCCACAGTTTATCAGTGCATCTGCTGGGTTTTTGTGATGGTGACATGTTGCAACAAGTCCCTCAGCACTGGTTTCTGTACAGACCATAACCTAGACTGGGCTTTTTTCTTTTTTTTTTTCTGTAGCCAAAGTGCTTTATGCCTTGGTTTCACTGACACATCTGTCCTGTCAGACAGAAACTCTGTTCCTTCTGTAGGGGTTGCCAAACAGCCATCAGCAAAGCTTTGCTCCTGCAAGGTACCTCAGGCTGCTTGTTTCTGAGAGGATACTGATGCATTTCCAGATGTGGATTCCGGACATGGCAGGAGAACACCAGTACCAGTCCAAGCATCTGCATTCAGGTTGCTTCTTCATTTATATACCAAAAAGGACCATAGATGTTTTCTATTTAATATAGCACTGGGCTGAGTCTTGGAAGACACACATATGCTTCCTACCATGACATTTACCTTCTGGTACTTCAGGTGACAGAACTGAAATAATTTGTGCAGTTCTTCCTTTCCTATCTATCATGATCATACGCTTATTCGTGAAAAACTTGAGCTGTCCCACTGAAAAGTGCAATGGAAGGCTATTTCACTGTTACTTATTATTATTAATGCAGAAGTGTGGTCTTGGCTAAGCATGGGCTTGTGAGGAGCACCACTGTCCCTGAGCAGAAATGACTCAGTTGTTTGTTTCCTCATGGATCAGAGAGAGGTGAGTGGGGGGGAAAGAACGATTCCTCTGATTCATTGAGTGATACAGAAGCAATGCCACATGCCTGCCAGTGACGCTGCACCTCTCTAGTATTCGGATGAGTACTCTCTGCTTTGTTCATGCAGATGCTCCATGCATTGACTAACTGATTTCAGATACTTATTGCTTTTAGCAGCTTATATTTAAATAGACACTTGGTGGCACACTTTCTCTGAAGAGTGCTGTGGAAATACATAGCTGTTTTGTTATCTTCCCTTGCTCTTGGCATGGCATGTTTGTACAAGCTGCCAGCTTTGTCCTCTGGCTTTTGCAGTTTACCTGGAGAGGATGAGCAGATGCTTTTATGAAACAAGCGAACAAAATGCTTTCCCACAGATCTCTCTTCAGTTTCCCAGAAAGAGAAGAATATTGACAGCTACAGTTTTCTGCAAGTTTTGATGACCATCTGCGTGATCCCAGCTCAGCTGAATTTCACTGTGTTCTGCAGGTACTGGATACACAAAGTCCTTCTCTCATAGACTTCCTGGACATTCCTTCCTACTCCTGCATTGCTGCTTTCTACAAGGCACAATACTATTCAGTAATCACATATACTCAACAAAATACCATCAGCTTTTGCATTAGTGAGTCCTGGTGATACATATTTCTGTTATATTCACACAAAAGGAAGACTATCACTGTTTTAAAATAATAAAAAGTATTGTACAAAGAGTAAGAAGATAAGTGCCTTATGATTTTTCCACATACAAATATCCATAGCTCATGAACAGTACTTACACCACAGCCTTTGTTATATGAATACTTGCCTAATACTATTGTTCAACCATAAAGATTACTTTAGCTTCCAGCAGAGTTCAGTGGTGTGAGCTGGCTAATACCAGTATCATCTGTGTGAATATGCATTAATGAGTCATTAAAAGAAGAATTGTGTGTACATTGCCCTGAAATTTTACAATTTTACATTTTACAATTTACTGTTGCCTTCTGGTGCTGGTTCAAAATGTTTGTTGAAATGTGGAAAAAGTATGGGCAGTACCCAGTGTCTGTTGAACTTACATCTCTCATCATCTTTTCTGTGTGCTTCTTCTGGCAGCTGGGACTTCAGCAATGGACTGCACAGGATTGGGCATGGGGCTGGCTAATGAACCAGCAGTAAAGAACACTGCCGAAATCTATTGCCATTAGAGCACAAATGTAGAGAAATGGCCATGGTGTCAAGTCTTTCATATATTTAGCCATGAACAAGAACTGAGGGGGAGGGGGAAAGAACAGCAGGACAGTAGTATGTTACATGTCAAAGGTGCCTGTCATATTGTGATGAACTGGTAACTGGTTCCCTGGTGTTTTATCTGCAGTTCCCCCAGCCCTGAAAGTAGTACGTTAATTAACAGGATAGTTGTCCAAAGCTGCCTTTACTTACTCAGTGTATTATAGCATTTGCTGCTCTGCAAAGCTCTGAGGACTTCTGTGAGGAGGAAAAGAAACAGCAGATTCAGTTCCCAAATGTTCTAAAGCTCCATTTAAAACCAGAGAGTGAGTACAGCCTTCCCATCATTCACAGGGGAATGTTTCAGATGATATAATAGAGTCTTTTTCATCCTTTACAGCTCTGGTTCAGGTCTGTTAGCCATTTCAGCAGTGTCTCTCTGAGGGAACGCTAGCAATATTGCTGCTGCTGACTCACAAAAGGCTCCACTTCCTTGACACATCACAGTGATGGCAAAGAAAGCCTTTCTCCATGTGAGCCATGCTGCAGCTCAGCCTGGTTCTCGTTATGTTCCTCTCCATAACACTATACTTCTGCATAGATGCAGTACCCACCCAGCTGGGGTCACGTCTGCTGCTAACAATCTGCTGACATATTAGATAATTTATATGGGTTTCTTCACTGCTGCCAAGGGCAAAATATTCCCACATACACTGGTTTTTGGGTGGGGTTTTTTGGGGGGTTTTTTGTGGTTTTTTTTTTTTACCAGATGCAGGTCAAGCTGCAAAAGCAGGGAAAGTTCCTGAAGTATTGTGTGTGAAGCTTAATAGTCTGGTCTGCTCTGCTGCCTGGTCTGCTCCCCAGAAGTGTAGGATAGAAAACAATGGGGAAGTAGCACTTGGCCTGTCTGACAGGTCTTTTGCTGTTTGCTTCTTCCTGAACTCACCTGACATGGATGCTGCACAGTTTGCTTTCAGTATCTCTTTTAATAGAGAGAGGTCTAATCTAATGATTCACCTGCAGGATCTTCATCTTCAACACCAAAAACATGGGCAGTTTGCAAGACATAGTAATGTCTCTCATGGAGTTTTTGACCCCGAAGTACTGTCTTTGTTTATATAATACAAAACAGATATGCTTCCTTGTTGTGACATTACCATGAGGGAACTGTGCTTGTTGCCTGTTTCTTAAAACCAGCTTCCTTAAGGGAACAAGGCTGAAAGGCTGAAACAATTCTGTCTGTCTATCCCACTCCTTCTCCAACAAAACTTCTGAACTACTTGGGTAATTTCAATTTAATTTGAGAATAAGGACAGGATGTCCATGATATTTAATGTATACTTGTTTAGTGACTATAGACAGACTAATATAGGAGGCAGGAATTCTATTTATACTTCCATTTATGGAAGAACTATAGCATGGGTTAGTTCTCTTTCTTATTAGATAATTATTGACATAGCAAACTTTATCACAAGATATAAATTCATGGGTGACCAGCCCTCATAGATTCTACTACTTTATCAAAATATTTCTTTATGTTCCCTTCAATATATGCAGGTGAGAAATTGTACCTAAATTGGCACATATTGCCTGCTCCACTGCATCATAGAGGAACAGCCTGGTCCTCTGCAATCCCAGTATGGGGTAGATGTACTAGTAGACTTGTTCCTTGAGCACAGGCAGTGGGTCTGGCTTCCCAATACACAGAGTTTTGTGAGCTTCCTTGCTTTGATTACACAGGTTTCATTTGTTATAAGCTACTGTTAAAAAAAAAATCATAAATTCCAATTATACCAGAGGTGGCAAAATTCACTTTGGTGTGTTGCGTGTGCTACTATCTCATGTAATAGTTTAAACCTCTTCCAGTCTCTGGCATGTGGATGACTAAACAACCTTGTTGGGAGCTTCACTGTAAGCCTTCAAAAAGGACCTCACCTAGACATGTCTAAAGCTATTTGGTATCAGCATGGCACATTAATATGTCTGCTGAACAGATAGTAAATCTGGTTTCTGTCTTTCTTCTTAAGAAGAGAACCCAGCTTTTGTAAAATCTGGGTTCCATATGCAGAGCCAGCTATGAAGTCTTTCCTTTCACAGGAAAAGCCTGCACCAGTGTCCTCAAATTTTCATCAGCTCTGTTATGTCTCTCATGTCCCTTCCTTCCCCCCAGGAGATTCAAAGTACCAGTGCTTTGGTCAGGCCTGCCTCTTCTTTACTAGAGACAGATGATGATAAGTAGGTTTCGTGTCCCCTCTACCTGTTAATAAATAGAGGATAAAATCCATGTGCACATTGAAGATAAAGAGCCTAGCAAGGAACCACACCTTCTGGTGTCAGTTGTATGAGTCAACAAAGAATATGTGACCAGATTATGAACAGACTATTAGTATAATTCACTCTTAGTTTGGCTGCAAAAGCATTTGTTGCAATCCTTCCCCCCTGATTTATGGCTCTAAGGGAAGGTTATTTTAAGATACCAAGAGCTAAGTTCAGGAGTATGGTTTAACTGATGAAATGACTCTGTCTTTGCTAGATCATGCATGGCATGTTTCCTGTGGATAGCTCAGCTAAGTCTACCAGTAACTCATCTAAACAGGAAAAACACTGTGAAATGATCACTGTTTATTAACTCCTCTGGATCTGGGACTGAATGTGATGATGTTTCAGCTTTACCTCAATGCTTATGCGCTCTGAGAGAGAGCTGGTATTTCACAGCAGAAATTTCTTTTCTTTAAAATAAAATAAATCTAAAAGTAAAATGAGAACCAAAGTGAGTTACAGATGTCAAGGACTGTAGGCTGCCAGTGATGACATGAGATAGCATTCAGATGACTTAGGCAGTGTGTGAATAAACTGAAAATTCTTTTATTGAAAAAAAAGACAAGAAAGAGAAAAGGTGGTTTTCAAAAGGGCTCTTCCTCTCTTTCTCTGAATGTACAATCTCCCTTCTCTACCTCTGTAACCCACGCAGCTCTCACTTACATGCTTCAAATACATTCAAAAGTTGTTTCTTTATGCTTTTTGATTTTCTGTGAAAGCCCTCTTGTCCCTGTAACAGTTGGTTCTCCAGACTTTAGCATTATGCAGCTTTAAGAATGCAAGCTTGTGTAAACAGAAGAAAAACTGGGTAAGTGACATGGGTACATTAGAAATCCCACTCTCTGTTTAGTGGCTGCATCTCCACCCCCTCTATCGTTACCATCTACACCACTGTTGGTGGCACAAGTGCATGCTGCTCCTGTAATTCCACCATCACCACCATAGAAAACATAACAGACACAAATTTTCAGGCTAAAGAGCACAATCTAGTAATAGACAAGAAATACCAAGGTTAATATGTTATTCAAAAATATATATACTAATTTTTTAGTGGACAAGACCAGCAAAGTGATGGCAACCATTGTTTTGCACTTGTGACTAGTCTGTACCCACTCACTCCTCCAGAGCTCAGGTCACACATTAGAGAGGGATCAGTCACTGTAGATTAGCAGATGTCATCCATTTTAGTGACAGCAAAACTAAGTAATACTCCTTTTTCTGCAGTAGTCAGTAGTTTCTCTAAAGACATTTCCAAATTCAATTGCTGTTGGGTTAATTCCTCTTCTCTTATATCATACTGCAGACTGGACAGCTGCCTCAGCTGGTGTCTGAATCTTCAATAGAGAAGAGGTCAGCAAAACTATTTTTCAACATTTAGCAGAAATCTACTGAAACTGTCAATTTTAGAAAGCTGATGGCAAGTTGTTTGACAGATGCCAAGTGGTAAGAGCCCAAATATACTATTGGGAATGTTTATTTGTGGGCATAATCTCCCCTGTCAAACTGAAGAAAAGAATACCATGAAGGTTGCAAATATTAAGTGACAGATTTCATACAGTCTTTCCTTTGTCGAAAACATGAGTGCATGTTAAACACAGAAGTGCTCTTCTCAGTCCCTAGGAACACATCAGTGCAAAAGGCATGCAACCCTTTGAAATTGAACTGAGAAAATAAAGGGTTCAAGTAGTGGTTATTTTGCTAACAAAAAATTAAAAACTTCTCTGAAATCTGACCCAATTGAATATGATAGTGTCATCAGCTGTTTGTGGGTAGTAACGTCAACTTTAAGAACAGAATCTTCTTCTTTGTGAAAGTTCAGACAGAGTCTACAAATCAAACTGCCTTTCTAAATGCCCTATTTTATAAGCTGCACTAACTCCATCATTCTGTATGGTGATTTTCATCAGCAGACTCCAAAAGCCTTTTCTGCAGCACGTTGGTATCATTGTGCTCGGTTTTGGGCAAAGCAAAGCAGGAATGAAGAGCAGTTGCAATTTTGGGCTGTAGTCTATGACCAGTAAATTCTGATCTTGTGTTCTAGTTATCACATTGTACTGATCAAGAGAAAACATGGCATTGCCAAGGAAGGGTGGAGGAATTGCCTGAGGTGCAAAGCTGTCATTACAGCTGTGAAAGGTTAGCTGTGTTTAAGCCACTCTTTCTTCCTAGCAAGTATTTCCACTCCGGGGCCTTAGCACTAAATTTTCTCTCTCTCTAACCTTTGGTCTTAGTTTTCTTTCCAATGTCAAGTGTCAGATATGTCTGTTTATTTTGCCAGAATTAACCTTGGTTTTCCCTTTTTGATATAAAACACCTGTTTTAAAGTACTGACTATATTCTGTTCAATCTTTCCCCATCGCACCTCTGCCACAGCCTACTGTAGACTGTTATCTTTCTTTTATGGTGCCAGTCCTGGTTTTGCTACCCACTTAGTAAATCCATATAATTTATTTAAGTAGACTAAAGAGAATCTTCTTTTCAATTCTCATTTATTCTGGGAATTTTTAGGCTATCCATGCTAATCACACTTAATAGTTTTAGTATTTTGTACACTATATAAAGGTCAATATCACTTCACACATGATCACTTACATCCAAGTGTTTCAAACCTGAGAGACAAGGTTTGTCTTGGCACTGGCACTCATAGCAGTCCTGGTGCTAGAAAGAAAAAATTATTAAAACACTATTTCTTGTACAGTACTTCGGCAGCTGTCTTTGCAATTGAAAGATGCATGACAAGGTTCTGTACTCCACACTTGTTCAAGAGTTACTGTAACAGAGAGAGGAACATAGACTTAAGTATATGAAAAGGATCCATGCCATGGACTTTTAAAGAGAACCCACTCATTTCAACTCGTGCAAGACCTTGATCAAATCCTTAATTTGCCAAAAAGTGACAATGTAAAATATGGTTTTTAACTTGAAGTATATTATTTTAACCTGGTTCAAATAATAATTTTCATTATTGGAAAAATGTTTCAGTTAATGAAAGAGATTTTTTATTTGACAAAGATTTTTATTTTTACTTTGAATTCCACATATAGGTAGAATTAAAGCCTCTGACTTCAGGCTGACTTTTATCAATTCCTTCATCAAAGAAAGATCTCTTAAAGAGAAAAAGACAAAATGTTTAACCCTAAATTTAAGAGACTATTATGGAAGTAAAGTGAGTTTGCTATAAGCCCAGACCTCAGCAGTGGCTAGGGGTGAAGGCAAGCAAGCTAATCAACTACTAGTGTACACAGGGCTGCCCTGGCTAATAATCATCATCTGCATTGTGGTGGGATTCAGCTATATTAGATAACTATGGACATACAAAAAGGCCAAATCCTGCTCTGAAGCTCTTGCAGTATCGTAGGCAGGAGAGGGAAGTGGTGAATGGAGGAGTAGTATAGGAGCTGTCTTCCTCAGCTGATGGTAAGAGAAATCTCTTCTGCCTGGCAGTCACTAGTGGGGTTCCCCAAAGCTCAGTATTGGGAACAGTCCTGTTTAATATCTTTGTTGATGATCTGGATGAGGGGATCAAGCACGACTTCAGTAAGTTCATGCATGACACTTAGGCAGGAGTGTTGATCTGCTGGAGGGTAGGAAGGTTCTGAAGAGAAATATGGACAGACTTGACCAATGGGTGAGGCCAATGAGGTGAGGCTCAATAAAGCAAAGAGCAAAGTGCTGGGTCCTGCCCTTGGTTCACAACAGCCCCAAGCAGTGCTGCTGGAGACAGAGTGGCTGGAAAGCATACCAGTGGAAAAGGACATGGGGTGCTGCTCAGCAGACCGCTGAATATGAGCCAGCAGTGTGCCCAGTTATCATGGCTTGCATCAAAAACAGTGTGACAATCAGGACCAGAGAAGTGATTGTCCCTCTACTTAGCACTGGTGAGGCCACACCTCAAGCATGGTGTTTAGTTCTGGGCCCCTCACCACAAGAAAGACATTGAGATGCTGGAACCTGTCCAGAGAAGGACAATAAAACTGGTGAAGAGCCTAGAGAGTTAAGTCATATGAGGAGAAGAGGAGGCTCGGGGACACCTTATCGCTCTCTACAACTACCTGAAAAGAGGTTGTAGCAAGGTGGGGATCAATTTCTTCTCCCAGGCAACTAGTGACAGGACAAGAGGACAGTCTCAAGCTGTACCAGGGGAGGTTCAGGTTGAACACCAGGAAGAATTTCTTCATGGGAAGGGTTGTCAAACTTTGGAATGGACTGCCTGGGGAGGTAGTGGAGTCACCATCCCTGAAAGTGTTCAAGAAGATTGGATGTCGCTCTTAGTTTAGTTGACAAGGTGGTGATCAGGCAAATGTTGGACTCAATGATCTTGGAGGAATTTTCCAACCTAAATGATTCCACGATTCTTTAAAAAGCTCCCCATTTACCATCCTAATGCTGGGCCAAAAGAGCAAACTGGAATTCAAATGTAGTTCAGTCCTCATATAACAAAGTATCATCTAAATAAAAGCCCAGGAAAGGCAATTTCTCTGCTATGGAAAAAAAATAAGATGCATGATAGGCAGTAAGTGTTGTCTCTTTTTTGGTGGAAAGGAGCTGTTCTCACACCTTTTTACTTCCCATTGTCTTTATCCCTAAGATATCCAATGTACATGAATTATACCCATTTATAAACCTTATTTGTGATTGTATTTCTTGTCTATTTACTCAACACAAACAGCAAGGTATTATTCTGCTGGTGGAGTTTCATTTGTGTTTCAGAGTAATAGCAGTCACAATTCTGTCAAATTTTGAAAACCTTTCCTGTATCTCAAAAAACTGAGCCCAACTTTTTATCCTGCAAGAATGCTTGAGGCTAACATGTTATCTACTCTCATTTAGCTATATTTTAAACTAGAAAATGTGAGCATACAAGATGATAAATGTTCTTCATTAGCAAATACTACACATTCATTAATATTAAATATAAATCGTTATAATCTTATGTCTGTCACAGGGCAATGTTAGTTTCTATGTCACCTAGAAGCCTCATTGGTTTGTATTTTCATTACCACAATCATTATTGCTAAAGGCTTTGATATCAACCATGAATACCGTACTATGGTCAACAACAAGTTAAGCCGTAAAACCAGCCCTGGTAAAATTGAACAGAATTATTGGTTCAAGCTCTCCGTGCAAAATTAACTGTTAACTTTAAAGGAGCCAGAATTTCACCTCTGATTGCCTGAAAGCTGATGGCAACCTACTTAGCTTGTAGCCGTGTTTTATGGTGCAAATTCCAGGTTGATTGGTTCCCTCACTTTGATATAAGTAATGGAAGCAAGCTGGCTTCTCCTGCAAACCCATGTGGGCAGAGCAGGAAGTGCTTACCTCATAAGGTTGTCTTCATGCTGCTGAAATGAAAACTTTTTCAGTGTCAGCCTTCCAGCAAAGTGTATGCTGGGAATCACACAAACTTGTGAACAGTTTTCCCCCAATGTTATTTATGACCACATTATTTCAAATAAGCTTAGTTTCCTTCTGTGAGCTTAGTTGTTGCCAGATAAATCAGTGGTATGTTATGGGTACTGAAAGATGTTTTTCAAGCCCTAATCCTAAATGCTTTCAAAATTGCAGGCTTTAAAAAAAAAAATCCTTTTTATGTCAGAACACTCCCAATCCTGTTCCCTATACTGTTAAAATAAGCAAAAGCAAGGCCTTTCACCATGCCATGGTGTGGGAATGCCTGCCTCTCCCTCTATCCTTACAGTGTGGAAATAAGCCAGGAATATCTGGCAGGCCCCATTTGTAGAGCCTGATGGGCCCAGCAGCATGGCCCTATCTGCACACCTGGTTTCTGTGATCATGGCTATAAGGTTTCAGGCAGCAGAAGGCTGCTAGAGCAGTACTTTGGTGACAGCAGTGATGCTCCCAGACCATATCACACACTCTGTTACAAGTTGCTCTACATGATCTGGGAGACTTGTAAATCACAACACTTCTTCTCACTTTCCAAGCTCACTAGGTGAAAAATGAAATCTTCTTTGTTCTATGTTCACCTTATTCCTCCTGGTTTTCTAACTTTTTATTTTCTCTCTTTTTTTTTTTTTACATCTACTAGGAGAGATGGACACAAAAGGTAGATACATCACTGAGAAAAAAATAGAAAAGCACCACTACTGATGTACTTGGAAAATGGCTGATAGCCTTTTTTTGATGCTTTCTACCACTGACCCTCAAAACAAAACTTGTTGCCTTCACTCGTTGTCTTTGGGCGTATTCTACTGTGTATGTTCACAGAGGGAAAATATGCAGAGGTCAGCAGTTTCAAAGGCAGTCTCTAATTTTAGGTTCTTAGCTTTGGATATTTTGGGACAAAACTTTGGACACAACAAAAGAAGTGTCAAGGAACTATAAATCTAGATGAAGTAAGTAACACCCAAGACATCTTGAACCAGAGACCCAAAACCAGGCTCCTGTATTTAAAAGAAAAAAAAGTTTTAACATTTGCCAGCAAATGATTTTCTTAGTTCTTGAGGTTTCTATCTTTCCCAGCACTTCCCGCTATTCCTATTTTCATATCGCCTTTACAGGCAACTCTGAAATTCTCCTGCCAATCTGAGGCCTGCAAAAGTTGAGGGAAAAATTTGCCCTTTCTCATAATGTGCGTGTGATCATCTTGAGTGCTGTTAAAGTCTGATAATTTTTTTAACCAAAATACGTTCCTTGAGACTTTTTTTATTAACTGAAATTGTTCTAAATACTTTTAGTTGGCAATATTTTAAAAAGAAAATTTTCAAAAAATTTTTAAACAGCAAACAAATTACCTATTTAAATTTCAGTTGCTCAATAAAGCTCAGAAGTGCTGATTTATTATTTTTAGAGAAAATTAAATATGAAATATGGAAAAAGTCAAGGACACCTGAAAGAAAATGAAAATAAAACAGGTTCACTTAAAATATCTGTCACAGATACAAGAAAAAAAAAGAAGAAATTTATATTGTTTCAGGAACTTGAGTACATTTTCCAGGTAGTCTCACTGCACAATCATGTCACACAGTGACCAGACATTTGCTTCAACCAATAAACAATGGGAGGGACAGCTCTCCTGGAAACTGCAAGCCCAAAATTTCAGGTGGATCACTGTACCTGATCAAAGGAGAGAGAGCCATAATGATCTTGCAGTCTGTCAGGAACTGCATTTTGACTTCCATCATCAAGTTGAAAGTCAAAAACCTCAGTCCTATCTCTAGGACAGATAAATAGACAGACATACATATGTCTGTCAGGACATCTTAACTCCAGTGAGACTTTAAAAGTCATAAACTAGAAGAGATTTTTCAGATGTTCTCACAAACTGCTTCCATATCACTGACATAATTTTTTACATCTTTAAAATGAACACTGAAATACAGAAGTCTTGTTTTCCACTAAAATTTTGGTCCAAAGCAGTGGTTTCATCTTACAGTAAATCTTGCATTGTGCCAGATTGTGGGTTGCTTGTATTGTTTCATGGAAGGCAACTAAGAAAAGCACCACCAGGCAAGTTTAAATGTATAGTACTGCAGATGTATGTGTATAGACATGTGTGCACACACACATTTTTTCATGTTGAATAATATTCCCTAGTCTTCTAAGTAAGAAAGTCACATTTTATGATTTATAAAATTTTGCAGTGTTCTGAAATAGTGTGTGAGTAAATAAATTAAAAATTCTTTGTACGTGAAGAAATCAGTTAAACAGATCCTTTGGCAAGCCATTTAAATTTCGTTCCCTCCAATGAAGTAACTGGACAGAAAATTCTGTATTCTTTTTTAAGATCTGTGAAGGAGCTTTTCTGAACCTATCCATCCTTCCAACGCGCCAGGCTTTCTGCTTGGTTCTGCCAGTTAATGTATATCTCCTCTAACTCTGCAAAACATGTGGAAGGGCTCTTAAGGATTTTGCTTTGAAATTGAGCATAAAATGGTTGAACAAAAACAGGGCATTAAAGACGTGGTTTTTTGTAACACTTCTAACTATTGATTTAAACCCCAAAATCCAAAGAGGGTTCTTGGTCACTGCAAGCCTGGGGTGCATTGCATATGTCTTGGCTGTCATGGGTGCTAGAGGGATGACTCATTTTGCTTTAGTTTTCAATTAAATGACGTTGGGAAAGCTGAGTAAGACAAACTTGTGTGTTAATTATGTATATAAATACCTTAAAAAAAAAGGCTCATGATTTTTGGTACGAAAGATATGAAAGGCGGCAGAGGTTCCCTCACTGAATGGATCAGGAAGGCCCTGCTGCCTCTGCCTACCCCATCTCGCCATGGGGAGCCTTGCTTTTCACCCCGCTCCGGTCCAAGGCAGACTCCTCTGGGTCAGGACGTGATGCTGGCCGGCCACTGTGAGCATCGTCTTCCCTGGGGTGCAAGAGCGTGTCCCCCCCCCGGGAGGGAAGGAAGCTCCCATCCCCCATTGTCCCCCGGGGCAGGCGGCTGCAAATCCCCTCTTTCCATGACAAAGATTTTGCGATGTTGAAATTAAATGATCACGTCCAAAGTCATGCGCTGCTTGGTGATGCTTCAAATTTTAGCTGCAGAGCGTTAGGAGTACCTATTGAAAATTTCATCAGCTTTTAGTGACGACATTAAACCGAAAAAAAAATAACCTGTGGAGTACCCAAACTCAGATATTTATTTTTAATCAAAAGTGTCATCGCTTTCATTAGGCATAAACTTTAGGTTTATATGGAAAAAACTGTATTTTCTGCACATGAAGCGGCCTTAAAGTCTGATGGTATCCAGCTGACGTGCCCATGTGTCCATGTGAACTAGATGATCTTTGAGGTCCTTTTCAACCCAAACCACGCTGGAATAGATGCATGTACGCTTATGAATGCACCTATACTGGCGCCTTGGTAGCGTGTGCTCGTAAGCTTGCACGAGAAACAGATTTGCTACGTGACTCTGGCTCAGAAGGGATGTGTTTAATAATCCTCCTGACTGCGAGACCTCCTGCGTGTGCATATGTCCGTGTGTCGGTGTGTCGGTGTTGAGCTATGCCCGGCTGTTCGCGCCCTCCGCGGACAAAGACGTCTCCCGTTCTCGAGCGCGGCAGCCTGCAAAGTGTGAATAATTTTCAGCGAGGAGTTACACTAAGTGGGAAAGCTTTTAGCACATTATCCGCTGGCAATTGGACTATAATCTAATTGTCAGCCCTCGGGTCCTAATAGAGCCTTTCTCTTTCCACCATTGGATTTGCATCTGAGAGATGCCTAATGGGTTTAAATGCCTCGCATTTTGCTCCAATAAGCCACCTTTTCGCTGTAGGTGACATTGAGACGTTTTTGTTGTGAAATCGGATCTCAGGTACCTGGGCTTCTGCCTTGCTGGCGTGGCTTTTTTCGTGAAGGGGAGAATGTGAAGCGGTGGCAAGGGGGGCGATGTCCCCGCCGCAGCAAGAGCGCTGGGAAAGGGGGCTGGTCCGAAATCGGGGAGCGCAAAGAGAGGAGGAATCCGACGGAGAGAGCAATATAATTATGTCCAGAAGAGGAGAAGAAAGCTCCTGAAAGCAGGGCTCGTAACCGCAACCGGGAGGTTGCAGAGGAGCTAGAGCTGCAGCCGGGGAGCGCTGTAGCCGTCGCTCTGTGAAGCTGCGGTGCGCTCGCAGGGCACGAACGGGAGCGCTTGAGACCGAGCGAATAAACACCATTCTTTACACAGGACAAGCTGTTTTCGTCTACAAGGGGTAAAAATAAGAAAAAACCAAAAGATTTTAATCCCTCGTCTCCCGAGGCAGAAGTGCCTTCAAGCCCAAAGCAGTGCCGTAGGTTACCTTGCAGAGATGCTGCGGGAGAGAGTGTCAGACACAGACTCCCGTCGACACCGGGTCAGCATCGGTCGGGGCGGGACGGCGGCAGTGAGGGTCTCGGCAGCGGTCACCCCGCACCTTTAGGCTCCTAATTAAATGGAAGGGTGGCCCTCGCCCTCTGCACAGACGACGGATCCGAACGGGAGACGGGGAAATAACAAAGGAGAAGGGATGAGATGCAAATACCAGGTTATCCCAAGAGGTAGCCGAGAGAGAGCGGGTGTGTCAGGTCGGCTCGGTGCCGGGCGCCGTTTAGGGGCACAGCCCCACAGGTGCCACAGCGGGGCTGCCTACAGGTTTGTCTCTGTGGCGTGAAGCGTGTGGTGTGGAGGCTTTTGCGAGAGAAACAAAAATAATAATAATAAAAAAGAGGCAATGGCCCCCCCATCACTGCGAGAAAGACTTGCTTAAAATCTGAACACGGCTCCCTGCCCGATCTGTGCCCCTCTCCACACACCTCCCCCGCCGCCGGGCCTGAGCGGCCGCGCAGAAACGCACAGGGTCGGAGCTCTTGTCAGAAGGCGCACCTGAAATCATCCCTCTGGCTCGGCAGGTTTCCCAGCGGGTTCCTGTGGGTTTCTGTCTCTCGTGTCTCATTCCCGTCGTGATTTTGTCTAGGTGAGGAAAGGACCGGGAGGAAGAGGTGCTCATGATTTTCAAGGGAACGCGTTTTCTCCTTGGCTTTCAGGGATCAGAGGGATGTTTTGGAGGGGGGCTGCAAGCTCCCTGTGTGAAACCTGACGGCGAAACTGAGACCTAATCCTGATTAAAACTGGGAATCGAACGAGCGCGACGAGGTGTGCACCAATTACCCGCACGCTTTCTTTGCCGGTGCACAAGAGAGTAAGGAGTTTTTTAGGCAAAGGAAGATGGGAAAAGAGGTACTTGGAAAGGATAATGAAGCCTAATGAAATGGCTCTGCCACAGCAGGCTGACACTAGCGACAAACACATGGATTTGCTAGACTGAAAACAAACTGTGGTGTAGATTGCGTGTTCTTTATGTACGGATAAACAATAACGAAGGGTTTAATTGAAACGGGTTCAAACGAGGCAACCGCCTTGTTGGGGTGCAACAGGGTTGGTAACTCTGCTCTCGGGAGGGAGTCGGTATAGCGGTGACAGCCGGTCTGTGCCCGGCTGTGGCAGGGACTGGCTGCTCCGGTTCTCGTCCCCCGGGAAGAGCGCGCGGACGTTATTGAATACATCCACTTGGTTGGGAAAGCAGAGAGGGACCAAGAGCACTGGAGTAGTGATGGGTTTCTCAGCTGCCCCCTCGTCTCTGGAAGCCCCCACTGTTCCCGGAGAGGGCCATGGGCAGGGACGGCAAAGCAGCTCAGGGGAGCAGGACTCTCACCCCCTTCCCACTCGAGTACCCTGATCCCCGTGTCTCTCCAGTTCAGACCCGGTGGGGGAGGGAGCCGTAGCGAGGATTAGGCGGCCAGAGCTGAGCCCCATTCTCTGCCCACGGGGAAGGAGGGGGTGCTCTGGACGTCTAGACAAGGCTCATTTCCTTATCGGAGGCGGGGCGGGGGAAAAACTAAAAAAATATAGATTCTAGTGGGATAGAGCGAAAAATTGCATGGCTTACCCAAGCAAAAGAAAAGCCATCGCGTGTGGACGGACCCGTTTAAAATAAAATAAAATAAAACAAAACGAAGCTCCTAGTTTCTTTCATCCCCGAGTTTTTGATCTCCGAGGTACGAGAAGGGACCCTCAAGCCCCCACGTCCGGTCTCTCTCCCGGGGGGCAAGCCCCTGCCCGAAGGCAACCGCCAGCCCCGTCCCAGGTCCACGGCCGTGCTGCGGCCTCGGTTTCCCCCTCTCGCCACTCTGCTCCCCTCCCCGCCCGACCCTCCCTACCCCGCTCACCGCGCAGCGCTTCCCCGCGCCGCGGCCGAGTCCTTCTCTCGCAGATAAAGGTAGGGACTAGCCGCTCCACAGGGTTGGAAATCCCGCGACGAGACAGAACAGAAAAGAGTTCCGGGCTGCCGCAGCTGCGGGGGCTGAGCCGGTACTTTCCATGTGGACCGAAATATTCTCCGCCACTCGCCACCCCCTCCCCTTAGCCCCGATGGGCCGGGGGCAGCCTCTGCTAGGGAGAGGTATGTTGCGACCTGGCTGCTGGGGGACGGAAATAAGCTTTTTTTTTTTTTTTTTTTTTTTTTAATTATCCTTATTTGTGGGGAGCATAAAGTAGGTAGGAAACCAAAGGCATCCCTGCCACCACCAGAGAAACGATGAAGACAATGATTTCCCCGGCTATTTGTACCAGGCCGGACCCTGCTTTTCAGGTAGGTCCAAGAGAGCGCAGGGCCGGAACCCCCGGGATCTCTGTCCCACCGCCCCTCACACGCCAGGAGCGGGGCTGTCCCGCAAGGACACCGAGCCCGTAATTGGAGGGATGTCCCTTGGGATAAAGCGGTAAAGCATTTGGGGGACTTTTTGTTCGTTTGTTTTCTTCGGATTGATGTCGACAGAACCGTTAGTCTCGGTTTCGCTGTGTCAAGAGGCGATGCTTCGCGATCTGACCCTCCCGGCTCTCCGGCCCCGGTGCCGGCCGGGCTCTCCCTTTTCTCCCCTCTTCCCCCGCTTATACCTGAGGCAAGACCGGGCCCCCAGACCACTGTGGGCCACGCCGAAATCCTCTGCCAAACGGTTCAGGCGCTTCTAAATCTTCACATCCCTTTTGTGGTAGATATCCTATCTATTAGCAAATTCAGGTAATAAAAGGGCAAACTGCAGTTGGTTCTCTCTGACCTCAAAGCAATAAAGCACTATTTCGTCTTCCCTACTTCACTGGCTCTGAAGTGTGACCCGAGTAATTATTTCTCCACATTGATTAATTAAATACAGCAGGAATAGGAGTGGCACAGACTATACCTTACCAGGTATGTCATGGCTCTTGGCACAAGCCTGCATGCTAAAAACGCTTGGATTCGGTCCTAGGCTTAAAAGGTGGAACTTCAGTGACGAAGCTGCATGTCCTCTTATGAGTCGTTTTAGCGAGCAAACATTTTCAGCCATATTTTCATTTAAAGGAATTTAATTAAATGCCTCGGTTTTTGTTTTGCTTGTTTGTTTTTTAATTTATTTATGGGAGTATGCTTACATGATACGTGTATAAGAGTACTGGTGAGCAATTTGCTTAAATCACTGCCTTGAAATAATCTGCTCGTTGGCACTATCAGCCCGACCCGACTTTCTCTCAGTTTTTTGTGCTTGATCGATACCATCTAGTTTGGTGAAGCCGATGAAACGGACTTGAAGAAAACTGTGCGATCAGCGGCCCACGCACTGGTTTAGCTGGGAAGAGAACGCAGCAAGGGTCTCACCTGGAGTCGGTGGGGGAGAGTACGTCTGACTGGGATGACAGTATTTGGGATCTTTTGCAGGAAAACCAAGTGCACGATCAGCCTTAAGGAACATTCTGTCCCAGCAGAAGGCACACAACGACGAAAACGGCTGCTTTCAAAGTTGTGGTCTTTTAATATTTGAATTCAAAATAGAAAATTGGCACTCACACACACGCACCAGAAAAATCCACAATTTCTTTCCATCCTTTCAACGGCTTCTCCGCTGATTTTTGCCTCAGCAAAGCGAATAGCCTAGGGACCTTCTCGGGAGCATCCCCGGTCGTGCGGCCTGCCCCCCCCGTTCCCGCCCCCAGGGCTCCGAGGAGCAGAGAGAGCACCCCGAACTGCAGCCGGGGCCCCGGAGGGGAGCGGGGCTGGGCTGCCCGAAGGGGGAGCGGCAGCGGGAAATCGTCCCGAGGGCCGGCCGCCCCCTGCCCACCCCACAGGCTGGCAGAGCCGTCCCCTCCCATCCCGCCCGTCCCTCCTCCTCCCGCTGCCCGCCTCCGTCGCCTCCGCCCCCTCCCCCGCGGCCGGGCCGGGCCGGGGCCCTTGACGTGTCCCGGCGCCGATTGGCCGCTGGCCGATAGGATCTCCGCGGCCCCGCGTTAAGGCGGGGGAGCGCTCGGCGCCGGGAGCAGAGCGCTTCCCGGTATCCCGGCTCCACCACTCTCGGTCGGTATTCACGCCCGCCCCGTCTGGGCAGTACCGCACCGAGCCGCGCCGCTTCTCCGCAGAGTGGCCATGGAGTACACGCCGCCCCCGAAGCCGCAGCTCTCCTCCCGGGCCAACGCCTTCTCCATCGCCGCCCTCATGTCGACCGGCAGCTCCAAGGACAAGGAGTCCCCCGAGAGCACTATCAAGCCTCTTGGTGAGTGGGGACGAGAGTGTCCACCGGGTGTCCGTGGGGTGCGAAACTCCCCTCCTTCCGTCTGTCCCTGGCGGAGCCCACTGGCCTCCCTGACTCACCCTTCTCCGCGCTCCGGCAACCGGGGCCGGGCAACGGCGTGTCCCCCCAGCCTGAAGGCTTCCCCTACAGAGGGGAAAGCCACACCACCTAAATCAGTTGAGTGTCTTCATCACCCACGGTCGTTTTCAGGCGAGGCTGTTTATGGCATAAACAGTTTCCTAAATTCCTCCAGCTTCAGCTATTCCATTTATATATCCAGCTTCGCCATTTGTAGAATAATCTCACACCCTAAGGTAGTTTTATTTCTCTTTGCTGATATGAAATTAATCTCTTAAATATTTATTGCAAATCCTCTCTGTTTTTGAAGTCAAATGAGAAGATTCTCCATTATCGTGCCTATGCTTACAAGGGGTATAAAACTTGTGTGTAGACCTGGAAATCCCTTTGCTCCACAGCTCCACGATGTAGGCTCATACAGACTCTTTTACTCTTCATAGACCGAAGGATTTTTGTAGTATTGCTTGCGATTTTTGGGTAAGCGATTTCGCTTCTATTCGGTTGCCTCGATTCAGAATCCTAAAAGTTTTTAAAAAACATTAACGTCTTTCCCTTATCTCTCACCCTCCTCCCCACCGAGTTTCTGAGGTTTATCGTCCTTACATGTATCCAGGAGTTCGCAGAAAACTACAAAAAATGTGTTAAGCTCTCAGGGCGCCAATGAACAGGATTACATTCAACCTTAAAAGAATTTAGAAAAGGCATCTCCCTCAGCGTCTGCTCCATCTAATCAACTGTCTCAAAAGATTTCACATAGTCCAGGGATTCATTGTGAACTTTATTTTTTAGTCTAGGCGCTAGCGTAGGCCGGGAATGTTGTAGTATTCCCATTCGGCATGTTTACAAGGGCTTGTGTTAAACGTAGTGTTAGTGCTACTGGGGATTTGTTTGTTTTTTCCTTTTTTCCTGAAAACGCTTGTTTAATTTAACTTTTCAAAAATTTTTAACTCCGTCCCACACGCCATTCAGCTTTTGATCGAAGGGAAACGGCTGCCTGTAACTCGACTTTTATTAAGTGGAGATTCGGGTAAAACCTTTCCCTGCAGGGGTAGGGCGCGTTCGTGCACCACCCGTTCCTTGGCGCCGGGCGGCGGATCCGCCGCCGCATCCCGTGCCGCAGCATGGGGCCGAGGCAGAGCCCGCGCAGCCCTGGTCCCTCCCGGCCTCGTCTACAGGGGAAACTCCCAGCGGAGCTGCTGAAGCCCCCAGAAACTTCCCGGAACTTGCGGGGGTGGGCGGCAGCGCCGGCGGGACCAGCCGCGGCGGGAGGGCAGCGCCAGCAGCAGCTACTGCACCCACGTAGGTTGCGCGGCCGCACGCAGCTCCCCCGGAGCCTATTTCTCCAAAGGACCTTGTTCAGCGTCAGCAAACCGGCAGGGAGGCAAGGCAGACCTGGTTTTCCGGGAGGGTGACCCTGCGCTCGCCGTTGAATTAGTATTAAGGGTTCGCTTCCCCCGCGGAGAAAGTGCGGAGCCCGCGCTCCTGCGTTGCGCGCTCTGCCAGCGGCGCAAAACAGGAGCAGCCTCAGCGCTGCCCCAGCGTGGCCCCGGTCCTCAGCAGACCCTCGGCGCCCAAAGCTCCCGTTTTAATGAGAATTAGTGACCTTTCCATGGAACGCCTGGGTTAGCAGGGGGGCAGCGCGCAGGGCCTGCTCTGCCCCCTCCGCGCCCCGCGGAACGGGTCACAGCCGGGCGGCGACGTGGCCGGGGTCGCGCTGCCCCCCGCCGCCCCCCGGCATCTCTCCCGGTGAGCCTCTGGAGAGTGGCACTGCTCCGTGCTCTTCCCGGAGCTCATCTCAAAAAATCACCACCGCTGCTCTCAAAATGATGAGCTGACGCCTAAAGAACAAGCGCGGGTCTGCGAGTGTGCTGGGGCAGAACGGAGGCAGATAAACGACAAATGCCTTTTTATATATAGATAGATATATATACATACATATTTAAATAGCTTGTCTCGGCGGTCGCCCCGTCCTGGCTGAATGCCCCTAGACTCTCTCTCTCCTTCCCCCCCCCCCCAAACTCTGCAGAACAATTCGTTGAGAAATCCTCTTGCGCCCAGCCTTTGAGCGATTTATCCAGCCTGGACCCTCACGGGGATTTTAGCAGCAGCCCTTCGTCCCTGTGCACCGAGCCCCTCATACCCACCACTCCCATCATCCCCAGCGAGGAGATGGCCAAAATCTCCTGCAGCCTGGAGACCAAAGAGCTCTGGGACAAGTTTCACGAACTGGGTACCGAGATGATCATCACCAAATCCGGGAGGTAAGGCTGAGCAGCCCCGGGTTTTTCCTCCGGGCAGCTTTCAAAAAGTGGCTTTGGTCAGGGGGGAATAAGGCAAAGCAACAGAAACCCCGCGGGTTTTGTATCGGGAGAGCAGCAAGGCTGGGCTAAGGGGAGAGGAGGAGGAGGGTGAAGCCCCTTATTTGCCGCAGCTCCTCGGCGGGCCCGGCCCGGCGCTGCGCGGTGCGGTGCACGGAACCCCGCTGGGGCAGAGGGAGAGGCGGTCCGGGGCGGCAGCGGGGCGGATGGAATCCATCTGAGGGGTCCCAGTGGATGGGTAGAAATGTTGTTTCCCTTATAATTCGGTCTGTAACAAAAATACCGCAGTGATTTTTGCGGGGCTGGGTTGCTACAGACCAAAGGAAACGCGGGGACGTGGGGAAGTAATTCGGTCAGAGCATAGCTTGGTTTGTTCTTTTCACTCGGTTACAAAAACGCGCATAAGAATCCCACGCCTTCTCGTAATCTCAAACTATGCCGTTTCGTCAGTAAAGCTTTTGGATTTGAGTCAGTCAAACGGAGTCCGGAGAAGCCAGATGTTTTTTCGGGTCTTGTAATCGCCCAAGTTACTTTTTATTAATGTAGTTCCCTGACGATATTTTTTTTCCTAACTGGTGAGATTTATCGGCATATTTTTTTTTAAATAATATTTAAAAAAAAAAAGTAGGTAAAACCCCTGCAATCTGAAGTTCAACATTTCAAATTGTTCAAAGGTATTTAACTTTATTTCTGGTCTACAACATAACTTTACACTTTTAAATTTTGTTTTGTCAAAACTTAAGTACCGAAAAGTAAGTTTAGTTTTGAAAATTCCTCTCAAAAATATCGTGAGCAGGCTTAGAAGAACACTCATCCAAAATATGTGAGAATAATAACGGAAATAATTTCTGCAATATTTCCCTAACAGTAGTATGGATGCCATAAAAATTAAAAAAAAAAACCAAAACCAACTTTCTAAAGATTTATGTACCTTAGGTACAACTATTTTCTGAAATCATTGTGTACTTTTAACTAACAGGCAAACAGTATATTTCTCCTTTACTTTTTAATTTTTACCATTTTTTTTTCCTTTTTGCTTTCCAAATATCATTGGGATTTCAAGCTGCTTTTTCTCTGCCTATTGGAGAGACACAAGGTTTAACTTCCACCATGCTTAAGCAGAATCAACAGATGCTTTTAGTTTTTACAGGTGGTTTAAATATAATTCTTACTTGTATGAGCTTTTCAGAAACTCTCTTATTTCTGTTCTCTATCCGCATATTTATTTTCTGATTTGCCTTTATTTCAGGAGAATGTTTCCAACGATCAGGGTTTCCTTCTCGGGAGTGGATCCTGAGGCCAAGTATATTGTGTTGATGGATATAGTTCCTGTGGACAATAAAAGATATAGATATGCCTACCACAGGTCTTCCTGGTTAGTGGCTGGAAAAGCTGACCCTCCTCTCCCTGCAAGGTTTGTAGATTTTACTGCTGATCTTTTATTTTTCTTTACTTTTCTTTTTTATTTCCTTCAAGAAATACTTCCTATTGATTTTTCCATGCTGTTTGCAAACAGTGCTCTGAGATCTTGAGTCCATGCTCAACAGTTGGTTGCAAAACTGATTAATTTTCTGTGATGCAGAATCTGGCCTCAAACCTGTGCTTGAGGTTTGATTTATACTGAGTGTTCCAAGGCATGCAGAATTTGTTTAAGGGTTCTTTTATACAAATGTTGTTTGGTTTTTATTTTTTTAAATTAAGTTTATCTTGGTTGAGATAAGAAAGCTTGAAAAAAAATTATTTGTCCCTTGGCTCGGCCCCTCCCCCCCAGTATTTGACCCCATAATTTAAAGCGATTCAGGTACCACTAGCCAAGCCAAAGTGGAAATACTACACTACAGTTCAGTGCTGTTTATGCTTGAAATTATATTATTTCTCTAACATATCCAGCATTTGCTAACCAAGAATTCTATTCTTGCTTTTAGTCATCTCATAGACAGCAGGCAAAATACCGATCAGTTCTACAGCACAGATACCTTTTTTTTTTTTTGCTTAAGAAATCATGACATATTCTGAGACATCAGGAAAAAAAATCAAATAATTTCTCTAAAATTAATTCCTTTTTCTATAGAGAAAGAAATGCTGTAGAAATTAAATTTCTAAAATCATTCAATTAATGTAATTAATGTATGATTCCTTTCATCACTGGGCAACTGAGGCTGCAGCACTAGGCTGTATGATGGGAAGGCACTTCAGCGGAGACCCACACTTCATCATATTCAGCCCAACACTTCAGTACGTACTTAAGTCCCCAAGTCCAGTAAGACTGCAGCACATGTCGAACGGCTTTGCTGAGTCAGAGCCGGAGATATGAAAATAATGGGGATGCCTCTCTGACTTCAAAGAAACTTTTTGTGGAAGGCTCTGCACAGGGATACGGCTCTGCTCCAGGTGGCTTAGCCTGGGGTTAAGAACTCACCTATTACAGAGGTAGAAATTAGAAGTGAAACACAAGAAATGGAAACAAATTTTTTGGTGTGTGAGCATAGGCACAAAATACTGCACAATTTCCTTATATAAATAGTTGAACTGAAATCTTGGTGACTAGTGATCTCTGGAAGGCTGCTCAGGGAAGTAAACAAACAAAAAGCACAACCGAAGAAGCTGTGATTAAAGACAGCAACCTAGGAGTTATGTTGGCTTTGTTTTCATGGCCAAAAACTCCTTTTTGCAATGTGGTTAACGTCTGAGGGCTTCATTTGACGTATTGTAATGGGCACTGATCGAAACCTTCTCCAAAGGAGTGAGCATCAAAAGAAGAAATAACAGAAGGACAGAAATAGTTTTAAGGCAGGGTTCTCCCCTTCTTTTTTTCTGTGTTCACGCCCCTTTTGGGATACCTTTAAATAGATGCTAATTTGCACTTTATCTGGCACAGTCTAGTTCAAAAAGGAAATACAAGAACATAAGAGGCTGATCCTTGTAATAATTAGCAACTGCCCTATTGAGTGTTTTAAAGTTGGGGTCAAACCTTCTTGAAGTTTAATAGTTATTATCATTGTACTGTGGTAGCTCTTTAGGGTCCTCAATGGATCAGTACCCCGATGTGCAAATGTGTATCTGTGCTGTTCCATTTTCAGGATACTTTGCCTCTATGTATAAATGTACACCTTTCCTCTTTCATTTTCAGGATGCTTAGCCAAAAAGACTATTGATCATATCACAGGCTTAGATCACTTTTTCTTTGTATGAACAGTACTTAAATATACATTTATGCACTTTGTCCTTTCTATGTGTCTCTACGGTGAGAAAAAGGATGTCAAGAGGTTCAGTGTGCCAATGTTTGCATTACTAGTGCTTCTTCTACAGTGTTAATGCATCTTCTGAGGTGGGAGTCCTCAGTCTTGAACAGATTAAAATCCTCACATCTTGAAACGAGTTTGGTCCTGCTCCAGTAACAGGAACCCTTAATGAACTTATGATTTCTTGTCCTCCAAACACGCAGTTTCAGCTGTCTGTACTTGAGGAGTGTCAGTGAGGGGCGTATGTGTGCTTAGTGTCTGGACTGGTAACCAGGTGCTTACTCCCCACACACATCACTGCCTACATCTGCACAGGCACAGGGGAATTATTCAGGAGTTGCATTGTGCATGGGTGCAAGAATTTGCAGGATTGAACCCCTTAGATGGTTTGCTCTTTCCATTATAAAAATAATTTTCAACACTAAGAGAGTTTTGTATTGTTTTTTGGGGTTTTGTGTTTTTTTGGTTGTTTTTTTTTTTTTTTCAAATTAACAAGTACTCTGTGATTCTGTTTGAAAGATTAGCCCTTCAGGGAACTTTCTATTAAAACCAGTTTTATCCTTGTCTTCCTGCTGTCAATGTTGAAGACAAGTTTATGTTGCAACCAACACTTAAATAAAAATACTTTTCAGAGACACTTTTGGAAATCTTCTAAAGTGCTATCTGGGGATAGAGTTACTATGTGATATTTTATGTTTGTCTTCCACATTGCTAAGACTGTGTGAAACATCAGTTTAGCATGTACTTTTGTTTGATCTTCCTTTTTCACCTCCTTTCTTTACTCAAAAGTTTGTCACATTTTTTTACCTGTATTTGTCTACAGTAATTTATGAAGTTATAGTGTTTACACACAGAGAACTCTAGGTAGGAAGCCTTTAAAAGGTATTATATTTTTCAAATTATTTGAGACCCTATAATAAATAAAAGTAGCATACATGGAGCTTGTGAGACCAGACCAACTGGTAAACTAAATAGAGGGAGTGTGGTATTAGATCACAAAATATACAAGAAAGAAGCAGTACCTAAACCTTGCACATATCATGAAACATCATATACTGTGGAGCAGATTCATACCCAAATATGGCTCCAAAATCCTTTGTGAGTCAAAGCAAGCAGCCCCTCACATCTGGCTGGCCTTAGGCAGCTGAGCCCACACGAGCTTCTGGGGGAGCCTCGTGTGCTGCACTGGAATGTGCATATTTATCTCTTTAACCTGTTTGCTCATGGTCTTGCCAACAACTTCGGCTTCAGAAAGCAATATGTCAACCCTCTTCTCTGAGGTGTACAAGCCTGGCTGTAGGAGAAGTGTGTGAAATAGGTGTAGCTCAGCAAGTGGAGCCCTGTGTTGCACTGGAATTGATGATGTGTAGCAAATGGATAAATTAAAATTAGGTCTGTTATTACACTTCTATAACTGATATTCTGGTGCCATCCTTCAGTGATTTCCCTGTTAGCACTCTGCCAGCATACAGGCACTTGGTAGTTTTAAAGCAGTGACAAGCATTAACCATTGATGATTCAAAACAATTGTGCTCAGCTTTTCGACACATGAAAGTCTTTACTCATTCCCCAGCACATATTTGAAATACTTTGCCTTTTTGGTCCCAATTAGCCAAATCTTGCTGAGCCTGACATTCTGTGATCACAATAAACATTATTAGTTATCCAGACATTCAAAATTAGGATCAGGCTCCAAAGAGAAATGTCACAAGGCTGGCTGAAACATTGGAGGACATTTTTGTGACTGTTTTGCCTTCTCTAATTCAGGACTCTAAAGACTGAGATTTTCACAGCTTTTTCAGAGGAAGGCAAAGTTAATTTTCATGAAAGCTAACATTCTTTTGACATAACAGGGTTCCAGGTCTTAGGTTTTCTGATACATCATCATTTTTTATGAGCCTTGCAGTGCAATCAGCAGAGTCAATAACAATGAGGACATCTACATGCTAGGAATATTTTATTGCAACAGGCCTAGCATCCCGTTCATGAACATAGCTAGAGCAGCCAAGCTGTGCTTCAGATCAATGTAAGGAAAACATCCTGCACATCTGAAGTGAGCTGTGCCTGTAAAACTTTGGTTTCATTGTGACTTGGGGATTCTGCCAGCAAAAATGGAGAGTGCAGAATTAAATCTCCATCGTCTTAGAGCAAGAGAGCTGTGCTCCCTAGTGTCTTTAGTATGGTCATTCCTTGATTAGGGATCAGTGTAGTCTATTGGGGAGTTACACCCAATCATTTAGTGGTTTTTCCATTCTAAAATTGTAGCCCAACAACGAGAACAAATGTTTATCTTTCTAACCTCACATCTCAGTGTGTCCCACCCACCTAATGGAAGAAATCCATTCATGTGGCCAAAGATATCACCCAAAATGAGAGTCAGGCCTCGGGGAGTGATAACTAATGCAGACAGAAGCAGAACAGGGCTGGTTTGCACTAGCTGAAGGTCTAGTCCAGCTCTTAATTCACTATCACAAAAGAACATTTGAGTTAATAATTTTCAGCAATATATTATTCCTATAAAATCACTGTTTTTAAATAGCCTGGCACTTGTAATTAGTCTAGTCATAATGTATATATCATTGTATCTACATGTCTTCTTGTTTCCTTTTCTTCTGCTTAATTTCCCAAGTGGTGGATTGTTAATTACAGAGCTGCAATTAATTATTCATGTCAGACCACTGTGCTGGACTGCAGCCTTCAACTTCTTATAAACAGATGTCACCACAGCGAACGTGTGATCGAGTGCAGGTTAAAATCATTATCACAGCTTAATGTTACAAATAAAGAAAAATGCATTTTTATCTACATTCCCCCGTTATCTCTGTAATGACACCATGTTTTTTCTCTTGGTTCTGTAGTCATTGTTATTTTAAGTGCTTGTTAGTACAGCTGTGGGGAAAGACATGATCAATTTTTCTTTTGGGAAGAGACACAATAGCAAATGTTAGTTAATGTCTCCATTTTAGATAACTGGATAAAATAATAGGTATGGTTAGGGAGCAGTCTAACACTCAGACACAGGATTCTTCATTAGGTTCTAGTGAATTAAATAAGTCATCTGCTTTACTGTCTTTCATTATTAGCTGTTTTTGAGGCATTAATTAATTTGGGGGAGATGGTGTCTTGTTCTAGAAGCAATTTGTATTACCCTAAGCTGTCGGGAAATCTGTGTCTGTGAAACTACTGCATATCCCAAAAGCAAGATGATACATGCTTTTTAATTGCATATGGAGGTGATGCCCAAGCACAAACCAAGAGGTGGGATTTTTTATGAGCAGACCTTCTCCCTGTGTTTTTTAGGTTATATGTGCACCCTGACTCCCCATTCACAGGAGAGCAACTGCTGAAGCAGATGGTGTCCTTTGAAAAAGTGAAACTCACCAACAACGAGCTGGATCAGCACGGCCACGTGAGTAGCCCTCATGGTGTGAATGGGTAAAGGAACATCCATGGGGGAATTGCTCACTTGTGCCACAGGGCTAAGCTTGCAGGAGAGAGACTGAAATGGGGAAAGGTTGTTATGGCTCCCACATTACACCACTCCTGGCCAGCCCTTAGCACTACAGTGGAGGAAGATGTTGTGTGAAGCTTGAATGTGTTTGGTTTAATACATTTAAGGGCTCCTTTGGGTTCTTCTGTTGTTGAGGAATAGGCAACTTAAAAATCAGGGGTTTTTTTTATATTTTATAAGGTAGAGCCCGGGTCAACGGTTCGAATCATGCTCCTTCTCTCATCAGAGGCAGAACATCCATCAGAGACAAGTTCAGGGTGGATATAAGCATCACAGTAAGGGATAGAAGGAAGGCAGATGAGCCATTTGTCATGCTTCTGCTTGCATTTTGTGACTTGGCAGTATGCTCTGCCACATGCAATGGCCAGCAAACTCATGTGCTTTTACATGTGTGATTTGAAGCTCCCTCTCACTTCAGGCAAGAGCTCCTTTACTTTCAGACTCATCGCAGCCTGGGCATAGAGTCAGAAGAAAATACTGACGTGACACCAAAACAGGGCCTATAGAATTATAAGAATAAATGTGCCTCAGTTGCCTTTGAGATAACTGTAGGTTAACTGCAAGTCAAAGTGCCCAAGTCTGGACTTGGGCCTCTAGAGGAGCAGGTACAGATCTGATTGGTGCCAGTTTATTGTCACAAGCCCCAAGGCTGGAAGCTGGTAAATAGGATGCAGAGCTGCTGGCCATGGTTTCCTGCTATCCTCCATTAGAGGGAACAACTCCTTTAGTTACCTGACTGTCTACTGGTAGGTGGTAAGAAAATGTATTGTCTCTCCTGTCCTCTCCCCTAAAGTGACTGTGAAGTGCAGGATTGACTTGGTAGGGCATCCAAATTGCAAAGAAAGAACTAAAAGTGTTCCTTCTGGGCTTGGTGGTTCTCTCAGGGAAGGCAGAAGGAGCAGGGGGATGGATTTGAAAGAGTTGTTGGCTGAGAATAGGGCAGTTCAGAAGAGAGAGATTAAAGGCAGTGTTAGTAAATGAGGTGTTGTGAAGAGAGGAGTGATTTTGAATTCTAAAGCATTTGTAGCGGTAACTAATTTGTATAGCTGAATAATTAGGGTATACAATGTATCAGAAACCCCTTTCCTATTGTGGCATTTATTGCCCGGACTGTGTGAAACAGTGGCCATTTGTCTGACCTGTGTTCTGTGAAAATGTTTCTCATCCAAAAGAGAATTTTTACTAATTTCAGGACCTGAGAATTGAATCACAGCCACAATCATTTAAAATACATCCCAGAAATAACAAGAACAAAAGTATTTTAAAAACCCCAAGCAAACAAAAGAAAGCCCAGAAAGCCTTGTGTTGTTCTTTTGTAAAGATCCATTTGTGGGTACATTGTTCTTGAATCCAGTTCCCACCGTTGTTCCTTTCATGACTGGTGGAGAATGTATTTTTTTTCCTCTCTTTTATTTCATAATCCGTAGAAGGGCAAAGCTGAAGATTTGTGGGCTCTATCACCGAGTGATGATAGAGCAGTATACGTGCGCACTTAAAAAGAAGCATTTTTCATCATAACAGGGGCCATGTGTGCCTCTAATAAAGGGCTTGCAGCAGTATATTGCAAGCTAGTTAGGAGCAGTGCAGTTCCCAGAAGCCCAGATGAGTATAAAGAAGAAGTAGGTTGGAGAAGCTGTCGGGAACAGAGATATGACAGAGCAAGAAGATGTAATTGTCTCAAATACAGGCAGTGGGAGAAAATGATCCGTAGTGTTTGAGATAAAACCTTCCCATTAATTTCCAAAGAAGCAGTAGAGGTTGATCCCATTCTTTACACAAAGGCAACGTGGATGGAAAGTTTTGCGTGTTCAGTTAAGAATAAGCCCTGAAGGCTTGATCCTGTGTTGAGATTTGCCTGACAGGTATTATGCCTTCATGGAGCACTCCCTTTTTAATATTTTGTGAGTTTTTATGTTCCAAATTAGGGTATCAGGTTTTATATGAAGCCTTATTGAAGCTATGTAAATACCACCATTGGATGATCAGTAGAATAAAGAAAGAAACTAATTCTCTGGAGCCTTCAAGGAGGGCTTACTGTGCTATGGCCCATGGCATTTCTGAACTCCTGTGTACTAAGAGAAGAGGAGAATTGAAGCACCATCCAAATTCTCTCCCTTCAGTTTGAAAGAGCCAGTCTTTACTGGTGAGAAGTTTTTAATTATGTTTGATAAAGTGTGTTGGTTCCTGAGCAAGTTTGGATGACCTAAAAGATGCCTTTGGATACAAGTTATAGGTAGAGAAGCTGGATCCAACCTGATTCCATCTTGTTCTAGTTGCTTTCTTTCTTCAACCTCTAGAAGACAGTTTTGGGAGTTCAGGTAATTGTGGTGTTTTTTTTTAAGGTGGTCATTTCCTAAAAATGATTCTGGAGAGAAGAGAGGCCTTTGTTTGTTCTAGCATTTGTTTGTTTTCTCCTATTCCGAGACTTCTGGAGCTGGCAAGCATTTCTGCATGTGTACCTTCAGCAGCATGTATAACCCCATAGCTATGCACATATTCTCCCCAAGCATCAGGCAGAAGTCTTATCTCTGTGTGCATGACATACAGCTTGCTCTGTGGAAATGCTTTCAGATATCCTTACCAGAGGAAGGAAATGGCTCCTATCTCTGGATTTTTATAGCCGAGTGAGTAATTCCCATTTTTCTGGCTGTGAAACATTTATGAATGTGACTTTTTTCTCCAGATTTCTGGTGATGTTTTTCACACAGAGTGCTTTCTTTAGGACTTCTGGTTGCACTTTGTTGGGGTGGCATAGTTTCTGGTTTCTGGTGAGGTGAACCATGAGTGTATACATTATTGTAATTGCTTTTCTGGTATTTACAATAACAAAATTTAAACATATGAACGTTTGCAAAAGCAAACAGAAAGGTGTGAACATGGCCAACAAATAATTGTGAAAGCAGGGATTTTGGAATAGCCACAAGGAGTTATGCCCAGGATTTTTTAGAGTCAACCACACAGAAGTTAGGAACTTCCCTGTTTTCAGAAAGAAAACTTTGCCCGGTAATGCTATTCTTTGGTAAATATGGAAGCAGCATTCACAGCACAGTTCCTGGATTCAAAACCACCTTCAAAGTTTGCAGCTGGCATCCAGATTGCCTCTAGTGACTGGTTTGTAGCCAGTGGGAGCCAGATGCCTACAAACCTGCCTGACCTTACAGCAATCAGGATCCTGTAAGGAGGGATCCTGGTCATCTGCCCAGCTGCAGGCTGTCAGCACAAAGGTAGATGGGGTGGCTGGGGGCCTGTGGCTGGGGGGCTGCTGTGAGTATATGTGCACCTGATGTTTCTTTTGGGGCATGCCAGTGTAAATATCACAGAGCTGGCATCAGGGATTTTCTGTTATCTACACCATGTGGGCAGGGCACTGCTTGGACTTTGAGACCACTCTTGGAGGCTACTCTGTGAGGTACACCCCGTGTATCTAAATCGTTTGGGCTGTTTTGATGGTCCTAACATAAGAAGTTGCATGGATATGAAGGGGTATCTTTGTGCTCACTTTATTATCACTGAGTATTACAACATTAGCAGCTTGTGTTGGGGGGTAGGTGGAGCACTACATGTACAGACCCTCACATAAAGGAAATAGTGACCTTAACCTTGACCATTGATCTTTTGTGACCTCCTGGCTGTATTTGATACTTGTTTTGTACCTGAATGACCAGACTTACCTCTGGTGGGAACGAGCAAGGTAGAGCATCGTGGCAGGGGATGTTATATTTGTGCACTTTAATGTTTGGAAAACTTTCATAAAGGATTATGTGGTCTTGTTTTAGAAATGTAGTTTCTTTATCACAATTTGCATTCACAGAGGAGTAAAGGCAAGGGCATATGTGGGAGCTACTCTGTCACAGCTTTTTCCTCCTTCCACTCGGCTGCTGCTCAGATGGAATGCCTTGGTGTCGATATCATAGCCATTAAAGGCAATAGAAAGTACCAAGTTTGTGGGCCAGCCCTTCAGTAAGCTCATCACCATGCATATACCCTCCTTTAAAATGTCTTTTCCATCTGCCTAGAGCACTCCAAGTGATTAAGATGGTAAGACAAAATTTTACGTAGAGACGGAAAAGTGATAAGGGTATTAAAGGCAAGGTCCATGGCCATTGCGTGTGTGCCTGTATAAAATAGTGAAGTGCTTTGAGAAAGGACTGAGTTGGTAAAAGCAGACATGCAACATTTTAAGGGAAATGGTTCCCTGTCACTGTAATGACTTTCTTGGTGCTGTGTGCCTTCCCCCAAAGTCCCAGTATGAGTCTTGTTAATATTTGGCCCCAAAGGAGCAGTAAATAAGAGGCTGGTGGAAATTGTAGCCAAGCTCTCCACTCCAATCCAATGTGCAACCTTTCTCATTGACTGAGTTAACATGAAATACTGCACCATTTCTGCTGTGTTTCAGTTGAAGTTAACGCTTCCTGAGGAATGCACATTAGCTATTCCAGATGTACGGAGCTGACTGTAATGTCGTTATGGCCCCTGCAAAATAGAACCACCCACACCAATGCCAATTTCGTCTTGTGACTGTGATTATATCCAAAACAAGGGCTAGTGTGAGCTGAGCTCTTTATTTAATTCTTATATTGTAATACTGTGGTTAGAGGCAGCCAAACAGGCCTCCAGCCAGTGGTAACTGAAGCAAGTGACACTCTCGGTTTGACTCCAGTGAATGTTGAAATTGGTTAGTTGGTACCTTTGGTAGGTTTAGAATTGTTTTGGGAGCTTGTAAACAATTATTAATGAGGACAGAATAGCAAAACCTTGTCATTTTGGGGTTCTGCACTAGTTTCCCTCCTTGCTGTCATTTTTGGTAGTCTGCGGTAAAGAGCATCTATGAAGTAATTTGTTTTAAAGGTTTGCCACAGTGAAAGGATCCATGGAGTTTTATTTTTGGTCAGCCGGTTTGGGCTGCTGCTGGTGGTGGGTTTTTGGATGGGCCTTATTTTTTCTGTCGTTTTTTTCAGAGGGATTTGTGACTGTTTTCATTCTGCACCTGCACATTTTTGCAAGGGGGGACTCTTGGTCATTAGCTTTCAGGAGTTACATATTTACACCTGCAAAACGGGGCACACTCTGGGAGTAACTAATTCTGTGTGTAAAAAACATCTCATCTGTAGGAACAGGTATTTATGCTTCAAAAAATGCATGCTCACCAGTGGCGTAGGAGTGAGAGGAGACTAGCTCCTGGGATGCCTGCTTTTTCACCTTCATTTCCTGGAACTACCCAAAGGAGCAGGAGAGTTTTGTTATGAAAACCAGCCCCTGGCTAGTTAGATTTCAGATGTCTTCCCTGCAGTGTTAATTAGATGGGGTTTTTTCCCCTATAGTTTTATAGCCGTCGAGGGTCCTGTCAACCTTCCTCTCAGGACAGTGCTGTGTCACTCTTTCTTGCAGATCATTTTGAACTCCATGCACAAGTACCAGCCAAGGGTACACATCATTAAGAAAAAGGATCACACAGCTTCTTTGCTAAATCTGAAGTCAGAAGAGTTCAGGACGTTTATCTTTCCAGAGACAGTTTTTACTGCTGTTACCGCCTACCAGAATCAGTTGGTGAGTACAGTTGCTAATTTTTACAGTTTAACTAAATCCCACCCTGCCAAAAACTCCTTTTTGCCCCATCGAAACTAGGAAAGTTTCTGACATAACCTACCTTTCCATGATAATCTTTTTCACATTCAGGAGTAATTCTTAAATATATGGGTAGTACTACTGACTTCAAAGAGCCATAAGGATTATTTACGAGAGTAAAGATGACAAGTAAGAGGCTTTCTTTCGTCTTCCCTTCTGTCTACACAAAGCTGTTTGCATATTAACATTTAGTCATTTTCTAATTATAGCTCATTAAAGAACTATTCTTATTTGCAGTGATCTTTCATGCCACAAGCTATGAGCTGAGAGAGATTCTGGTTTGCACATGATGATTTCATGGGCTTAAAAAGTTGACTAATTAAACAGTAAGGCTTAAACGTAAGGAAAATCACTCAGAGATATGCTTTTCAGAGGCTGCCCAGATTACATCCAGATGTTTGAATTTCAATTTGCATGCTAGTGAATAATATATACAAAATGGAGGAGATCATAACAATGGATTGTTAATGAGTAATTTTAGGAAGTGTATAAACAATAAGAGACCAGAGGCTCTGCTTGACAGTGGATTGGGCTTTAATGTTTAAGTCAGTAGAAATAAGTTGTTGCCTTCAGTGTGACTCAGAGCATGCATTAAGGGCTTAATGACTATGGCACTTTGAAAATAAACCTATTTCCCTCTTTTGTTCCCACAAGTTAAGAAAAATATAAGTACTCTCCAAGCACATGGGCAGGCAGCATCACAGAGTCAATGTACCTGATGGATTATTTAAAGAAGTCGGCATTTCTTAATATGAAGCAAAAGTAACTGGTTTTGAAATGCTATGAATAAAAGGAAACTACTGCATAGAAGGCCAATGAAGCTCTGAATATAATGGTAGTAATATTAAGTCAGTCCTATTACAGACACCACATCCTGCTTTAAGGCTTCAATGTATTGATTTTAAACTCAGGTTTGTATCTGAATGCTGCAGAAAACACATTCAGCACCTGGCAATCTCAAGAATATGATGTTTGGACTGGCAGTTAGATTTTTTTCATGTAACTTTCTGTAGAAACCAGCAAAATAGTAACAGGCACAAAAACAGCTAAACCTGGAATTTATTTCTGTAGGATGGATTTTTGTCTACAGATGATATTTACACCAGAGATGTTTCTAAACTAACCTTCCCAAAGCACATACATTGAGTCCTGGAAAATTTCTCAATGGAACATCTCCGGAACCCCTAGAGGCTGATGTTGTCATTTTATTTATGACTAATGAAAATGGAGCCTTTTTTCATTTTTGCCATTTCTTTCAGAACTGTTTTAAGGAGGGATTGATTACATTTCTGGAGGTTATTAGATAAAAGCTAAATACATTACACTTTCAACAAACTATCTCATAATTTAAGATTTAAAGGGCATGCATTTATTTAAACAGTCAAACCACTGCCACAGAGTTGAATTGTAGGTCAGATTTCATTTTAAAATGCTTTCTAGCAGATGTTCTCTGATTGTTTGTGAGACAGTCTCTCAGGAAGAATATGGCCATAAATGATTGTGAGTCTCATCTGGCTTTGGTGGATACAAAAAGTTTCTCTTGTGATGTCATACCAAAACTTTAATATTAGGAAAATGGAAGTTTGATTGGTGAAAATATGCTCAAGAGATGAATAGACATCCTTATTGTTCTGTAGTGCAGTTGGCTTGGTGTGTTGGTGATCTAAGTCAATGGGACTAGTTAGAGCTTGTCTTTTTTCAACGTAGTTTTCATAATGCTGCCATAAAAACATTCACTGTACGTGAGGGACTAACTTTCCACTCTATGCAACATCACCGTGAGTCAAGGGCTTATGGATATCCTGGAATTAAAATGAGACTATAACTAACTTTCAGAGCTGTTTCAAGGTCCTTGTGATAAGGCTGCAGGGTTGTTTCCACCAGTTGTACCTGTGTGATGAGACAGCCTCAGACCCCTGACCAGTACTGAGGTCCCATGGTGTTTGACCAGCCCACTGAAGACCATTAATTAAAAACTCAGGTTTTATCTTTGTCAGCACGTCCCTTCCTCTCTGTGTTTCCCTCCTGGAAGACCTCTTTCTCAGAATTAAAAGTTGGGTTCAGTTGTCCTCTTTGTCTTACTTTTTTTATTTTGGAGGAGAAGCCACACTGTTTTGAAATACCTTTGTTTGATGAGAGCACTTTATTGTTTGAGGATTTGGAAAAGATCCTTTCTTTTTTTTTTTCTTTCCTGAGTCTTGAGGCCCAGGTATTAAAAATGATGTTATGGCCTCCTCAACATAGTTTTTTTGGAGGAAATTTAGGCTGAGAAAGCCTCTTAATATGAACTGTTGAGAGCTGTTTATTTTCATGGGCTTACGCTGGAGTTGATGGCATTCACTGCCTTGCAGGATGGTCCTGTGTTGTACCTCATCAAGCTATAACTCCCACTTACAATTTTATTTTTAACTCTTGGAAGGAGAGCGGCTGGAAAATCCAGACATCTCAGGTTTTATTCACCAAATCTAAATTGGTTGGACATATAGAAAATTTGGCAAGGACAATAGTGTATTTTTTTCCTGCTTCCCAAAAATACACATTGAAAGCCACTACCATGTGCCTGAGAAGTTTCACTGCAAAGTTAGGGGGATACTTTGCAGCAGAGGGATTCCTAGTCAATGTGTTGCTCTGTTGGAATAGGAAGGCTGACTGGATGACTGGACAGGTTTGTAGAGGTTTGCAGCTGCTTTTGAATAAGAGATTTTTGATTGCAAGACCTCTCATTTTTCAGTACTCTGATAGTTTCAGTGGGGTTACTCCTTTAATCCAGGTTCAGTCACTTTAAATATGAGTTCTCCCCAAACTTCTCCTTCCCTTCCTCAGCCTCTTCTCATACAAAACCAGTTAAACTGCCCAAATGTGATGGCTGGTAGGCCTGGCTGATAACATTCCCATCCCAGAAAAAAAAAAAAGAAAAAAAAGAAAAAAGGGGTGCTGATCTGAAGCCACGTCTTCAGGTCTGCAGATGGCAACTCCTAGTCTGGGCTCTTAGCAGTTCATGTGCAGCTCCACCAATAAGGCTTAGCTGTTAGGAGTGTGATTTGCATTGCTTGAGGAAAAGACAACCTGATTGATTCTGGTAAAGTATTTGGAAGCTGTAATGCTGTACGTGGGTGAGTTCCTCCTGCTCTGGGCAACATGAAGGCTGAGCCTGGTGTATCTTTGGGTCTTTCCATTGCCATATGTGTAATACACCCTGGTTTGCCTCAGCTGTGCGGTGTCTTGAGAGTAGCACACACACAAGGAACATGGATAAAATTAGCAGTGAATTCAAGAGGATGGATTGGTTGACACTTTGTACGCTGCAAACACTATATTCATGTAATGTTGCTCCTTTCTGTGTTTCCAGATAACTAAGCTGAAAATTGACAGCAACCCTTTCGCTAAAGGATTCCGTGACTCTTCCAGACTCACTGATATTGAGAGGTAATGGGGACTTTCTGTTTACTTTGCATGCAGATAAGATAAAGAGAAGAGACAGTTTGTAGGAAAAGCATCCTTTCAACTCCTCAGAAGCTATGCATTTTAATGTTATCTTATTGCATATAGTAAGACTCCACCACCTCCTTTAAAAATACTTATAAACTTTATAAAGAAAGAGCTGTTTTGAGTTTTGACATCTGTTCCAGTTGGGGCCAATATATTTGTCTTCCTAAGGGGGCTTCTTGAAGGGGGGAGAGGGTCAGTTTTACAGCTTCAAAATGAAAAGCTTTTTTCTTATCATGCCATTTAATCCTATTGAGGGCTGTGAATTGGGTCAATGGGAAACAAGGGCAGTGGTCCTGTGAAAAACATCTTTACACTCCCCAGTGCTCAACACAGTGAAAAGAAGAGAGAAGAGCTCCCAAAATACACTTCAGCAGTCCCAGACTCTGAATTAGCAATTATTGCCATCAGGATGAATGCAATAACTCCCACTCTGACAACAAAGATGCCATTTTTGTTTCGCAAAAATTGATTGCAGGCTGCACTGGGGGAAAGCTTTATCTGGAAACTGTTGAGTTTTGTGTCTGTACAGCTCATTACAAGCAACTGCTGCCATGGGGACAGAAGCATTAACCCACAGCTGAGTAGTAAATAAACTTCAATCTCTTGGCAGCTTTTCAGCACATCACATTTTTATGATATCGTGTCAAATAATTTGGCAAATGAAGCAAATTAAGCTGCCTGTGTCCTTTAGGCTGGAAGAGAACTCGATGGAGATGGATATAACACATCCAAATTTTCCTATGAGCACACAATCATGAAAGAAAGTTTGGAGAGGCCAAAACCCTCCAGGCTGCTATGTGGGGATATCCAGATGTATATGTGAATCATCTTTCACAGGTGCATACAGGAGACAAAGTGCTCACTGGAGTCATATTCGTAGAGCTAGACAAAGTCTTTACAGCATTTCAAAAGTACATCTATCTAAGCAGGTCCATGGATGGGAAATAGTGATATACTTTATACCTTACTGGTGACTGGATCATTAGTGATCCATTGAGTAAATGGGTAAAAGAACAGTAATTTGGGGAAAGAAAGCTTGCAGCTGCAGTGCACACTTGCAAAGTTGTTGAAACTTGTTTCCTAAGTGAAAGCCTTCACCGAAAAAAAAAGGCAGATTTAATAAAAATAGCATAGCCTGCTGTATTGACAGAATGCTGAGGTAAACAACATCCAAAGCTCAGGTTTGTATCCAACAAATAGTCAAGAAAGGACCTGTTGGAAGAGATTTCCTTGTTTTACAGACAGGAGACATCTAACGATACAGCATTGCAAGGGCGGAAAGAGTCTGAACAGATAAGCTGGGAGAAAAACTTAGTTACCTCTGTGCGGATGAAGGGACTATCATGGTGCTGGATACGAAGGGAATTTTTCCAGAGGACATCTTATTATAACAGCACATGGCATGGAGTCAGCAATGCTGAGCATAAGCTGCAGTGCTCTTTTGTTTATTGATAAGTGTAAGAATAGAGCCTGAGACAGGCAGCCGAGCCCAGGCACGAATGTTACCATGAAAGATAAGGCAGACAAATGTGAAGCCTACAATAAATACAAGAAACAGAATGTGAAAAGTATTGAAATTACATTAAAACTCTGGGTTTGAGAGTCCAAGTTTGGTTAAGGTCTTATTTTGACTTAAGTTGAAAATCTGAGCCCTGATTAGCAAACAATAGTATTTTAAAATACAAAACCTGCTGCACAACACATATTATCATGAGATAATAAAAGTGTAACATGCAAGAGGGCTGGTAAGAGGTTGTTTGAGAATTTCCTAAGTTATGCAAAATGGTCCAGAAATACTAAGGGGTTTATTCTGTTCTGGAATTAAAATATTCAGGCAGATGAGAATGTAATTCTCTAAGTGCCCACTAGTTCTATAGATTTCATCTTAACACCAGCAGAATTGCTTAAAGAAATCTGAAATAAAGCAAAAGGAATAGCAAAGTGAGATATGACAAGAGGAAAAATTTCTTACTTGATGTCCATTGCGACGTGCATTACAAGTAGGTGAGTGTTGAATAGTAAAACATAACTCTTGCTCAGCCCAGTTGGAAATCTAGTTATTTCTGTAAGATAACTGCTGGAGAAAAATACTTATTTGCCAGGGAAAAGACTATGAAGGCCAAATGCACGCTTGTGCAGCTCTTGAAAATGGAATAGTTATCTAGAAGCTGTGAAAATACTTTCCATGCACTCCTCCCTAAGCAGGCCTGCATACAGCACGTGCATGAGTAATCTACAGTGTGGTGCAGCGATCCTGATGGCCTCCCGTAAAGCATCCTGTGATGTTAGGGCCAAGAGAGCACTCATTTATCGTGAGTTCCAGCTTTTCCAAATGACCTAAGTAGTGTGAAAGCGTACAGAGCTTTGTATTTCATTTCCAGGTATTTAAGCCTGCTTTTTCCTAAACAGCCTTTGGGGAGGGAAACAAATCAGATCAATTGATCTTTAGAGACCTAAAGAAATTAAATTAGTCTGGAGTCAGTTACTGCACTAAACCATCCAGTAATTGGATTGCTCCTTGTAACTGATTGAAAACAGCCTCTATCTGTAACAATATAGGGAGCTTTTCTTTATAGTAGATCTGAGAGAAAAACACATCTTTTTATGACATGATGACAGAAATTGCACTTTTTTAACCTAATTGAATATGATTTTATAAATATGTGACTTTAATGATTTCAGGCTTTCCGTTCTAGATTTACGATCCCTCTGTAGGAAATTAAAGCTGCAAATGCCTTTAGGATTAAATCTACTGGCATTGTATGTGTTGGAGTTAAATAATGTGTGTAAAGGTAGTGAAATTAGCAAAACAGTAGAGGAAGTAGGTAACAGCAAAGCTGTTGAAATGCTTGCATTTTCTTTCGTTCCTGTCTAAATACAATGGAATGGTTTTCTTGTACTCATGGCTATATATGCAAAGCTTTTAACCATTGAAAAAAATCTTTGCTGAGTTTGGTATATACAAGTTTTTAGCAGGATGCAAGATTCCTTCCACGATCAACTCTTTCCCTAATTACTTGTGGTAATCTATTTACGGCAATGGGCAGACTTTATCTGGGGCTACTGTGATTTAGATAAGTTTCTGATTCACCTTTTGATCTTTTTATGTGGTATTTACATTTCCTCTACTATAAAAAAGCTCCCACAGTGGTCATGATTGAAAAAACCAAACATTTAGCAGCAATTGCCAGAATGTGAAGCTTAACATGCTGTGGTGTTGACTATGGGATGCCAAATGCAGTGATGGGGATGAATGTGATATTTTTTAATGGTAACCTTTGTGAAAAAAGACTAATACAGGTTTTCTAATGAGAAATTCACTCTGGAGATAAGATTTCAGGGAGTACCTTTGTGCTTTTGCTGAAGAAAAATCTACCAAAGATACAAGGAATGCAGAGGCAGAACCCAACAGATGGATTTTTTTTATCTTGAGTATGAATTTGTCTTTTAAATTGTTCTGAAGAATTAGCCTGTTAAAATTAAAGAGGCAAATAAAACCATCGTTGTTACATACCATTCAAAAAATTCAGTGAAAAAGGTGATAATTTCAAGAGCATGAGTCAACAGAAAACTACTGAATCATAAAATAATGATCCAACAAGAACTGACAGATCATAATCATGACCTGAACATGCTTGTTTATTTGACATTTCTTGTTTATTTGCTTGTATGTGATAGGCAAGTTCAGGGTGTGGACTTGTAACTATTAAAGACAATTAAGTGAGTATACCCATCTGCACAAGTCCAGTAATGCTTCTGGGAGGTAGAGACATACTTCAAGAGGCAATATGGAAAAGTATTGGTTGCACACCTAAGCAATTTTTAGGCAGAGAAGGGAAGGATGGGGGTAGGCAGGGTGTGAAGTAAGAGAGCTGCATCCCAACTGGATTTGCATGGTAATAAGTTCAGAATTTTCCCCTGAGGAGCTTCATGTATGAGATATGGAAACACATTGTACTGGTTTACAAGGCTGTAAGCAAAATGGATGCTAATGCCTGGATGTAGGCACTGCCCATCTAAAGTATGAGTCAAAGCCATAAGCTTGATGATGTGCTGTGTACAACAAACTCTCTTTCATCCCTTCCCTGCTCTCCTCACAGACCTGACTTCCTCCCCATTTCCACTGCTTACTGCTCATCTAGAAGAACTTTCCTGACTCTTGAAAGCCCCCTACCAGCAGCCACAAATACACATATATACACTCTGCAATCTACTCCCATGTCCATGGTTAATTAGAGCTTTGTCATAGTTCTCCAACGACTCAAACTCCCAGATTATTTTTTACCCCCAGCTAGTTCTCAGTCTGTGAATGTCAGCAACCAGCCACAAGATATCATCTCTGATGTTTAGGTTTGGAGAAGAAGTGAAGTCCAGAATTTAGGGAGAAATACCAGAGACTCTGGTACCTAAATGCCTCATATCTAGTGCCATTCCAGATATTGCTGATGCTTTTCCAGCCTTCAGCTGCTGCTCCAAATGGGTGGGGGGATTTTCTGTATTTTCCAGATCATTCCTTCCAGACCACTGCAGATGGCTTGATGTCTTAGCACATCTTCAAAGCACTATCTGCCTTTGTTTAGACACCTGATTTATTCACTTCAAATCTGATTCCTCTGACTCTGCTTGTTGTTAGCCAGGCAACTGTTCCTTTTCATCCAGCACAAAGCCCTCTATGCCAGTTTAAACCTGTTTAGTTCCAACTTTTTAAGCATGCATACCCTGGCTCATTTTCCACTTAGATGTTCTGTTATCTAATTTTTTACTTATGCAAAATGGTATAAAAATGTTTTGTTTTTCTAGTAGTTTCTACTCACCTCATGCAGATGTAGTGTGTGCATGACAGTAGGGGATGATGTGAAATTAGATCTACGGTTTCCACCCCAGAGTGGGTTTTCCAGGGATTTCTCCCAGTCACTGTTTCAGTACTGTTCTCTCCTCACCTCTCATCTTCTGCCTACAGAAGTAAATGGTTGCAGTCACTGGGTGAAGTGGAGCTCTATGGGGCTGGCTATGTAAGATAGTTTTCTCATTTTTATTTGCAGTTAAGAGAAATGGAGTATATTGATAACTTCATAAATGTCATTACTTTTCCCATGTCATGGATTCAGCCAGGCTACGTCACATCCATATATAGCTCTCCCAGAATTGCTAGATTTTTACTGAAAGGGTGACAGTAAAAATCACTGTGGAGGTACACTTGTTCTTCTACAATCATCAAAACTTAGATTTTTCATAATTTAAGTCTCATTTCCCTTCTTTCTTAAAATTGTACGTATTCTTGGAGTAGTGCATCCATCCAACACTTGCCCAATAGTTTTGACTTCATGTGAAAGTGTTTTTTGGCTGTATATTAGCTTTTGGGCCAAATCAGACTTCAGCTCATGTAAGCCAATGTAGCCTGTAGGCCTTGTTTCATCCCTGGTTGGTTGGAGTTGTTTTAGGCTAAGCAGTAGAACAGAGCTATAATGTTTTGGTCAAGGATTTGGTCCATATCATGCCAGAGCTGAATTAGGTTCCTATGGTCAGCCTCTAATATTCATCTATCAGTGTAAGAGCAAGTATATGTAGCCAATTAATATGTCTGTATGTTTGTGCATGTGTAAAATAGCAAATAAAAGCCACAGGAACATAAAGGCTAGCAGGGGTTCTGATTACATATGTTGTTCACTCATAGCTGCTGTTACGGAAATGTATTTGTTCCTCCTGTTGTGTTGTTTTAGGTTTTTTGGGGTGATGTGTGGTCTTTTTGTTTAGTTAGTTTTTTTGTAGTTGTTGGTTTTCTAGGCTTTTTTGGGGGGGGGGGGTTTTTTTTTTTTTTTTTTTTTTTTTTACAGACTTGTTTTTAGCACTTGTGCCTTGGACAAATTAGTCATCTTTTCCCTTAAAAAAGAAGTTCTACTACAGTTTGACTTCCGACAAGTTTATTTTTGTGCTTTCTCAGTCCATTTATTCCATCTGTCTTCACCTCACCTCACTTCTGACGTCTTCTGTTATCTGGGCATTCTTCCAAACATACTAACTGGCAGCTACAAAAAAAGGAAACCTTTGAAATGCAGAACTAAAGAAGTCATTCAGGCTGCAAACTGATAATTCATACACTTTATATCCTGTTCTGTATTTTTCTTTTTGTTGGACTGAAAGGCCAAGCAAAACATGGTTGTCAGTTTTATTATTTTACTATTTTCCTGCTATTATTTTTTATTGAGATTGCCTTTCCTTATAAAGAAAAAACTAAAAAACAAAACAAAAGAAAAAAGCAACCCCATGACACTAGGAACAGGGAGCAGACTCTGAGGATATCCTTACCTTTCTACATACCTAGCACTTGGATAGAAAGAGGGGGGAAAAAGAGAGAATGCTAAGAAGCTGCTCAGTTTTGCTCTGAAATTTGTACCTCTGGTAGCCATTCCTGAAGCAGTAACTTATGCAAAGGACATAAGTTCAGAGTGCCTAGCTCTGCCACCTGCTCTTTCTCACTGCAATTTGGCTTTAGCACGTTGTATTCAAAGGAGCTTGAACCTGGCTCCCAGTTCAAATCCATGGCAAGATCTTGGGTTTGGTCTGTAAAATGTTAGTGAGTCATTTGTCAGCTACATAAGGATTTTCCTATCTATTTTTGGTCCCCTGAGGCTACTCTGTATGTACAGGGCACTATTAACTAAACAAGGCTAAACACTCAGCTTGTAGCTGTACAATATAAAGCATCCCTAACTGGAAGTTAAGTTTTGGAATCATTTGCCAGCAGGGACAAGAGTGAAATGTTTAATCAAGAGGTCAACCTGCAGAATAGCAAGATGCTCCCTGTGCACCCTAAACCCTTGCTAATTGATGAATTCGCTCAGCCTTTCACATCCTTTGGTTTCAGGTTCAGAATTGCTGGTTTATTTCTTGCACAAAGGAGAGAAGTGCTTCATTCGTAGTAAGGTTTATTGACATGATTGTGCTCAAGGTGTGCTCCTTTTGGAATGTAGATTATTGGGATTTGCCTGAGCTCTTTTTCCCTGTTACCTCTCCTCACATTTGTCCTGCCTCGGCATCTTCTCTGTGGGTGTGCTTGCCAATATGAGTTTAGTTTTTTTCCTTTCCATTTGGTGCAAGATTCTTTTTCTTTTTCTCAAACAGCTTCAGTCCCTAACTTTCTCTTCTCCAGCCTGTTACCTGCTACTATTATCCAGTTGTAAACATTGCAAAACTTAATCATAGTAAAAAAATTTGTGCCTATGTGTGCGCTTTTTCTCCTCCTCTGGGTATTTCCAAGATATGAGTTGAAGTGAAGACTGGGAGACTGAAAATTATTGGTAGACAACACAAAAGAATTTTACAAAAAGAAAACATCTTTCCTTTAGCCGGTTGGCAGCTTGTGATCTCTCAGAACAAAGTTTATTGCTAATTTATTGATAATAGAAGAAACTGTGGAGTTCTAAGGCACATTAAAAGGTAAAAATTGTTAGGTCCCAGTCCAGTATTAGATAACAATTGTCTGATCATGAACAAAGAAACAGAAGGACAGAAGCTGGGTATTGAGTGACTGGAAGTCACTTTGTTCTTCAAACAGTTTAGTGTGAAACAGCATTTAAAAATACTCAAAAAAAGCTTTAAAAAACCTCCACCATACTCTTCACTTACTATTTTTTGAAATTGAGCATAGAATCATAACATGGCAAATATTGATTTATCATTCAGTAATTCTAAAAATTATTTCCATAAATCCTTTGAACCACATTGAGATATCTGAAGTTGTTGTACATAGAACTATAAAGCCAGAGTCAATAATGTCTCTCCCTCTTAGTAGTACTGTTCTTGTAATATTTTGGGACTTGAAAAAGTGTGTTGTACTAATCCAGTCTACAGAGCAGCATATTTGGGTTAACCTAAAGAGTTCACTCTTCCATAAAAAGAATTTTCAGGAAGATTTTGAGATTTAAGTCCTTTTGGCCCCTGTGGAAACAAAAGTATAAGAAGAAAGCTGTGTTCCAAACTGCCAGCTTTGTTTCTGCATTTTGAACTAGATTTCACAGACACCTAAATCTTGTTAAAGTTTTTCTTCCTCCTACTTATCTGCATTGGAGTAAGTCCTAAGACACCTCTGTCTTTAAAGGGTAAACAGGTTATCTTCCTCTTTCCAACTTACAGAGTAAACTCCAAATGTTTCCATTGATTAGATGAGTTGCAACCCGTCTCCTCTAACTACTCTCTGGGTGGTGTTTTCTGAGCATGGAATATTTCACCATGGTTCAGAGGCCACCACCCCTTTCCTTTGAAACACAAAAGGAAGGAAAGAAACCTAAGTGCAGACTTCTGCTCTTGTTTTTCCAAGTGGAAGAAATAGTGCTTGGAGGAATAACTTAGAGATATACTTCATGAGTGGAGAAAATTCACCACTTCTTGTTTTTTCTGTTTCCTTTTGCACACTTAGTTGTGCTCAGTCTTTTGCATTTTGTAGGTCTGTTTGGGGGTTTATGTGCAACATATGTTGTATATGGAAAGAACAGGGTCCACCTAAAGGCTGTGGGGGCCAGGTGCCTAAATTCTGGTGTGAATCCCAATGCTTTGCACTCATGATGTCAATCACAGTCTCAACCTCTAACCTGAAAAATCAGTAGGTGTTTTGTGATTATAGCATAAATAACGAGCATGGTTAGGCAAGATAAGCATATACAGTTTTGAATATTAACTCTCAGCCGCACAAAAGGAACGGTTTTGTGAAATTAGTTGCCTTCCCTCGTCCAAGCTTCCACATTAGACTGTTCCCTCTGCCATAAAAACCTTTGCCTCTTGTGCCAATGAATGAGATTAATCTTCTAAAAACTTTAGCATACTACCTGCATCACTACAACATAAAAAATAAATAAATAAACCTACCACATAATTCCCTGTTTTCAAACTTTGTAGATTCAGAGTTCACTAAGAAGTCATCTCTCTTTTTTCTTAAAAAGAAGACAACCATGTAGAATAATAGAGTTCTCTGTCTAGCATACAAATCCATCTGGAAAGAATTTAGTCTGCAATAATTGTGGGCATTTGATTCAGCATTAAATCCCTGTAGGTAATTCAAATGTAAATTTATTAGGGTGAGTTTATCCCCAAGCCACCATAGGATCCAATGTTTGGAGATGAAATTGGCCCACTACACTAAAGTTAGAGCCTGCGTTGTTTCTGTTGCATCAGGATATTATTACATGCTGTAATGTCTGTTGGTATAAGCAGACATTTACTACTAATAAAATCAATAGAGACAATACAGACAATCACCTGAATTGCATTTATTTTTCAGACTTTTAAAAACTAGTCATTCTTTGGTTATGAATAGGTTTATATACTGGTATCTAAATCACTCAGACAACACTGGTCTAATTCATTATTCTGTTATGCTGTACTCATATGAGATAGTCTTTTTGGTTAAGTAAAATTCTTTGCGTTTCACATTCTGCTTCAGAAAAAAAGCCTTATGTTTCAAGAGGCATTCAGCACATAATGTAAACAATGCCATCTGTCTTTTTCTTTGTAAAATCTTCTTCGCGATAGCCCCAATATGCCTACTGTTTTCAATCACTTAAAAGGCAGTAATCCAATTATATCATCCTCTATGTAGGAACTGCCATTGCTTTCAGTCCACTTCCAATCCTGACACAAGTAAATCACTTTGATAAGATCCTCTTTTTATTTATTTTTTTTCTGAAGAGACTAGCATAAGTAAGTAATGATGCCAGTGATAGACCAAGGACAAAATGACCATAATGGACTTTCTGTAGGAAAGGAAAACATGTGCCATTGTGATTTATCGTGTTACTTGATAAATATTTTTCCTTGGAATTTCTGCAACAGGCACACTCTCCAAGCGAAGGGCATTAGCAAGTATGGATGGACAAATGGTAAAGTCAGACAAAAACCTTCATTAAACAGCAGATTTAAGCAGCTATTGCTACTTAGATTTCTTAAATAGGAACAAAAGGTCAAAGCCATTTTGGAAATGTGCCTGGGTCATATTCATCTTTGCTATAATGCCACCTACTTACATGGAAATACGCTGGGAATGTGTAAGGTTGGATCTTCCTTACAAACTACTAAGGCTTATCGTGTAGATATGCCTACCTTCTATTTAAAAATGGTTTGGGTGACTTCATTGCTTTGTGCCACAGTGAGGCAGGGGCCTGGCAGACACATCCAGCATCCCAGAATAGATGTGGCATGAGATCAGTAGTATCTGCAGACTTCCTGCTACGAACTGCCCTCGACTCTGATGATGAGAAAGCGTGGTTAGAATTGAGCTGTCTCTTGCCCCTGATTTCAGAAAAACGGGAGAGCAGCAGATGAAGTGGTCATGTGCAATTCAAAAGCTTGTTTGAAAGGAGCACTGGTGTCTCTTTGAACCCAGACCAATCACTCAGCACAAATAACCCCAGAGTTTGCATTTTCAAATTTATGAAGAGTGTTGGTCTTATGTTTACTGTCTGAGACCACATCCAGGGAACACAGTAGCAAGTTCACTCTACTTTGCTGAATAAGCAGGTAAGAGGTGATCAGTCATACTAAAAAACTACAGGCCAAATTCAGCATTTTCAATGTCACGCTATGAGGTAAGTCTCTTGTTAAGTAATTTGGAGAGTCTGTGTGAGAGAACTGTGATCTGGACAGGAAAAAGGTACTGTATTTAACCAAATGAATTGGGATGCTGTTTAGGATGATGTTCATACAGGAGGTTGTTTCCTTTTACAGAGAAAGTGTGGAGAGCCTTATCCAAAAGCATTCCTATGCCCGATCCCCCATTCGAACCTATGGAGGAGAAGATGATCTCGGAGATGAGAGCCAGGCAACACAAAGCAGAGGTAGGAAAATGTGCTCAATAGGTAAACTGTGGTGACCCAGTTATGCTTGAGAAAAGCAGGGCCACAGTCAATACTGTGGTACTCTAAAGCATTTCTCTGATGTGTCTCTCTGCCATGAAGTCCTATAATGAAGAAGAATATTTATTACTTTATGGTTCTTTGGGACATCTGATGTGCCCATGGCACTGGTGTAAGTGGTACAGTTCAGGAGGCAGCTCTAGGGTTGCCCATATAGTCTTTGCCATCAGAAGAGAACAGCTCTGCTTCCTCTTCAAGATGTCTGAAAACCAGGCAACTTCACTACCATGATGCTGAGAACAAGCTAACACTGCCCACCTCTTAGCAGGACTTACTAGCTGGGCCCTGCACCATTTGTAAAGTACCCTATAGATGTGCCACTTGCTGTCCCTCCAGCGTTCTGTGAACAGAGGACTTAGTTCTGACTATCTTCAACCAGCCTGTAGTTAACCTGCTTTGCCTCCACAGGAAGAAAAGTCTGTAGCTCCCTGGAAAATTGATGTTTAATTGTTGTCTCTTAGTCTCTAAAAGGTGCTTTTCCTGCTGAGGCAATTAGCTCTCAAATGCTTTATCAGTTTGTCTGCTTTAGCAGTAGCAAAAGTAGTAGCAAGACAGATTTGTTCTTTGTGGGGATACTTACTGGACAAATTGCATCTGCCACAATTTGCCACTGGAAATAGATCTCAAATCCATCCTGTGGGATTGCTGACTAGCATAAACTTGTGTTGTATTATACTTTGCATGTTGACTTTGTGACCTGCCTGATATGCCACAGCCACTTGAGGTAAAGCAGTTCTATCTGTCTTCCGACTGGCAGTGCCCTTGTCTTGTCCTCTAACTTCATACAGTGTTGCTAAGATAAGAGCTTTATTTCTGGTCATAAGCTCTTTGGACTTGTGCAGGAAAAACACTTATTTTTAACTATGACTGGCTTTTCAATAAAATACGATTAGGTGGGCTTGTTCTTACACGTCTGTTCTAAGAGCAGGTCCTTAGATTATGGAGTTTCTGGATCAACTCCTCACCTGGTATGATAACATCCTTTCACATACTTCTGGGGGATTACCTCGCTTCACGTCATCTTAGATCCTAGGCCAGCTATTGTTGAAGACTGTTAAATTTTCCCTTGCCAGAAGGGCTCAGAGCAAGGCACCATCTTTTCAAAAACTAAATTTCTCCCTGGTATGTTGTCCTCCTTTGGGAGTGACAAAATGAACAAAGTAAACCTCAGTATGACAGCTGGCCATTAAATCCTTTCTCTTCCGAAAAGAATCCCTAAGAAGGTGTCATAGAAGGAAATAATACCTTATTACAATTAATTTTATGTATAATAAAAGGGTACAGTTCTGCATTTGCTCACAATATGGCAAGTGAGTAAGTGAGGAAGATTATGAATTATGGCAATGAACTTTATTCTAATCTGTGAGCCATATGCTAGCATGGGACGTGATTGTTCTGGGCAACCAGAGGCATGCACAGAGGGTAAAACATACTGCTCTTGCAGATGAGCAACTGGTACTGCCTTTGGTCTCTCTTTAGGTCTGGTATCTTTAAATAAGGGAAAGTCCACCAAGATACAAGGAGAGAAATACTGTTCTTACTGAAAATCCATAGATATTTTCATTTCTTCCAATGCATTTTAAAACAATCTTGCATGCAAAACTGATGGATGTTCTTGCATACATATGAGAGTTGACAGCCAAATACATGCGTGTTGCTGGGTGGCATGTGTTATAAACTCTCTGAGGCCTCAATTGCCTCAGAATTATTAGAGCACATTTCCTTGGTGCTGGCAAATACGGTATGTGACATTTTTTGGAGTACTAAGCTGCAATTAGAGACGATTGCAGTTGGAGGAGTAAAGTATGCCTGAGGAGGTTCCTTGTGAGATTCACAGAATAGTTTGGGTTGGAAGGGACCTTTAAAGGTCATCTAGTACAACCCCCCTGCAATGAGCAGGGACATCTTCAACCAGATCATGTTGCTCAGAGCCCCACCCATCTTGATCTTGCATATTTCCTGGGATGGGGCATCCAGCCCCTCTCTTGGCCACCTTTGCCAGTGTTTCACCACCCTCGTAGTAAAAAAATTTTGTCCTTATACCTAGTCTAAATCTAACCACTTTTAGTTTAAAGCCATTACTCCTTGTCACAAAGGTCATGCTAAAAAATTTGTCCCCAGCTTTCTTATAGGCCCTCTGTGGACTGAAAGGCTGCAGTTAGGTCTCCCAAAAGCCTTCTCTTCTCAAGGCTGAACAACCTCAAATCTCTAAGCCTTTCCTTACAGGAGAGGTGCTCCAGCCCTCTGATCATCTCACTATCGTTAATGAGAAAGAATCACATACTTTATTCTGCATAGAACAAAGAAATAAATAACAGTGATAGACTTTCTAATTACTTCAGCACCCTCCTAGAGCATTCTCTGCTCAGATGATTTCAGCCATCTAAAGAGGGAAGCTGCTAGCCTACAGTAGCACATTCATCTCAAGGCATGTATTTCCAAAGGAATTAACAGATAGGAAAGGTACAAATCCAATTAAAAATCTTTAATGCACATCTGCATTCACACAGAGGATTCATAGTAGCCACCTGGAACAGACCCAAATGTAAGCCTTCTAGGCAAATCCAGATTTGCATTCTGCTTTTCCTGTAGTGCAATAATGCTCAGATACCCTCTGATTTATCAAGGGTTTTGCTGTGGTCTGTGAGTAAAGTATTATCCTTAGAGTTTGTCTCTAGATCCTAACTTCCCAGTGGTTAGGATTTGGTTCAGTGGTAGGGCCAGGATTTAGTTCAAGTTTGTTTCCACTGCTGAATTCACACAATTTACTTTTCCTGTTACTGGACTGTTTTACTTGTTTCATGAAGCAGGGAAAAAATTAATTGTAACTATGTGTCTTTCTGATTTGAGATTACATCCCTTAAGAGATTGATGATTTTTTAAAAATAACAATTTGCATTTTTTCTTTCTATTGTTTTTTTAGCTTATAGTTTTGGTTTGAGTATGTGTCTGTAATTGGTTAGTATACTTAATTCAAGTAAGTTTACCTTGACAGATAAATGTCTTCATATTTTTTTCATTTCACAGTTTGGATGAACCTGTCTTTTAGAATCAGATTCATGAAACTACTTTTTTGTCTCTGAATGTTTTGCAATACTGGCTTGAAACTGTATTTTGTCAAACACTCTTGCTAATAAATTTATTTTCTAAATTAAGAAAATTGGTCAAGAAAGAAAACACAGAAGGGACATGAGTTGAATTATTGTTTGAAGAGGAATAAAGAGAGTTTATTTATGGCATTTTATTGTATTCCCTATTTCTAGAAATCGGACATATGATGATGACTAGATGCATAGAGGAATACAGAAGTCAAGGGCAATACAGTAACCAGATTATTTGAAAATGACCATGTGTAATTATCCAAACAAATTATTGTTTCCCCCAACATTTTACTGTCAACATGAAACAAGTAATTAGTTCTAATTTTAAGAAACCATTTTTATTTTTCTTTATGATCCTTCAATCTTCAGAAAAAAATTATTTTAAAGAGTAGGAAGATTTGTGAAAATAATTTTTGGAACTTTTCAGATTAAACAAACCCAAAACAAAATGGCAAACAAAACACTTCCATTTGATCAAAAGCAGATAATTACCTTCCAAACAAGTTTGGCATCTTAATCATTTAGCATTAGTGTTGTTTCTTAAAGCACTGTACACAGCTGGAAATACAACAAAAGTTTTGACATTTACATTTCTAGAATTTTTTGTTCTATATTGCAGAAATAGTTAGGCTGACTGGAAAGATGTAGTGTTGACAAATTTTACTGGAGTAAAAAAAAAAGAAAAGGAAAAACTTGTAGTGCAAATTACATTTTTCTGCATTTTTGCCACACTGAAATTTTAGGAAAAAAAATAAATAGTTCTTATGAGGATCTGGTGTAAAAAACTACAAGCATGTCTTCAAAACAAAGATGTAAGGCAGTGAGATTCCATGACAGAGTAGATACTTCAGTGTTTAGTGGCAGCATTACAAGGTGCTTCAGTGTTTAATACCAAAAATATGTGATGTGCAAAGCTGATTTTACTATTCAAGCCACTGCAAACAGCTTCTTAAAATGGAAATTCATCTAAGATGTAGTGATAAAGGACAGAAACCAGCAAATAATAATATAAAGAGAGAAGTATTTGGGAAGTATTTCCAGTGAAAACTGGTCATTGAAATCAGCCTTGCTGTGAAAGACTGATTTTCTCCCTTTTTGCTGTTTTACCAGTTCTGTGTGTTGCAGTGCCAATGTTAGGCATTCTTTCTCTCTACTTGCAGGGTCAGCCTTTACAACATCTGATAACCTGTCCCTCAGCTCCTGGGTTTCCTCTTCAACCACTTTTCCAGGATTTCAGCATCCACAGTCTTTGAGTGCCCTGGGTACCAGCACTGCATCCATAGCTACACCCATTCCTCATCCGATCCAAGGATCTCTGCCTCCGTACAGCCGCCTGGGAATGCCTCTTACACCCTCTGCTATAGCCAGCTCCATGCAAGGTAGTGGTCCCACTTTCCCATCCTTCCACATGCCTAGGTACCACCATTATTTTCAGCAGGGTCCTTATGCAGCTATCCAAGGACTGCGTCACTCTTCCGCAGTGATGACACCGTTTGTATGAGTGATGTAAGACAAGAGAAACACAACATTTTAAATGTGCAAGTTTGGTATGAAAAATACAAGGGACCTTTCTGAAAGGCCTGTGGCAGGCGTGCTGAACTTGTAACAAACCAGCTAAGAAAATGCATTATGGATATAGATTCCTCTTTTGAGGGATCACAAGAAGAGCATGCAGCTTGGAGCTGCTCACAGATCTATGTGTAACACAGCCAAAATGGATCCCAAAATCCCCAGGATTTTTGGTCACGTGCAGCTTGTTCCAAAAGTGCATTATACCTAGCAGAAAAAGATTATGTTTATCCAGCAGTGTACAAATTAATTGTCTATAGGTCTTTTTTCATATGCTAGAGGGATTATGAAAAAGGCAATACTCTCACTCATCTTCATCTCTTCTTGTGGCTGATAAGCATCTAAACAGAAAAATGTATTGCTATAACTTTGAGCATGTTTTAGGCTATTTCAGCATACATTTAGTGAAAACACAACAACATGGAGAAGACCACTGTCCTTTTTAAGACTGGCTTATATTCATGAAAACCAGTATTTCTTAGTTGCTACTATAATCACAAAGAGAAAATTATTGGCAAGTGTTTCCTTCTTTCTTTGTTTCTTTCACAAAACACTTATCAGTTAAAAAAAAAAAAGAACTGTGTTACTGGACTGTAGTAGTAAAAATGTATTCTCTCCTTCAGTCTAAAAAGAATTTTGTCCTGTATCCTAGGAGAGCAATTTAACTGTCTGTTAAGGTATAATGAAGGAAAATTTTGATTTGGAAAAATCTGTTACTTAAACTTAGAAACCCAAGATATCAAATTTTAAAACAGTGCTTGTTTGCTGCTGTGCTTCCAACTGAAGACCTGTTTCTAGCTGCACACCTGTACCAAGTTAACAAAATTTCAAACTAGATCAGTCTGTAGACTCTCCGGATCAAACTATATCTAGTGGACTAGTATGAGTGGAGTATCTTTCTACTTGTACTAATTTTCTTGGGTTTGGTCATGGCTGTTACTATACAAGCTCTTTGGCCAGGAACACGAGGGTTGTACTGCCCACTAGAATGTCCCACTAGAATGGTGGAGTTTCGGTAGGAAAATACCAGTGCAGAACTTCACATGAAATTCTTTCAAAATTCATATCTGACATTTTTCAGCTAGTAATTCGGGTTCTCATTCAAAGTACTGTCCACTTTTTCTAGTATGTTTAGTCTGATGCAACAGAGGAACTGCAGAGGTATAAGAAAATAATTACCTGTCTGCAGAGAGCTAATAAGAATCCTTTGCATGGCTGAAAAGAGTAGCAGTGCGATGTTGGTTTTCTGTGTGGCAGAAGCTGGGATTTCACTGTAAATAATAAGTCAACACAGAGTTTCTGTGAAGAGTTGCATCCAATTTAGAGATGATAACACATTACTGACAAAAAAGACCTAGCAATCCAATCTCATATATTACAAATATGTGTAGAGCTGGAACACAAAATAGAAAACAGACTTGTCCACTTTGGACTGGTCTGTGTTGGTATCATATAGAAAAAAGCAGAGTACAGTACACTGAGCCACCTACCTCCCACCTCTGTGAAGTGCAAGGCACTTTACATGCCTTTATTTGTCCCATTGCCTTGTTTTACTTGCCCCATCACAGAGAGCAATAACAACCTTCCAGGCTTTTCCCAGCTTCTACTGTAGGACAGTACTTGCATCCACAGATAAGGGCCATCTTTATATACCTTCTAGTAGTTGAATTTAAAGTCTTCTCAAATTGGCCACTTCAATCACCTTTTCAATCAAGTTATCTGCTGTATTATCCTAATTCTCCTTTAATCACTGTTAGACCTGCTGATAAAAAAATGACCTGGGGAAATTTGCAACTCGCAACTCCTGTGCTCTGTATGTGAATGAAAATGAAAATTTATTTACAATTTTTGGGTTCAGAGCTGCTACAAGGAGTTCCATAAATGAATATAATAGGCTAAGCTCTGCAATATTTAAATAGCTTAAAATCAGACATTGAATTTGTCTTGAGGTATCCAAATATTAGATTTTGAAAAAGTGCATGTTGCAAGCTTGTATCTACTTATGACCAATTTTGATATAAACCCCCTATTTTTCAGGAAATTAGATGATACTGGCCCCACAACAATGTAACTCTTCGAGTGCATATGATTCTACAGACATGAGAATTACAGGGGAAATTTGGAAGAAAGTTTTATTCCCTCTCTTCAGTTGCTTGACTTCTGTTAGAGTTGTATGAAGACCCCAGGATGCCATGCACTAAGGCCTGTGGGGAAATTAGATTTCTTTTATCTGGTTCCTTCTGCAGCTTCATTAACTTATCTAGAGTTGCAGAGGATAGTTCAGAACTCAAGCCAGTAGTTTTACTGCTGATACTTCCATCAAAAAAGGGTCAAGTGAGTAGGCAGCAGAAACAAGTTTAAACAGATTGACTGATTTAGGCATGGTTAAGATGTGACATAAAGGCTGCTCATATATTGACCTATCCTTCTTTCATGAAGCAAATTTGGAGACATAAACTGTACAGTCTCTTCAGCCCTGTCCCAGTCCCTGCTCTGAAAACACCAATATTTGGCATGCAGAAATGTCCCTGATACTGTTTCAGAGAAAATTCTCCAGGCTGTTTCTGGAGAATGAGACTAGATTTTGACAACTTTATTCACAAAAATATTAAATGAAAGACAAGTGATTTTCACTAGCAATGAAGTGTGATTCATATCTGAAAAAATATGGCAGTAGGCTGTCTCTATATAAAACATGATAAAAACAATTCCTCATCCAAATTCTCAGTGATGAATTTCATATTATAGATGATGCAGAACTATCTGTCAAAATCCACAGCTTGATTTTTCCAGTCAGATCAAGTCTCTCTCAGTGTGCTCATCCCTCCTCTCTGGCATATGCTGCTCTCTGATGGTTTAATTCCTTTGCATCAGAAACCTACTGGGTTCCCCACTAAAGCAGAATCACAAGGAGATCCCAAGCAAGTAAATGAAGGTAGCTTGTGACAGGCTTCCCCAGGAATGAGATCAATAGGTATGTCCAGTCCTCACTTCCTCTTCTTTGACTTCACAATCCTACCTACAAAACCTGTTGCATAGATTTGATGTTTAAGGGATTAAGTTCACAGAGACCACAGGACATCCAATGAAGAGGTTTTGCCACCTAGCAATGTTTCTGCTCCCCATCCCTCTCACCTTTCTATAGGCAGGGGACAGCATGGGAGTGATTCCAGGAATAAGATTCCTGTCCAACTGAAGTCAAATGGAAATTTATTGACTGCAAGGGGGGCAGGATTTCATTCCATATTGTCATCTAAAAATAAAGTCCAACAGTAAGAACAGTGACTTTAGTGACAGCAACAATATAGGAACTTTACAGAAAAGACTAAACCCCAAGTGCAAATCAGCTTTAGCACTGAACTCACAATTGGAAGAAAATGAATGTAAAGTCACAATTAGTTGGTTAAAGAGTGAAATCACTCTTTAAAATTAAAAAAAATTTAATTATCTCTACCACTTTGACAATAACCCAGTAATTTGTTTGAGGAGTTGCTGTACAGCTGCCAAAATTATATCACTTTCAGGACAGAACATCTGTTGTTGGTAGATGTGCTAGGAACACCAAATATAACCTAGAGTTTATTTTCCAAATACAACTCACATTTTATATCCCATGAGAAGTGCTCTTCAGCTTTATGAGCTTTCTTGGCTCAGCAAAATGGAGCTGGTTTATATTGTTGGGGGTTTTTTAGGTTTGTTTGTCTATTCTTTAAGAAGGGTGGAGAGAACATGCCTGAATATGCTTTTAGAAGAGAATAATAAGATTATCCTCAGAAGTGTTGCAAGTATTTTTGTGGGTTTTTTTGAATTACCATATTATCCATAGATAGTCAACACCCTCCAGTTTTTAATCCAACAAAAGCATCCTGTGCACTAACAAAACTGACTTGGATGTATTTATCTGATTTTTTTTTCTACTACTTTTGGAGCCCCAAGGATCTAAATATATAAAAAAAATAATTTTAATCTGGCTCTTTGGTTTGCAACATTGCTTTATATGGCCTGAGGCACTGTCAAAGACAGAAAATCAGTGCCACTGGGTTTCAGTCATGCTCTTCTAGGTATAAACTGAAAAAGAAACATATACCAAGTAGATAAAGGTAGAGTTTCTAATGGGAATGCTTCTTCATGAGTTCAAAGATGGTAACTTGTATGATAGCTAACATACTTGGTAATAAAATCTTCAAAATGCAATTGCAAATTTTCTCCTAGAAGGCTTTATTCATGAAGGCTGTGACACTGCATGAACATGTACTCATAGGAAAATGTTGTCATTTCCAACATCCAGCAAACACTAACCAGTACTTGAAAATGAACCTTTTTTATAAAAAGCATTTGGACTGGCAACTTGATTATGCAATACGTTCTCTTTATGTGTGTGTACTATACAGAAATAGAAATATCAATGAGAATTATTGTAAAAACTTGGGGAGATTTCTAAAACTGTAGGTTAATATAAATATAAGTTGTGGTAATTTACTCCTCGATAAGGGGTGAAAGCAACTGTGAGATCAGTGTAACACTTACAGTCTCTTATCTTGAGGGAGTTGTGGCCACAGTGCTTATACTCATCATTTGCAGGGGGATGACATTCACTCACTGCAAGATTAATTTTGATTTTAGTGATATTTTATTCTCACTATTCCTTACAGAGCATTTTCTGCTTTAGGAGATGTGGTTTCTTTACTAACCACATATTTGCTGGCCAGAGGATTTATGTATTACTCTGTAATCAACTGTCCTTGCATATAGTTTCTAGATTATCAAATGACAACTTCTTTTTCTTTATTTTATCTTTTTAAAAGAAAACTAAATGGTGATTTAAGTAAACTCTGGAGTAACTTTTTATGATAGTTTAAGGACAAAAAATACAGTTTGCTGTATTTTACCTTTAGCACATTTAACAATCTTTTCTTTTTTTTTTTTTTTTTAAATTGTACCTTCAGAAACATGAAGAAAGATTTGGTTTAAAAATAAGAAAGGTAAAAAACTGGATGTAACCTCTTTAGCAGAATGTACCACAGTTCTTCTGTTTGCTGTGTTGACTTCATTGTTTATAATGCATTGCGTGAGCACATTCACCATGTACTGAACAGTGTGTTTGTGTGTATGGGGTGGGGGTAGGGGGAAATCTTTTTATGGAAAAAGAAGTTGTGAACATGAAATATGAAGCAACATCTAATGAAAACTTTCTTTTTAAGTGCAATATATTTATTTCTGCTAGAAATATAATATCAACATTATGTAATATTTGAAGCATTAAATGTTATTTGTAAACAGCTTAAAATTATATATATATCACAAAAACTGTACAGAAGTGCAAATGTGTGGATATTCAATTTCTTTCATTAAAATATTGGGTGTTTTGATATATCATTCTTATTTAGACAAATCTTTTTGCTTCTGTTGTTTTTCCTCTAACCAAGTCACTCAGTGCAGTGGAACCAGCAACAGATTTTTCTGAGAGTGCACAAAATTTGTTAGGGCTGCTCATCTGCAAAAGGTGTTCTTTGGGTCCACATGGAGCAATAGTTTTACTGTAGTTAAATACAATTGTAGTTTGCATATAGTTACATAAATTATTTTTTCAAAATGCTTTGCAAATATATTCATAAAAATAACTGGATTTGCCAGCAGAACCCAAATAAGTGGCTGAAACATGGTGTTCTCAAGGTTCCCAAGATAAACTAAGTCTAAGAAGAAAGTGGAATTAGGTCTGTTAAGTTAGGAGAAGTGAAGATTGTGGGAGGCTACAACAAAGTTTTCAAATGTATTAAGAATGTAAAGAAGGGGGGAATAAATTCCTCCTGCTGCAGGCTTTTATTTAATAGGAATTTATTTCAATTATACTAGCATATAATAAAGCAAGAGAGAGTTACGTGAGACATCTAAGGTATTTAAAGAGGAAGGATAGTGAAGCACAGCACTGGATAACCTAGAGAAGATAAGGAGCAATACCTATCACTGAAAGTCTTCTAGAACAGGTTGAACATGTATTAGCCAAGAATGATGTGATTAAAGGTAATCTTGCCTTGGGACAACCAGATGATCTCTTGACATGCTTCCAAGCTATCCATGAGAGTCATGCCTTAAAGAAGCTTCTGACAAAATTCTCATGTTTTTCCAAAAGTTTTTGTTACACACCTGTAGGTCAGCTTGTCCTCAAATTGTGATCAGCTGCTGGGCCTTTTGCAAGGACATCACAAGAGTCCCTGGTTTGCAAAAATCTCAATGTGATAGAAAAGCTGCAAGGTCCTAAGGAACAGCAGTAGCAGTAGTGCTGTCTTGGTTTGGTTTTTGTCTGTGAATGTAAGCAAGTAGAGAACAGCCTCAGGTAATTCAAATCTCCTTTTAACTATGCTGAGTTGAAACCACGCATTAATGTACTTGTTAACATTTGGAATATATGAAAATTAGGATAGATTGCTGAGTTGGTTACTCTCTATGGTGCCTTTTGTCTCTGTATTATATTTTCATGGCATCTTGGTAGCAAAACGCATGTATCCTCTCATGGATATTCAGTGCTGTGAAAGTCTTTTGCTTAACCTCAGGCTAAGGGGGCTTTCTTGATTACATGTAAGACTAAGCGCGTGCACTGGCACTTTCCTGAATCAGAACTATTGGCTGCGTGCTGGTGCAAGATATGCCAATGGTCCCATGAAATCAGTAGGCTTGCTTGCTTAAATCAGGGCTTAAGTATTGCAGTGGCTCTGCAACTGTAAAACTCCTTGTGCTTTGCAGAATTAAGACCTTTGGAAACAAGTTCTCTGAGCAACAAACACCTGTATAATTAGAGCCTTTATTTGCTATTGTCCAAAGAGAAACCAGGGATTAAATAAGAAAGATTCTGAACTGCCTCCCAGCAGGGTTACTCTGAAGGGACAGTCATGATGACTGTAGGCTGCCTTGTGTTTCACATTTAGAAAACAGATTTATATCCAAATTATCTATCTTGGAGATAAGCAGCGCAGAAAACAAATTATTTGGAAAATGCTATTTTCTAAACTTCCTGTGCAAGAGTATGATAAATACACTGATTTAACGGTATGATAGAAATACAGAGCAATAGACAATATTTTGAATCAAGATAATTTCAAATACACATAAAATATTTAGATTATACACCAACAGTTAAATATATGAAGTAACAATAATCAGTAATGATAATTCTAAAAATTAAACTGTCAGTGGTCTAACGTCTAAGATCTTTAATAAAGTTAGTCTTTGATATCAGGATTGGTCAGTAAGGCTTTAGGGACCTTTGTGGGAACTACAGAAGCTGGCCCTTTTTCTCCACAGTAATAACCAGAGGGCCTAGGAGAAACCTATAGGGATGCCTACTAGGAAAGTTGGACTCATGTTTCTTTGAAGAGAAGGATAATCATTTCTCCAAATGCAAACAGTATTAGATAAATCACCACTGTAGCATTTTTAGCTCTGTTAATATAAAATATAGTTTGAAAGGCAGACACAGAAAAATCTGGTATTTTAAACACTTTTTAGGATGGAAAATAGGTTTCATATAGGGACTGTATTGACTAACTAATTTGTTGAATTAAAATCAAGCAACCATGCTCTAGAATTTTTGTCTATTAGTTGACTTTGAATTGCTTTATTCTCATCGTGAAGCCTGACAGGAATATATGCAGTAATTTTGAGTGGCTTCAGGTTTCTGTGTTCTAGAGAATCTCCTGGGTTTGAGCTGTGTTTTCACAAACTTCATGAGTACCTGCTTCAAAGGTCTATGCTTGCCTCTGTTTGAAGAAGGCTGGTTAGCAAAGACGGTGATGAGCTGAATGACTGTCCTCCAGATATGCAAGGGGCACTCAGCTAGCTCTTTGTTTGCTTAAATTGCTGACGACTGTAGGGAAATAGCTCAAACAGCAAGATGAATTAAAAAAGGGAAAATGCTTGAAACTAAATCTGTAATGGATGATATTTAGAGCAAATAACCCCCCAAAAGGTAGAGGTGATACAGTTCCTCAAACAGCTGCAGCTTTTCTGTGCTTAGATGCTTAACTTTGGTCAGTTGTTCTGAGACATTAAAAGAAGGAACAAAGTATGTGGCAAAAAAATCTGTCTCTTTCACCTGTGTCAGAAGTCTGTTATCTGCTCTTTCAGAGGCAATGCATTCATATGTCTTTGTCACCTCAAACTAGGAATATTTTTGAGCTTTTTACCTGGGTCTCTGTCCTAAGGCATCTTAAAATGAAGTAAAAGCAATAATATGGATTTGGAGAAGTTAGAAGTTCATGATATCTTTATTTTTAGTCTGCACTGTCTTCCAGTCAGCTTCCAGGGACAATGCATAGCATAATTTTAGCTGTAAAATAATAAATAATTCAGGTATCTGATGTCAGAAACCACTCTCTCTTTGAGTTCTCACAGAGATAGAGGAAGCTGTGATTCCTAAACTGTAGTCTATGCTTAATAGGGGCTGCTGAAATTGGACTGCTTTCAATTAGGGGTCTTTCTGTTGAAAATCCCATATGATTTCATGAGACAACAAGTCTATGGTCTTCACTGGTGTTCTCTGGTGTAAAAGTACGGGGGAAGTGGGAGGGAGAGCAGCTTTTTTCTCTTTATCTTACTCCTTGTCTTAAAGCCATGGTTGATACATAGTCACAAACCAATTATTATTTCTTCCTGTGCTCTCTCATGGATCAATCCCAAGGCAGCCAAAAGAGGAATTAATTTTTATCTTGATGCAACTTGTTGGTCATAAAATCTGCATTGATAATATCTGAACATGTACTGAGGGCTTTGGAATGGCAGGCTTCAATTACCTTCCCACTGAATGTCATAGCTTCTAGACTTGAGACACCAGTCATACTACTCATCTTCAATGATATTACAAATAAGTTAGTAGTACTCAGGGGATTTATCAGCCTGACTTTATTTAATCACTCCATTTTCAGTTAACACAGTCACTCCAAACAGTGCATTTCCAGAGGATGATTAGATTGTTTCAGACAGTTAAAGACTTTGGCCTTCTTTGCTCCCTCCCTCATTTTACAATGCACAAGGAGCCTTGTGCATTTTCGTAGGAACATAAAAAAGTCTAACACTTCTGCCCCCATAATTTCCTTTACAGGACTTTAAACACTTTCCAGTTGTTCTTAAACGAATTAGTATGTATTGTATAGCCTATCCAGCACTTAAGACAACTTGGCATGGTTTCCAGTAGTTCCGGATGGACAAGTACTTGTGTTTTCAGTCACAGAAAATGTTTTCCTTCCTACATACCTGATGAGGGAAAAGACTAACTAGGAATATTATAGGCTGAGATTTCAAAGCTCTTATGGAAGTAGATGCACAGCTCCCACAAATTTTAGCAAGAACCATGCTTCTAAGTCCTGTTTGGAAAGGCTTCGCTATAGTGTTTGCTATTTTAAAAGGTTTATGGTTTTTTCACAGGCCAGCCTAAACATTTTAACATTCCTTCCTGAATTATTTTAAAGCTTCTTTTGCTCCATGCCATAATATTATGCCTTTGTTCTCCTGTTCTTTCAACTTTGGCCAAACTGTTAGAGAATACATGGATACTTCCTTTTCATTTGCTACCTAAATAATAAGAGCACTCATGTAAGTTGCAGAGATTAATTTATTTTGTTTGTTTGTTTATGAGGTTTTGGACATGTTGGTTTTTGTGGATCCTCTTCTTAGGAGCTTAGTTGTTTTGTGTTTTGCAGAAGAATAGCCTGTATACTTTTCTCAAAACCAGAATTGCTACCATGACAATATAGACAAAACTGAATTTTGCTGTCCAGAATTTGAGGGATGGGCTCGAGCTGTCTTGACAAAAAAGAAGCTGGGAGAAGTCAGAACGTAAAAAGACATGCTCTTACCACAGCCAGGAAGTGATGCCTCCCATCCTGCTCCTGACCAGCTGCTGCCATTCTGCATGTAAGGTTTCCCCAAGAGCAAAAGCAAAATGTTTTCCTCTTCAGGGTTTTGGTATAGGCAGCAAAGCAGGCAGCAGGTTTGGGTTTGGTTTGTCCCCACTTTGTCCAGGAACATAGAAACACACAGACTACCTGATGCTGAGAACATGCCTTGTCAGCTTGTACCTAGAGCCACTCAAGGCTGTAGATTCCTGGAGTGATCTAAGAGCCTAGAACCTAAGATCTGCAATGTACAGGTCTCTCTCTCACACACAAAAACTTATGGCTTAAAATATTTTTAATGCCTCTATTATTCTGGAAATGTGAGTCTGCAGTGCAGCTGTGATGAGATGGACACTTTCACCAGAATGAACACACTGGAAAATCTAGAAAGACTTAAATAGCAACTGTCCGGATGCTACAGTAGAAATAAATTGGAAGCTGATCATAAGATCTAAGTGGGTATTTAGAGTTAGTGTAAATAGAAATACCAAATTAAGCAAATAACATGTAATTTTGAGATGAATTGCTCTATGTGCCAAGCATAAAACTTTGTACTGACTATGCCCTGCATGATAACACAAGAATAGGGCAGACATTTTAAAACCTAAAATCACATGAGAAATTGCAAACCACAAAAAAGAATACTAGAAGTCACACGTGCAATATGACCATAAACAGAACTGCAGCATGGTTAAAGACAACTCTAGCTTAGAAAGAAGGTTTCCACTGACATATAACCTGAAGGCAAACCAGATCATACATCCAAATTTCAGCTATACTACATCCTGACTGAAGAAAATTTTAAAAATCACCTGTGTAAGCATGCCTAAATACAGGAAATATGAATGCTTATTCTAATTTTTGTGTTAGAATACACTGCTATTTCCCTGTGTACTGCTTTGGTTCTGGAGTATGTCCATATAAAATAAGTTGCATGGCTGTGGCTAAACCAGTTATCTAAACACATAAAGACAACAAATGGGACAACAATAATGGATTTCTGCTTTATCTGGGATTCATGACAAGTGTTGAACATGCATCCAGATGGGGAAATTATTTAGAGAAGACAAAAAAAAAACCCAGAAAAGGAAACATGGAACTGTGTATCATCTTCATTTAACTAATGAAAACCATAAGAATTAATAAGTGCACCAATCTGTTGGAATAAAATTGAGAAAAGAAACAGAGGTCTGCAAAATTTCCCCCACCATTGAATATGACATAAATAATTTTAAAATGAACAATGACTTCATTTTTGTTTTGCTCCACACTTCACTGATGTTGAATTAACCAATGCTTTAAAATAGATTTCTCCATGTGAAGTCACTTTTAAAATTAGCGTTTGAATGAAGCATTTTAAGCCAGTGAGGAAATCATAGGTTTAAAAAGAAAAAAGCAAGCCTTTACAAAAATGTTACGTGATGGTCTGCACTTTTGCTAGTAAAGAAAGCACTGATTCTTAAACATGACAAGGTTTGGGCATAACCTGACTCTACAGGTACTGTGTATCTCTGTGATGGAAAGGACCGTAGCAGCGAACTTGTTCATGAAACACAAGTATGGTTTCAGCTGTTTTTACTGGATTTCCTTATTTATATATACGAGACATTACAAACTAGTTGTTCTTCTTGTTCCACCCAGACCCACACGGATCAGATATCCAGGTGTAGAGCTATAAAGTACAAGACTAATTTTAAATTTGAATATGGTATGGCTGCTTTCCTCATAATCTAATTTTAAGACTAAATCATTCCTGTTCAGCATTAGGGAAACCTTTTTCCTTCCAAGCAACCCTCTGATTTTTCTTTTGTAATTTTGTTGTAAATTTTGTGTTGTTTTGCTGTTTTTATTAAAAGATGGCCATGAGAAACAAAATTTCTTGAGAACCTCAGCTTCCATTAAAAAGAAAAAAGGTGGCAGGGAAATAGGTGGAATAAATCTGCTTCAAAATTCAGGATAATAATACTTAAAACACCTTATAATTCTTGTTCGGACACTGTTTTTTTCTTTTTTTTTTTTGAATATTTGGGACTGGAAACAGAATAACTTTTGCTGTTGTTGCTATGTCAGCAAATAAATTTTTTTCTAATATAATTTATTCCAGTTACATAACCAAAATAAACGATGATGGCAAAGTGACTTTTCACTGTCATTCTTTACACAGCCCTAATTAGGACTCTAAAAAAACGGGCTTGTGCATGTTTTTTGGTTGGCTGATGGACTGGAAAAATAGGCAAAATGAATTCAGAATTAAATGAAAATGCAAAACTCAAATTTGGAGGAGTATAAAGGGCTGATTTAAAAGAACAAGAAGACCCATGCATTTTGGGTAAATGCATACATTGTATTCACTGAAAATATTGACTGTGTCCTTAGGTTAGTTATCACTCTTCGTTAACTTACTTATTTACATCAGTTTCAAATGAAATATTAAAATACTTTATCACCTATCAAATAACTTTTTTTAACTTCTGATATACTTCCCTCTTTTCATTTCCAGCTGAAAATCATTTGGTCTGAATTAGAAACTCATTTCCGCTTCCAGGAACCAGGTCTTTTGTTTGACAAATTCACTTATCACTGAACTTCTTGGCCATGTGGGGTCTTAAGACATTACCTCATTTGAATATCTAATCTTTACTTTATTATACACTACCACTCCATCAAATATTTAATTGTTAGATGCCAAAAAAAAAAAAATCCGATGAAAAACTCCACCTTACATAAAATTATGGTCCTGACTACTGTAAAGGCTGAGACAATATGTAGCTTCACACCTTCTTCTGTGGCTTGGGGTATTGTGACAGATTTAGACCATCTTGCATGTGCAAGAGCAGTACTTTGAGGGCCGCAGCTTCTTCCCTGCTACCCCAGGTACCACATGATCTTGAATTGTGGAGTGCTGACTCTGCTGAAGGATGGAGGTGCCGCAACCCTGCCTTTTCCCACCAGCCTCCTTTTACAGGTAGAGACGGGGCTTCTTTTCGTGTGCTCTGTGCCATAATCCTGCTTCTTTGCTGTGCTGCAGTGGTTGACTCTTTACAGCTGCTGCTCACACTGATGTCCTTATGTACATGTATACAACTCCGGGCCCAGGTGTCCCCTTACAGCATAACCTTGCCATGAAACTTCAAAGCTCAGGGAAATGCTTCCAGCTCAGGAGCCACCACCATCGGGGAACTTCTCATGGAGTAACTCACTGCAGAGGCCACTGCAGGGTAGGATGGAGTGTGTTGCACTAAATGGAGGGCAGTCACCTTCACAATTTCTTATCAGGCATCAGTGAGTTTCTCACCTGTGGCTCAACACTCAGCCTTACCCTAAAGCTAAGCAGACACGGGACCAGTTCCCATCTTTGCCTAACTAAAAACTAATGGTCTTTGGGATACCTTCTGACCCGTCCCTCCCGTAAGTGGATACAGCTATGAGACAAACGCCACCTGGCAGGGAGGAATGCCGCTGTCCGAGGCGGGGGCCGCGGCCGGGCCTTTCCCGGGTGCTCTGTGCCCTCTGCTGGCGGCAGCGGCCGGGCCACCCGGGCCCTCCCGGCCCTGCCCGCCGGCCGCGGCCCCGGCTGAGCGGGGTCAGGGGGCTCGGCATCCGCCTCTTCGGAGAGGCGAACGGAGCTGGGAGAGTGAGCTGAGAAAGGGGAAAAGTCCGAAGGAGGAAATAGAAGGAGTTGTGTATCCAATATTCTCCATGCGCCCCAGATGCCACCTCTGGTATTCCTTAAACTCCCCTGTGTCCTGCTGGCCTCCCTCCTCTGACCTCAAGTCCCTGTAACACAGTGGTAACTCAGTTTTTGCCCCAGGGACCTACTCTGCCACTGCTGCACAGTTTCACTGTACTGCTTCAGATGTTTTTCAGGCAGTAATATCCTTCCCCCCCCAATACATAACCTACAGTCTGCCTCCAGTATATTTTCCCTGATTTTCTACCAGGTCCTCAGGTGCAAAATCCACATGGTGATTGAAAGGGTGCTGGCCTGCATCAGCTATCTATTTATGTTCCTTAAATTGATTAGGATTTTCTCTGGTTTGTTTTTATCTCAGTAGTTTTGTTTGATTGTTGTTTACATTACTGGTTGGATGGCATCCAGAAAGTCATAAACTGTAATGTCTTTTTGGATTATGGATGGTAAGACATATTTTTTTTACTCTATGATTTTCAGCAAATATTAGTGCTGTCTGCAATAAATGAACCTGAACAAGAGAAAAGAGTTAGCTTGTATCCACTACTTCTAATTTCTTCCATGTAGACAAAACAAGTCTATTGGTCTGTGCCTTAACAAAGAAGTAATCTTCAAATACTTTTGGAACATGTACTCAACACCATACCAGGCAGAAAATACACAGCCTGATTTTCATTGACACAAAAGGCAATTTATAAAGCTCAGGAAGCCTTGCAAGGATTAAAGCAGATGTCTGCACCCATTTAGAGCTTTCTTTCCACACCAGTGTTGTGTAACTGAATAGTTGTTCAGGACTTGCTGCTGCTGAACTGGGTAAGTGTGCCACACCTAACACCTTACTCAGGGCAAAACTATGTAGATTGCACATTTGCATAAAGATGCATGTATTTTCTTCAGTGGCAATCATTTTCATGTTTGCAGCCCTACACTTTGAGCCTTAGAAAGCATGCTGATGGTGAGCTATAAAGAGATCTTGTGATTTATTCTCTTGCAGTGGTCTCAACATTTTGTCCTCTTTTCCTTCCACAGATTGCATTGATCTAAACTGTTATTGATGCAGAAGCCATCCAAATACAAAAACACACCCTACTATTTTAAAGTGTGATGTTGAATGAAGTTGAAATTGGCTAAACTGTAAAGAATCATTTGGTATAATTAGACAAAGATATATAATATATACAGAGACATTTCTTTAGGTAACTGAGTAAAAATCATGAGCTTAAGGACTTATTTTCCTCTTTAATCTTCATGATTTTTGATTTTATATTCAAGTGGACACAATGAAAGAAATGGATTCACTCCCTGAAATGGATGAATCAGTCTCTGAGAAAGGTTGTCTCAGCTGAACTCCCTAGTGAAATGGGAATAAATATGTTTTTAATGGAAATGCTGAAGTCCAGAGCGTGTGTCTGCCATAGCCCTACCAACTCCAGGGAGTAAAGACATATGACCGGTCTTGAGTTTGAATTCCTTCTTCTTCCAAGCCATATTTGGGGAGCTTTTCAGAAATAGAAGGGCTAAACCACAGAAAAGAAGATTCCATTAGTGCTAAAATTATGGGGACTGTACCACAAGGATAGGGTAACTCAGGAGAATAAAGCAGAGATAGGACAGTCAACTGACAGTATTTATTGAGGTAAAGCTTACAACAAGAGAAATGTGAGAAAAACTTGAAGGTGCAGTTGCAATCTTTCTTCTTGTAAGGTGTCTGTAGGTGTGAACTTCTTTGCCTGCTTTAACTTTCCTTTCCTTCATGCTCAAGGGGTGCAGTTCTTCTATGTTCTTCTATGAAGTTTAGCATGGGCAAGTGCTGGATTCTGCACCTGGGACAGGGCAAACCTGGTTGTGTGTATAGACTAAGGAACAAGGGGTTGGAGAGCAGTGCTGCAGAAAGGAACCTGGGGGTCCTGGCTGATGGCAAGTTGAATATGATTCTATTTCAGGTAGTAGTGACAATGAGGAGGGAGGACCATAAACATGTTCCCCATAAGACCTTTGGGACTTACTTGTGGAAATCCCGAGGAGGAAGAGATCTCAAGTCAGTTCAAAATAAGACAGCAGCAAAAATCCATCACGCAAGAGACAGTGAGACCCATTCTTGAACATGGGCAATAGAGTAAATATGATTCTTTGAGAAAGCAATATTTATTGTATCATGGGGTAGAGAAGGTACACAGAAGGATGTCTTCTCAATTTCTTGAATTACATGAAAAATTTAACTATGACTGACTGAGCTGTTACACATCCCTGGGAGTGTGAGGTCTTGGGGCCTCTGAACTACTATAAGTAGTATAAGATCCAGGTTCTGGGGCCAAAATTCACTCCAGCACTTAGGTATTCCCTTTCTACCCATAGCACTCCTTTAAAAATATAAGGAACACTGAAAATAGCAGAATCTCTGTTGGAGTTAGGCCTCTGTTGCACTTGCACATTTAAGGTTATTTTACAATATGACTTTTCCTCCCTCTTTTCTTCTTTGTCCTCTGACTTTTCATTTTCTTCCTCATTTATTGCCTGTCCTTCTTCATTCTCATTCCACATACACAGACCCTGTTCTCAATGCTATTAATCAGTTATTGTCACAACTCCCTTCCTTCCTTGTTTATCACTCATTTTAGATCATCCATTGTACTTACAAAGCAGATCTATGGTAGACCCATTAGTGAAACCCGTGTGCCTCTTTAAGATCCGAGCTAGTTTTTAACTACACACTCGGTATTTCCTCTTTCTTATTCTGCTCTCCCACATCAAAAGAAAACCCCAAGTAAATAATACAGGTATGTCCTTGCTCTTTTGTTTTCAGAGTTCTTTCTCTTTTCTTGTTTGGTTTCTCTTTGATTTTTCAGCTGTTGCCAAAATCTGAAGGTGTTGCCGATGTATTTCATCGTAGAGACTGATCATCTCCAAGTTACATACAACCTTCATAATAAACAATCAGGGAATGGCATATCAGGGTAATAATTGCATTTTCCTTGGTATATGAGGAGCTGGGTGGTCTCCAGCTCAAAGCTGGGTCAGGGCATACTTGGGATGAAATTTTTTCATAAATACTCATTGAGGGATTAGCTGGTATATAATAATAAAAAGTAGGGCAGGAAGGGATCGTCAGAGATCATGTCCTTGGCTCAAGCCAAGATCAGTTTATAATTAAACCACCTTTGAAAGATGTTTATCTTATTTCCTTTTAAGAAGCCCCAACAATGGAGATTCCACAGGTCCTTCAAAGTTTCTGATGCTTAACTATTCTTTCCTTAGAAATTGGTCCTAATGTCTAACCTAACCCAGACTGAAATTTTAGCCCTTCACTACTTATCCAGTGCTTCTGTTTCTTCTTGTAGCAACCTTTTGCCTATTTGAAAACTGATATTGCATTCCCTCTAATTACTCTTCTCCAGGATATTTTTCACAACCTCCTTGTGTAGACTTCATGGGGGTTTTCTGCTGTATTTATGTGCTTTGTGGAGGTGGAAATCTGCTTCGCAATACCATTGCTGATGTAAAATAAGAATGACAGTAGGGGTAAAGGAGATTAGGAAAACTCCTTATCCTTCTGTGGGTCCATATCTTTCCCAAAGTGCAGTGTTCATTACTAGACACATTCCTTTAACTGAGATCTCACCAGTACTAACTGGAGTTAATAGATGACTTCATGAGTAAGATATGAAACTCCTTTTCACATACTCCAATGTAACATTTTGTTTTCCTAGAGCTACAACACTGTTGACTGATTTCACTCTAATGTAAGAGTTTTTTAATCAGTTTACTGTAAAGTAAGACTGTCATAATTTATTTTGCATTCTTTCCTCTGCAGTTTTTCTAATAATGCTGGCAATAAGGCTTATAATGACAGCTGAAATGTGGAGGTTCTGTGCTGTTTGCAAAACACAATTCTGCATATGCATATGGTATGCTAACAGGAAATTATTTTAAACATGGTACAGGTAGCTTGTGAGTTGTTAGTAGGCAATGAATCCCTTTCTGTTCGAAAGGCAGATAGAATTTTTCCAAGTACCACCTCAACAGATGGGAAAGATTTGTCTAAAGAGAAAACACTTTTTAAAACTTTATTACCTTTTCCTGATTATGCATTCTGCTCTTTGACACTCTCTTATGCTTCCATTAAGTGGCAATTTTAAAAGCATCCTTCCCATGAAATATTTCTTCAGCAAAACCCAAGTTTACTAGTGGGCCACAGTTTCCTTGCAGTGCAGCCCTGGGGCTCATTCTGGAATGTCAGCTCTGCTCAGTATCAGTGAAATTCTCTGTAACTCTGTGATGTGACAGTTGCATGGGAGAAATGGCTAAAGACAAGTATGTCTTTTGAAATATGCCTTCCATGCCCAGCAGTGCAGTTTGATTTTTAGTATTTTATAGATGCTTTTTATATATACCTGCATGGAAACACATACGCTTGAATGTGCACACTAGAAAGTGCATTGTTTAGTGAATTCTCATTTTGCTATCAGGCTAACATGAGAAAATGAATGCTATCCTATATTCAGGCTTCAGTCCACAATCAATATGTACATTGATATATATCACCAATGTAATCTCTCCGGAAGGTAAATCCTCTGAACTCCTACGTGTCGTGCCGTGGGGAATCATGCTACAAAACACCCTACTGGGAAACAAGTTGTAGCACCTTGAGGAGCTAGAGTGGTTGCACCTGCCTTGTGAAACAGTAAGTCAGCTGCTGCTCTCTGAGCACAATGAGTTGTTCTGTCAAGCTTAAAAAAAAAAAAATAAAAAATCAAACAGTATATTAAGAAGGAAGTGTTTCTCCTCTGCCTCCCATAATCCCTTCAGTGCTACCTGCTGCACACTTCTTGAGAAGTGGGCTAGGCTAGGAATTTTTGTTGGCTATAGATACTTTTTTTGATTTGAATTCTCTTTGCTAAGATCAAAAGAAAGGAGGATTTCCTAGTGGTAGGGATGGGGTGGACGGAGCAGGCCACATCTTGTGTAAAGGTAAATGGGGCTTTTAGGGTGAGAGAGGGAGTGTCACAAAGGATCTGTGGTTACTTGTGAGTAATGGGTTGGTGTGAGGGCAGGGATGGTCCCGGGCTCACTTGCAGGACAGTCTGTGGTGCTCCAGGCAACACTTACAGGGAAGTGAAACTACCTAAAGAGAAGAGAGATGGTGAAGGCAAACACAAACGGAAGAGGAGTTTGTAAAGGACACCTCTGTATCTTATAGGTGATTTGTATCTGCAGAGTCAGAATGATCACCTGGAGCAATACAAATCTGTGGCAGATGGATTTACAATTTGTACTTGAAACACCGGCCTGATTCTTCTTACTTTGCATGCATGTCAAAGCACTTCCTCATGTAGAATTACTCAACATTTACAAGTCAGGTGTGATTCAAGCTCTGCATAGATCAGTGGCTTAATTTAAATTATCAGCAACTCTGACAAAGCAGCATTAGAGTCAGCAAGAAATGACAATGGCCTGTTCAATCAATCAAACAACCCAGACTTGGCCTGCTAGTCTAGATGAAAGTGCATATTGAAACAGAAATGAATGTGTTAATTCCGGGGGAGGAAAAAGTATATAAACACTTGGCATACTATTGTTTTTAACTATGATGATGCAGAAGTAAAGAGGATGCCTTGGACAGTAGAGGGCACTGTGACCTCAAAAATAAGCTCCAAACTGGGCTTTAGTCGTACCTGTTTATGAGCACAGTTGATGGGACATGGACAAATGCCTTATTCCAACTAATAAATGTGCTCTATTTGTTTCAGAGTAGTTCAGGAGACTAGAGAGGCAATGTGAAAAAGCAAGGGGGGGTGTGTCACAATGATAGGTAGTGTAAAGCCACGATGCCTACAGATATTCACACAGAAAACTGAAAGAAAGGGATGAATTCCATCAAGTTGCTTGACACTGTGGTACATCTTTATGTTTAGAGAAGACAATCTTTAAAGCCTGATTTGAATGCTATTGTTAACAAGGTTTAAGAATGTGTCATGAAAGCACACAAGCATTCAGGATCATGCTTTGAGACAGATTATCAAAAATTGAAAAGGTGAGGAAGAAGATGAGAAGATGTAACTGCTGCTGCAAGTCACCAACAAGGACAATGTCCTATTTTTAGTTTTGTATGGATATAAATTAAGGGGTTTGTAACATCAGCAACTTTTTTTCTTCTCTTGATAAGGTACCTAGCAAAAAGACAAGATTTATCAAGTAAGGACGCCCTGCAGCCCTTGAAGCGACCATGTTAGTCAGTTCAGTTTGTCATAAAGAATTCACCTTTTCTAAGTCATATAAAAGAAGCAAACAGCATTCCCAAGCCACAGCTTTGATTATCATTTAAGGAGTGTTCACTGTGTAGGATTATCTTGCCTTCAGTCTGGTCTGCCATTTTGCTTAGTTTGCCAGAGGTACTTTCTACTGCTGTTTTAATTTGCCTGTTCTCTACCTTCACTAACCAGGGCAGCATAGCACATACTAAAATCCCCAACGAAATGAGTGTCAGGTTAAGCAAAGTGTGAAACAGAAATAAACTTGTTAATATCTGAACAGGCAAGCTTAGACCCTGATGCTGTTTCTGATACAGTTGTTTGTATTTCACAGTGGCCCGCAAGCTTCTCTCACTCTTGTCAAAACAGATTTGCCAGTAAGTCTCCATCAGTGTAGATTTACTGACTTTGATATGGCAACATATTTCAAGAGCTCTACTGTTTCTCACATCTGGTTGCTCTGCCAGTTGTTCACTGAAAAGCTAATCTGTGAGCACTTCCAGATCATTGCTTTTCTCCTCCTTCTGTTCTAAGTCCATTGCTGGCCCTCCTGTATTTCCACCATAAATGGTGTCCATATTCTCAATCTCACAGAGATTTCATCTGCCATGAAAAGTAACTCAGTCCATGTTCATATTATCCTGTTCTGTTGTTATCACTTAGCTCCTGCTTGTCACTGCAGGACTGCTACTTAGAGACACAGCAGAAAAACACTGACTCCACAAAAAATTAAGTAAAACCACAGTGGCTAGTAAATCAAGTTAGGGGGAACTGGATCCATCAGTTCTGCTTCTAACAGTGAGTTCTGGGGTCCTCAGATAACTTACTCTACAATTTTCTCCTACAAAGAAAAGCACAATGAGATGCAGTTGCTGTGGCTGTGAATCATGGCATCTATGCCAAATTAGCATGACTACTCACAGTGGCCAAATGCCACACGATGAGAATGTGGAGTGTACAGCAAGAGATCTTCATTTTGAAAGCTGTAAGGAGATTATGTCATGCAGAGGAGTTAAAAGTCCTCAGGACAGTGAAGAGTTACAGAAACATTCCAGGCCTCAGTTGGGAGGAAATGATCACACTCCATGCTTTAGGAAGGGGCATTGGCAAATCTCACAAATCAGCTGCTCAATAGGACAAGTGAATGGCTGTGCTGCTTTCATCATTCTGTCTACAGCAAGGAAAGAAGGGCAACTGGAGATATGTTAATCCTAGAAGGTTCCCAGTGTAGCCCAAATTTTTTTCCTGCTAGTCATTGTGTTTATTGTCCTTTTTTCTTTAGTTATTATTTTTTTCAGAGCCGCAGGAAAGCATTTAAGGTAAGCATGAATATATGGTACTGGAAACTGAAAGCCAAGAAATCTGAAAAAGTCTGGTGGAGACTAATTAAGTTTTCTGACTCACCAATGTTCTTCAGTGTTATTCTGGCAGCAGGAACTTTGAGATTTACAATCACTGTCACAGAAATGAAGGAAGTAATTTCTTTGTCAAAGAAAGAAGGGCCTTCAGGACCTCTCCTTGTAAATATGTGATTTTTTTTGTTGCTCTTTTTGCCAGGGTAGGCAAGCTGGGTAAATTGTTCTTATTTGTTTCTAGTAGAAACAAATTTTTGCTTGTTTGAGCAGTTAGCCATACAGACACACATGTTCCAGTTCTATACAGTTTTTCATATATATAGTTAAAATGCAACTGCAACTATAAAAGTGAGAGAAGATACATATGAACACAGATGTGCAAGTAGAGATCAGATTGCTGTATAAATAACTCACCAGAAGCATATTTTTCCCTCTTCAGGATGTAGGCAATGTATGTTTAAAGGGGTTGACTCCAAGGGGAATAGTGATATCCTGCAGAAAGTGAACTGGTCCAACAATGCTGTTAAATAGGACAAGGTACACACTATAATAGTTTGCCGCCGCATTCTGCTGGGGTTTTTTTCTGCCAGATTCCTCCAAGGGCAATCCTGCATTTTTACTTCTGCCTTAAGAGATTTCTTTGCCTTCTGCACTTCTATTCACAAGAAGAGGTCCCAACTATTTCTGTTCTCATAAAGTTCTTGCTGTAAGTAAGAATTTGTCTGCTCGGCTTTGACTGAAGCTCAATCAGTATTAATAATGAGTTAAGTCAGATATGGCCATATGGTGTGGAGCTCAAAACCCTCTAACTTCCCAACTAGTTACCTGGGGCTCTGAGCTCCACATTGCTGCAGCTCGGTTGCTGTCAGCACTCAAAATGACTAGTTTAATGCTAGGCTGAGCACATCTAACCATGCAGCAGCCACAGAACTGTTTTGTGAAGCGACATACTTTCCAAAACATGCTAACCTTGGATTAAATAAACCAAGGAAAAAGAGCCTTAAGTTCCCTAACTTGCTACAATGCAGTCCTGCTATTATTAAGTCTGCTGCTGAACGTGTGAAAGTGTGTGGGATCAACACAAACTTCACAGAAGCAAAGCCCCATGGTAGGTGGCAATGGCAGCTTTGTCAGAAAATCTGCAGAATATGCTCTGAGGCTGTGCCGCTGGAACAAAGCAGAGAAGTACAAGAAACATCATTATAGACTGAAAAAAGGAATCTCTACAGGCACTCTTATTCGGATCTCCTTGGGAGAGGGAAGGGGTTGGTATTGGTAATAAACTGTAAAGTAAAGGTCTCACTTGAGGCAAGAGGAAGAGAGAGAACCGGTGTTAAGAAACAGTAGAGAAGATGAGAATGAATGGAATAAAAGAAAGCAAGCTCTGGACTGTTTGATAATGAGGTGTGCCTGTCCAGTTTCCTGAGGAATGAATAATGTTAGAGAATATATAGGAACTGCCAAGGCCAGTGTGTTTCACTTTCAGGGTCTCATTCCTGAGGACTGTGAGTTATCTTCACTGACAGTGTGCCACAATCACTATCCAACTGAGGTTGCTGATATCTATCAGAGTGATTTGGAAATATGAAGAGACAGTCCAGTGATGGTGGAAAATGTGTGAGCAAAGAGATAGAGAAGACCTAGCAGAAAGAGGAATGTTGTGTTCCAGGATGTGCCTTGTCCTGGGACAGTAGAAAACTGTGGAGCAACAGCTTATGGATTTTGCATTCCCTGGACAAAAGGAGTTAAGATAAACCGATTAAGATGATGTCTCTCCTATGGACTTAACATATATCCTTCAACACCCTTGAGAGTTAAGAGAAATCAAATTTATTTTCAGAGATATATTTCTTTCCTCCCCTTCCTTTTTGTTATAAACAGCAAGGTCTGTGTTGATTTATTAGAATGACTCCTTTCGCTGTGATGTGCAGGATTAGTAATGAGCTACTCTGTCTGAAACGTGATGTTAGATACTAAACATAGGACTTCTGGAAAAAAAATGCAATTCCTGTGATGATATAAACCCAAGGTTTATTTCTTACTACTTGTGTCTTACAGATTGAAACATGTCATTTTATTTTTAGAGGTGTACCGCTCTACTGCAGCTCTTTTGAAGTAGTGTTGATGGTGTTCTATAGCATTTCATTGTTGCTGAATATGGGCACCTTTACATTTAAGAATGTGATGTTCTATTTTTCCATACTTATAGTAACTTTTAAAACCTTTGGAGTTGTTTAGTAGTACGTGCCTTTGTAATCAGATTCTGTGGGTGGTACCTTTTGAAAGAAATTGCCTGAAGAGCTTTGATAAAAGAAAACAGCCTGAAGGTAATTGGTTTGCTGAAGGCTGGAGCAGGCCCAGTTAACCTCAATGGTTGAACCATCCCGCAGTGATTATTTGAACCTTAATAATATCAACCCTTCAAGTTTCTAAGTGTTCCATGACTCTACTGATTTTGGCAAAAATTGAAAATAGGTCTCAGGAGCTAAAAATCAGCAGAACATATCATACTGCTCTTTTTCTATGTTGGTTACATTAAAAACTCTATCTGGAGCCTGTACCCTTCAATCACTCAGGCAGCAACAATAGACTCCTTTGGTTACTAAATTTACGACAAGGCTACTTGATTAAAATCAAATATAAAAAAGAGCAGACTGTGGAACTTTTTCTCTTGAAAAGCAGGTGGGAAAAATAGCACGTATTCTTCAAACACTTGAAGTGTCTTCCCTTTAAGAAGCACAGATAAATGTTTCTTGCAATATGAAACTGGTACATGTAATTCACACTGGAAGAAGGGCCTACGTACTCAGGAGACTGGCTGTTTTACATGAAAAATACTATTTCTTCCTTGCTCACCTTTTGAGATCAATGGAAGACATGCCCTTTGCAATTATCTCCCCAAAAGAGCTAGTGAAGGGCTATTTTCCCTCAGCAAGGAAAGAAATGTGGAGCCAAGAGACACACAGGCCCTCTGTCAGCCCCACAGGCGTTTGTTTAGTACCTTTACAGGTTTGTATATTGTGGTGTAAACAGCCTTCCTACGACCACAAAGACACAAAAGCCATCCTGTCCTTACACATTCTTACCTCGGTAGCTGAATCTGGATCAAAATTACCTTCCTGTGCTAACAATATGCTAACTATATATATATACATATATATATATATAAAATTGAACTATTTTTTAAATACTATCTTATTATGGTATTTGCCACATAATGCTCAAGCCATGTGTTTCACAGGCTAGGATTCATAAAAATAATTAGGAAAAAGAGATGAAAAGAAAGAGGTGGTAAACATTTTAGAAAGAGACCTACATCTGTTATGCCAGAGGAAAAATGTGGAAATACCAGGAAAAAGAACCAGAGAGTTTCAAACGTAGAAAACTTGAGAGCAGAACCAAAGAGAGAAATAAAGAGAGCAGAGGGATAAAGAAAAGCCTGAAGACAGCCATCAGGAGCATCTAGGAGGCGAGGAATAGGTACGATCCAGAAAGGACTTCCAGGGGACAAAAAGAAGAGGTCAGGGAGGAAAGAACGAAATGGATCTGTTTGGAGAGGTTGCAGTTACTGAAGATGTTATATTCTGCTATATTTAATCAACACTATCAAAAAGTGGTAATTAAATTAATGTATCCCTATCGGATGAGCTGCTGCCTAAGCACTGCTCTGTGCTAAGCAGAAGAGCTCTGGTAGGAGGTGGAACGACAGTTTTCTGCAGCTGGGTCTTGTTTGACAGTTGTGCTGTATATTCAACACTCTTCAAAGAACAGTAATTCCAGCTGTTACAGTAGGAGCTACAGTATTTGCTGCTGAAAAGTTCCTGAGAAGAACTGCTCTGGAAAAGTCATAAAACAACACCTCGAGTGCTCGCGTTATGCAGAACTTGTGTACAACAGGCCCTTTTAACCTCTGAACCCAAAGCAAGGTTTGGGCTGGAGCTGCCTGGTGCTCCTGGCTGAGAAGCCACATCGCTGGCACATGGTAAGGCAAACCCACGTTTAAATTCCATAACGAGGTGGTGGTGGAGGAGGAAAGAAGGATGACTTCTGTGGCGGGGAAGCCCCTAGGACATGGCAATAAAAAACACAGCCGGGTTACCTCCTGGCAGTTAAAATTTTGGGAATTTGGGCGGGGGAAAGGGCTCTTTTGGGGTGGGCTCGGTTTAACCGAGACAACGCTTACAAAGCTGAACGGCCCGTGAACGGGAAGGGCAATCAAGAGAAACACCAGAGGCAGGAGGCCACAGCTGCGTGAGGGTCGCGGCAGCCCCGCCCGCTCGGCGACCGGCGGAAAAACCTCCACCGTCCCTCTGGCAAGAGAGGGAGGGGGTGAGTGAGAACAGTTTCGCTCCCGCCTCCTCGTCCTCCTGCTCCTCCTCCCCGCCGGGCTGAGGGGGCGGCGCGTCCGTGAGCGGCGGGGCGGAGCGGGGGGCGCGGGGAGCGCGGGGGCCGCTCCCCGCCCCGCCGGCAGCACCGCCCCCTCCCCCACGTGCCCAGCCGGGCGGAGCGGGCGGCGGCGGAGCAGGGATCGGCCGCCCCCTCGCCCCGGTACTACGAGCCCGCCGGCTGCGGCTCCGCCCCGTGGCCTCCGGGCCCTGCCAGGGGGTGGGGGAAGCTCTCCGCCGAGCACCGCCCTCATCGGCTCGGCTCGGCTCCCCTCCCCTCCGGCGCGGCGCCCCGGCCCCGGCGGGGACTATGCGGAGATGGTCGTCCCGAGCCGAGGCAGGAACAAAGAGTCGCCACCGCTCAAGCCCGGGCAGCAGCAGCAGCAGCAGCAGCAGTCGCCAGGCGCCAGCCCCAGCCGCGGCCGTCGGCCGCACTCGCCGGGCAGGCAGCAGCTCTCCGGCGGGGCCCGCACCATGCGGAAGGGAGGCGGCGGCCGGCGTGGAGCCCGGGGCGACCCTCGGGGACCCTGCCGGGAGGGGCCCGCGACCCAGCAGGTCCCGCTCCCCCTCCACCGCGGGCCCCTGAGGCTCCTGCGCGTCTTCGGAGAGCAGCTCCGAGGTGAGGCTACTACCCCGAACCCTGCCCCCTCTCCGCTCCCTCTGCCCCTGCCAGGACGGGAGCCAGCCCTTCCGCCCGGGGGTAGCGCGGTGGGGCTGGATGTCGCCTCCCGCCCCTCTTTCCGAGTGTCCCGGCACGGCAGGCGAGCCCCCATGGTACGCGGTGGCTGTTCCTGGGGAAGGAAGCGCCGGGACGTCCTTCTTCGGGAAGCAGCGGTCCGGGGGCGGCGGGCAGGAAGCGGGCACCCCTCTGGTCTCCCGGCTGGAGGGAGGGAGGCGGGAGGGCGGTGTCTGGCACTGCCTGGGGCAGGGGCCGGTTGCGCTCCCGCCCTGCCCGGGCCCGTCCTCCAGCCCCTCACAACGCGGTGGCGGGTAAAAAGAGAGAAAAGCTGACAAGACCCACACGGGGATCGGCGAGAACCAGGGGCAAGGGGAAGGAAGAGAGTTTTTTTACAGCTTCAGCATCCTTTGGGGGAGAAGTGGGGAAACGTGCTGTTTGTGTAACTAACTCTTGTTAAAACAGTCCCTCTGGTGGTGTTGACTAGCGCAGTTCATAGTGCTGGCATGACCAGCTCATTTCTTGATAACGCTCTGCTGAAAGCGTGGAGGGTTGTGTGTTCTTTAAAAGTCTTGACTTCCTGTTTGAACAAATTTGTCGGTAACATACCTGTGTAGAAATCCTCCTTTGACAAGTTATTTTGTAGAGGTTCTTTCAGAAATTAAAAACCTAATGATTTGTATAGTCACCTGAATAGTCTATCTGTGCTGTTTAAAGCTTTTATGTGTAATTATGAACTCTCTGTATGAAATTTCAGCATTTTTGAAGTCTAGTCAAGATTTTTACTTAAAACTGATGTTGCAAAGTTCAGAGTTCCTTTTACAGGGGCTGTTCTTAAGGTACTTGTGTTCTTTGGCAGTATTTGTTGTCGACAAAAAGGACTTCATCATAAAAGCTGATAGCAAGATATGGCTCACATTTCTTCTGGGTAAGTAGAAGAAATACATCGGGGTAAATGCTCTTCTTTTTACCTTTCTTTCTCTGGAATTGTAAACTGTCAAAATGTATTTGGAAATACAGCTTGGAAAAACACAAAAACATAGCTTATGTTGAAAATGGACAGGAAATAACTTCCTGCCTGGTAACTTTTGTAAAGCTGTTACTGTAGCAGTTGATGTGGTATCACAACATTGTAGGAAAAAGAATTCCAGATATTTATGCATCTCTCCTATTCAGTCATTAATTTCTAGGGGGAAAAAAAAGCAGCAATTCTTATTGAGTAATTTATTCAAAACAGCTTGCTTGAGAAGAACTATGGATGGAAGAACATACAATTGGGGGGGATGTAAGTTCAGATGTTATTTGGGAATATTTTTGAGTAAATAATGAAATGGCTAATGGCCAAAGTCTTGAAAAAAGCACCTAAAGTGTTTGTGAAATTAAATAAGAAATGCATTCCTAAAGTCAACAAATGTTAAGTAATAGCGTATTTGTAAGATGCACAGTTATATATACCCTTAAAGGTATTATAGTGAAAGACTGTCATGGTATTCCAAAGATGCTGGTACTATTAATCACACCACCAGTAGTCTTGGTTGCCAAAGGGAGTTTCCTCAGTTTGATGAATTACATTGCAAAGGAATAGCAGGGAAATAACCCTTAGATTACAAACTAATTGATGAATAAAGTGTTCCTGAATTGCTTTACTTACATCTGTTTAGTCAGCATTTCCTAGACTCATAGTTACTTAAATGACATAGAAACATTAAACTGATGGTCAAAATTGAAAAATTATTTTCTTTGATTGAAATTTGAGAGCAGATTAGGGAGAGAGCATTATAATTTCTGGAATTTGAATTTGTCTGTGAAACTCAGATAACCAATTAAATCCATCAGGGAGATATTTACATTTTTAATAGCGGTAAGACCTTAACAGCAAATTATGTGATAACATACAGTAATTGCAGTAGCAAAGAATGTATATACACTAAATATGAAATAGTGAGGTTTGATTAGTTTTACTGGTATCTGAATTTTTGTTGTCATTTTGCTTAAGCTTTAAGGCCCATGTTTTAAAAACAGGCTCCCAGAGCTGGAGCTGGTTTTGTTATAGAGTGAGAAATTTTTTCTCATGCAAATTACCTCTAGTTTACATGCAGCAATAAAATTGTCAAAAATTTCAAGGATAGTCTTATACTACACTTTGCCCTCTTATGTTGGGTTTTTTTTTAAATGACCATTGACTTCAGGCCTTTTTCTTGAAGATGTCCTTTTTATATTGAACAGAATCTCAAAATGGAATAACTTGACTAAGTTGCAGAAGTAGTCTGTGCTTGCAGGTTCCTCATTGTTTCCAGTTTTGCTGTATTCCTACCTCATCACTTTATGGGTATTTGCCAAATATTAGTTTCTTGTATGCTTCACATCCTGCTAGATTACAGTATCTCAGCGTCTGTTGTTCTCTTGGTAAATAAAGCCAAAGAATGGCTTTATTCTTCAGTATTTAATTTCCAGAATTAAAATCCTTTTTAGATGCCATTCATATTGCTTTTCTTAGAACAGCACACAGGCAAAAATAGGAAATCTATCAGATTTTACATAATAGCCCTAGTCTGCAAAAATCTTATCATATGCTTTGCTTTTAGGAATTCTTAGGTTGGGTGAGAAAATGGCACCTGCAAGTTGGAGTACATAGTAGCTGTGTAAGTGTTTGTAGCATTAGGACTATAGTATTCCCTTCCGGTCCTCTACTTCATTCTTTCCCCAGTAAGGACATTAATGGGATCAAAGGATGGTAATTTAAGGGAGCTGATCTGAATGTTTTGAATCAGAAACTAGATTAATGCAGTGTGTTGAAAAATGCCGATTTGTACTCACAGTGGAAGTCTATGAATTAAGACCATTGTCTCTTGAAATGTGAGTAATTACATTGCTGTGCGATTATGAAAGGTCTTAATTTTGTATTTATAATAGAGCGATATTGTGAATTTTTGTAAAAATGTGTATGAAATTCTCCAAAATAACTGTGAATGTATTTACTGTTCCTGCATTGATTTTAAATGAAACATTTACTGAAGAATAGGATTGAGAGATATTGTTTTCTCGATGAAATAAGTGGTATGTTTGAAAGTGAAATGTAATTTCCATATTAATAGATGGTTTATTTGCATCAATAAAATACTTCATATTTGGCTTATTTGGAACCATGTGAATTTGAGATAATGAACAATATTGGTAGCTAATATGCATTTGACTTTATTGTATATTCTTACCTAACATGTAATCCATCTTAAAATTGATTTTTTTTTTTTAATTTTTTTTTTATAACTGGGGTGTGTGTATATGTGAATGTATTTCAGCATCTAATCTTACTGGGAGTCTTATGAATATTGCTAAGAAATGAAATAATACCCTGTGCCAATGTGCAATTATTACTCAATAAGTATTAACTAAGAAAGATACGGACTGCTCTGTTTCGTTCCATAGAATTACCGCAAAACATGTTTTTCTTATGGAATATGGTTTGCTGCATTGCTGACATAGCTAATGTGCTTACCCGGAACTCCATGTCAGATCAATATCGGCTTTTCTGAAAAAGAAATTTGCAGCTTTCTATGAGAACTAATGTAAATGTCCTTAGTGTAAAAAAAGCTTGCAACTCCTGAACCTTTCAGAAGACATTAAGTTCTGCTTACACTGAGCAATTCTTTGGCGATTTTTTTTTTTTTTCCAGAAAGTATATGTAATAATGTGAAGTTTTAAGTAAAAGTTTGAGGTCTTCATTTTCTAACTGGAATCTAACCTTGCCTAACCTCAACTACTATGTGAAGTGTTCAACTTGAGCTAAATGTTAAGCGATACAGGCAGGTAGTTTAGAATTTTTTTTCCCTCTTAGGTAATTTTTGTTTCTTTTTTTTTGTTATTTTTATTTTCTGTCTTGCGCAGCTTCACCTTGCAGATCTTCATATACAAAACTTTTATTTTAAAATTAGATCATAATGCAACAAACTACATTTATGAACCTTGTGGTGACAATGATTACAAGTACTGCCATCACCAGCACTTCCAGGCTCTTTGCTGGAGGAATATCTGGTTTGGATATATATACTAGGGCATGAAGTGTGCATTAAGTCCACTCCCATTCCACATAAATTTAGTGCTTTTGCAAAGGTGTTTTTCTTTCTCTTGTTCCTGCTGCTTTCCAGAAGCAGCCAACCATACTCTTGTAAAATTCAGTCTGAACACATGTGCATTCACTAACTCTCCGACTGTCTTCTGCATGGATGTGCAGGCATTACTTTATGTTTTACCGATGTGTAAGCCATTTGATCCATTCCACATCGCCATAGAGGCAAGGGCTGTGCCTGGGAATGGGGGGAGTTGTGTGCTGGTCAGCACCCTGGAGAGAGACACAGTGCTCAGCACCTTTCTGGCCCCAGCTGGGTGTAAGCAGGACAGGTGATTATCTTCTCTACTTTGCTCTGTATAGCCTATGTGAATAAGAGGGCTCTTCGTTAACCATAAAGATTTTCATGGATTGAAGACAACTAGTCTGCCAGACCTTTCTGTGGCAGAAAGCCACTGTGTGCCTAGAGGGCAACCAAGACATCTTCAGTCTAGGAGGAGCGCTGTGATCCCCCTAAATGCCTTCCCATTATCCCTCACTTATGCTGACTTTGCTTCCGTGCTGAGCTCTGTATATGTTGTCAATGCTGCCCAAGGAAAATGGAATGGTTTCTGCTCTCTTAAGGATCTTGTCATGCTCAAGAGGTCAGAGACCTAGATTGTTAACCCACTGCTTTATCATCATTTGTCTTTTCCCTTTGTCCCTCAGATTACCTCCCTTGTTCTGTACTTATATGGCAACAGTGCAGACAGTCTTTGAATGGACAAATGGAACGTTACTGCATGCAGAGTCTATTTTTTTTAGCAATTATAGTTGCAATGAGATTTGTGTTGGATGTCATGGTCCCTTTGGATTTCTGATATTTACAGCAAAATGTGGTCCGTAAATGAAAATTTATTTAATGAACTCATGGGGAAAGAAAACAAACATGACAAACAAGGGCTCAGTCCACTTTGTAGAGACTAGTCTGACATGGGAATTCACTAACTCATCACTTAAGGCATGAGGGGTCGAACTCACAGGTTCTCTAATTCACAACTCAGCTTGAAGCTTCTAACCTGTGCACTTCTGAGCAAAATAATTACCTAGATGATAGTGGTAGTGTTCATCCTTCCTTTTTCATCATGGTGCAGGCGTCCCCTGTATCACACTAGGATATGTATGAAAGCCTCACCAGTCCAGCAGCTTCTATATCTGCTTCAAAAACTTTTTGGCTAAGCTGACATGTTTATACCTTCCAGCTTGGAAGTTTGGTCTGTAGCGTTTCCTTGAGTTAGCAGTTTCTGAGGACACTGCCAGACAATCAATACGCAAGGATTATGGCTGCAGGAGACACCAAGCTGCAGGGTGATAATGGCTGCATAGTGACTTTAAACCCTCTCTGGTCACAGGTCCTGCCTGTTTTTTGCCCTTGCTTTGGCCTAGCAGTCCTGCTTGTAGCATGCATCAGGCCTTAGCTGTGTGTTGGCAAAAATCTGAGCAGGAGTTGAATGAACAGTCACAGTAGGTGTCATAAATGCTAAAAATATTTGTGCTTATTAAAAAAAAGTGCTTGTAATTCAGTTTTGTTGTTGATAGATGTAGTATGTGCATTAGATGCTGGTGGTCCAACTTGAGTGATGCAGGATATGGGTGGAAACATTGCCTATTGGTGGTTAGCACAGCATAATTTCAGATTTTGAGAGACCTGGCCATGAAAGTTAATTCAGATGTTCCTATTCTTCTCTTCCTCTGGAGTCTTGAGTACCTTCTGTGCATCTGTGAAATAGTACTGTAATTACTACAATGAACGTGATTTCATGTTCAGTTATTTATTTGAGTAACTTCACACCTTTTGTTTCCTTTACAGCTGTTTTTGCAGGAGTCCTACATTGGTAAGGTTAAATTTATTGCTTGAGAGTAATATGGTATTTTAAAATAATAAAGATAGAACTTTTACTTATTTTTAGACAAGATATTGAGAAAATTTATATTTAGATCTTTCCTCTCAAAACTAAATTGTCTGTGAGCTGAGTAGTTCTGTTCTTGTGAAGCTGATGTGACAGGTTTCTTAAGCCTGTTCAGAGAAGAGTGAAGCCTGCTTTTCAGGTAGAAAATTGTTGCTTAATCATTAAATGTCTGCCCTTAAATTAAAATACATTACAGTATTATATAGCATTATAGTATTATAACTAATGCCATAATAGAATTTACTAAATACTCTGGGTTCATATTTTTTCAATTTAAAATTATCTAAATAGAGGGGAATTTTCGTATAATATGTGAGTAAATTAAAATAGCAATTTGTAAGTAAACTTCATGTCTTCATTGAATGTTCCTTGCTATCTCTGACTTAATACATTTTAAACCTCTTTATTCAGTTTCAATTATTGTTATTTTTTAACAGGTGTCACATAACAGCTCTATTTGAAAACGACCGTCATTTTTCTCACCTGTCAACACTAGAAAGAGAAATGGCTTTTCGCACAGAAATGGTTAGATTATGTTTCAGTGGTTGGAAAACTTCTGTCTGTAATCTGATCATGGGCTTCCCAAATTTTTTTAATACGTTCTGGATAAGTAAATATATTGATCTCTTACAGCTAACATGCATTACACATGTAGAGTATTTGTGCGTCTTGTATTTCATCACTGTGAGTGTCGCTTCACAGTTAACTTTAAATATAATTTAAATTATGATTCTAAAGGATCTAAAGTACAAAACTGTGCAAATACCTTATACCTTGCTTTCAATTTTAGTCTTGTTATGCAGCCATTTTTCTAAATAATTTGTTTATTTAATAAATGTTGGCATATGTATACACCTTTTGTCTACTTTTATTTTGAGAATTGTGAAACGCTATGCTAGTGCATAGATACCAGATGAAATGAAAGATTTCCAGACATGCTGTGAAACAAGGTGAAAGGAAACCCACATTGTTTGTTTCAGTGATAGTAACAGAAGAGATTTGAGAAACTGGATAATCCTCTTGAATAAGTTTGTCTTGTGTGTTACATTACGAAGTTTGTTTAAAAGTGAAACTTGTTCATGAAGCAGAAGTGACCTCTTTAATTATAAATAATAATTCTGCTCTCCTGTAGGGTCTTTATTATTCCTACTTCAAGATCATTATTGAGGCACCATCGTTTTGGAATGGAGTATGGGCGATTATGAATGACAGACTAACTGAATATCCTTTAGTGATTAACACCTTACAAAGGTTCAATCTTTACCCAGAGGTGAGTTATATTTTAAAAATAATACCTTCTGTGAATCTTTTGTTTCTTTAGCTTTGACTACAAATTTGTAAGAAATGTTACTCTGGAAAATTGTCAAGATAAGGTGACTAATGAAGTGTTGCATAAATACGGAATTTTAGTTCCGTATTTCACATGATAAAACTACTTCATGCATTGTGATCAGTTTTCAGACTTCGAGTATGTTCAGTCAAATGTGAATGCTTTCTAGATCTTAGTATTTATTTTGTGCAGTCTTCAAGTTGCAGTCCAGTTCTATACTTCTTGTCTTCTTTTGTTCTCTTCACTGAGAGCAAGTAGGTTGCTGACATTATGTACTTCAGGAAATATGACATATGAAATATCAGTAGTATGTGATAATAATGACTGCAATGATACAGATAGCAAGAGGTTATTTTGTCTTGCATTTTGTATGGGACATACAAAACTAACAGTTCACTATGGCCATAAAATCTATGAGTGGTAATAGTTTACTTAGCTGTTGGAAAGGAAATTCCTCTGTGGAAAACTGATTGCTGTTGTTTTGTACATACTTGATGTTATACTTGTTACCTGGTTAGATTACATTCCTACTCTTCTAAAGAGAACATGTGTTTAAGTACAGAAATGTTGGAGTCTCTTACGGTTTTGCCAGCGTGTCTCAAACATTTTGCAAAGGGAAAACTCCCTTGGTTAAATGTACATTTCTGTAACTCCATGTATCAGCAACAGCCTATTTTTTGGAGAACTAACTAATAATGGCTGTAATTGTTGGGTACTAGCATTTATACTCATTCTCCTAATCTGTTGGAGCAGAGCTGCTTTCAGGAACTATATGTGTAAGAGTTCTTGGCATGTGTGTATTTGTAGAAGTTGCATGTAGTGGTTTAGTTTGATTTCTTTATTCCTTACTCTGGAAGAACTAAATACTAAATAGATGACTGCTTTTGTTGCCATATCACTTGTTTTGGGTTTGCTTGTTTGTTTGTTTGAACTCCAAAGGGATTGCAAATCAGTTGTAGCAATGCCACATTAGGAACATACGCCTTATTTGATACTAAAATGTTATTTTCTTTAGCTGAGAAAGATTTGTTGACTTCAGCTATAGTCTGACTTTCCAAAATCACAGATACTGGTCAAATGAACTTGTTCTTAGAGAGTCATCAGTATCACCATGAAACATAACTAAGTGAATTAGATGATGAAATCAAAACAAGAGCAATCAGATGTAGTGGCTGACATTCTGTAAGAACATTAGGTTGATTACTGTGCAAAATGTGTAGGCTTGTCTGTTCATTCAGATTTTTCTAGGATTATACAGGCTCGTAGAATTTGGTGATAAGGTATGAATTCATTCATCTTTTCTGTGCCTGTGTGGGCGTGCAAAGCAGACAAATAGTCTCCTCTGCTACTTTCAGTCATTTATTGCTTAATGTCTAGCCTTTCTGTAAATAGTGATTTAGGGGTTATTTTAAGTGCATTTCTTGAGTACTCTCGTTTGCATGTAACTACACTTATAAAACTGTCAATAGGTGCAACTTGACATTTGAAATGTGTTGTCCAGATTTATTTAATTTTATGCTTATGATTATAATTGGTGGTGGGAAGATGCTTGTGGATTTATTTGTTGGCAGTGAAATGTTTCTTTCTGATATTCAGTATCCAGTCATGTTTTCTGAAAGTGTTTCATTTCCTATATGATATTTTGGGATCTTTCCAGCTCTTTCGGCCCATTAGTAGCATTTAGGCTGAATTTTAATAAAATGTTTGTTTGTTTAGTGGATTTCAAAATTCAGTTAATCAAAACCGACCTGGAAATCCCATTGCTAAATAGGATGTCAAACCCATTAAGAAAAGTAAAACAATTCACTTGTATGTACAGCCAGTACTAGCCATGAAAACTTCAAGGGGGGAAATAAAAAGGTAAAGGGGGAAAAAAAAAAGTAAAATGAGTAAAATGAGTCTATAGCAATAACTACATTGTTTATGTAAATTATAATTACAAATGGTAAAAAAAAAATATGGAAAGCAGCAAGGCAGTCTTTTTACAATGTTATAGTCCCAATAAAGTTGATTTTCTAAGTATTTGCTGCAGAGTCAGGTTGTACTAGTAATTGTGGTGGTTTCATTTCAGATGCAAAAGAGAGATGGCAGAGAGATAATGTGTGGTGGGGAGATAATGTGTTAAGTTGGTTCTCTGGCTATTTGTTGTTATGGAACAGTTGATATTTCAGTGTGTGGCAGTGATAATGAAAAATTGAGTTGAAATGAGGAGTGTTGCAAAGACGCATGTAGATGGCTTTAAAGTGCTCACTCTAAGGCACCTAGTAAAAAAGATTGACTGTTCTACATGTTCTTTTACAGCAAAGGATTGACCTCGTCTGCAGAGATCTCCTGGGTCTGAGAGCTAGTCTTTTGTTTTCCCAAGTTCTGTGTTTTCTGCCTCATCTAATACAGAACAGTAAAAATTCCAGAAACACCATTGTGCTTTAATTGACCTAGCAATTTTGTACTGCTTACTGATTTGCTTCCATTTTCATGCCCATATTAACTGTTTCATGTAAAGTAGCTTTTGGCAAGAAATATTTGTTTTGCTTGATACCTTTGCTGGTACCTTTTTAGGAAGTATTCACTTGGAACACCTGCAGCAGATACAAACACTTGTGGCATAAAAACCTTAAGTGGTTAAGATGAATTAGTTTTGGATTTCTGTTGGGTTTTTTTGTGCGACGTTGGTTCAGCAAGAACGTTTCATGTGCTTGGGTAATGTTGGCTTCAGGTGATGCAAATATGCTAGACAGGTGTCTCTAAGCTGCCATATGCATTTTGTTGATTATGTACAGAGCACACCCAGGTAATAAGAAGAAAGATATGGATTTGGTTCTCCAGTCATGTTGATGCCTGTGTGGAGATGGGGCAGGTGCGCACACATTCATGTATGCACACATGCATTGTCAGAAGTACCAGGGCACAGATGTTCAGAAAGCTTCCAGGAATTCAGGATAGCACACTTTACAAGGCACAGTGTTGAGGCACAGAATCTTGATCTAGAAAGATGTATTTTAAATATAGAAGATTTACATTGGGAGTGTGTAAAGGCCACAGATGAGGTGAGCCATGATGATTGGAGCCCTGGTATTAAAAGTTAATGAATTTTAGAATCGCAGAACAGTTGTGGTTAGAAGGGATGTCTGAAGGTCATCTAGTCTCAATGCTCTGCTCAAACTAGGGTGAAGTAGAACAGGTTGCTCAGAGTCATCTCCTTTTAATTTTGAATATCTCCACCTCTGGGCAGCTTGTTCCAGTGTTTGACCACCCTCAAAGTAAGAAAGTTTTCTCCTATGTGTAAGTGGAATTTCCTGTGTTTGAATTTGTCTCTTGTCAACCAAAAAGAGTCTGTCTCAGTCATCTTTATTCTGTGTCCTTCTTGTCGTGGGCAGCCCAGAACTGGACTCAGCACTGAAGATACAGTCTTAGCAGTGCTGAATAGAGGGGAAGGGTTACCCCTCTTCTCCTGGTGACGTACAGGCTTTTTTTGCAACAAGGGCTTATTGCTGACTCAAGTACAAATTGTCCACCAGGACTCACAGGTCTTTTTCTGCAAAACTGCTTTCTAGCTGGTCAGCTCCCAGCTGTACTGGTGCGCTGCACTATTCCTCCCCAGTGTAGGAGATTTCCCTTTCATGAGATTCCTGTTGGCCCAGTTCTCCAACCTGTTGAGATGCCTCTGAATGGCAGCACAAGCATCAGCCACTCCTTCCAATGTGTATCATCATCATGCAAACTTGCTGAGGATGTTCTTTTGTACCGTCATCTGGTCTGAAGATGCAGAACAGAACTGGCACCAGATAAAAAGAAATATTCACAGCTGTCCCCTTATCTATCAATTCAGTCATCTCAGGAGGCTATAAAGTTGGGCAGGTGTAGTTACAAATTTACCTTTGTAAATCCGTGCTGATAGCTTCAAATAATTTTTTTGTGCTTTGTAAGTTTGGTAGTGTTTTCCTAGAGGATTTACTCCATCACATTCTCAGACATATTCTCTGTTATCTCCCTCTTGCCCTTGTTGAAGATAGAAGTGAGTTTTATTAATTGTATGGGGAAAGAAAAGAGGGAATCATCTTTCTTGTACATGTTTTCTGTGACACAGGGCTGAGACAGCTAATACTGCAGTGGTGAAACATATTTTCAGTCTGGGAACCCCTGGGTTATAACTTTCAGAGCAGCTCAACTGGAATGGCCACATTACTCATTTATGAACTCTATAAAGTCAGTTATATCCTGACAGAATAGCTTGGTAATGTTATTAACTAATGATTTTGCTATGAGATGAGTTGTCATTTTTTTCTGTGTAAAGTACTGATGTTTTCTGTGTCAGGTGTTGAGATTTAATTGGGTTGTTGTTATAAGGACATTACAACCTTTGCATGGAAAATGGAACCGCTGTCTTACATTGCGTCTGGAAACCCTTTCTAATGCATGCTTAAATTTAACCTATATAAAAATTTATCAGAGTAAAACTCTAAAGATTTGGTCCGCTACTATTCTTGCCGGTTGAAATAAAAATTAATTATTTTTAACGGATTTTATTTGGCTAACTGTCCTATGTCAACAAGATCTGAGATTTTAATATCTGATAAACAAAAATACTCAAATGAGGAACCTTCCAGACAACACTGAAATTTATAGGTTGTTGGTTTGGGGTTTTTTTCAATATTGCTGTTTGATGCATGAAATTATTTCTGTTGTAAAGCAGGCATAATTTTAGTCTATTAATGAACACTTGGTCTGTGTTGGATGACTTTAGGAAACCATGGTCAAAAATCCCAAGTTTTTGAGATAAATTCCGAGTTTAAAAATAATCCCAGATGAGGCCAGTTTTCATGACAGGTTACCTTGGGCATTGAGCTAATCTCAAAGTTCCTGTTCAGAAACTTCAAATCCTCTTTTCCCCCTAGGTGGTCCTTGCCAGCTGGTATCGCATGTATACTACTGTTATGGATTTCCTTGGTGTCCCAACAAAAACATGTTGGACTGTAAACAGAGGAAAAGGGCTTAGTCCTGTTGAAAGCTGTGAGGGTAAGTTGTGTTTTATTCTGTTTGTTTCCTGGAAGCATATAATTGTGGCTTTATATATTTCATAAATAATAAATATTCCTGTGGTTGTTTTTGGCTAAACCCAGGGTTTTGTCAGGTTCACAGCATTAGTGAGAAGCATGAAAAAGAGATACTTCTAAGAACACCAGGGGTGAGAATGTGGGCTTTGCTTATTAGATAGCTCCTCCTACCCGGGTTGAATTCCTATACTGCACTTAGAAACTTCGTAGTTTTAGTCTAAACCTTCATAATGTTGGACTATTACAAAGAATAAGATGTCCTAAATGTAATTGGAAGCCACTGTACGTGTATTAAATTTCTGTAACTTCTGAACAATCCCAAATACATTCCGAGTTCCTACATTTCAGAATTTACCCTCTATATTTCCTCACCTAATTTTAGAGATTTTTTTGAGAAATCATATGTAGTGATTCTGCTGGGAACAATCCTCTCCCTCTCATGACTATTCAACATAAGAATTTCTACCTTATACCTTGATTTTGATGCCAAAGCTTGGACACTACCACTTTTTTGTTAGTTTGGGGTTTTTTTTCCACATCTGAAATATTGGCTTGTCAAGTCAGTATTATATGATAAAAGTACCTTACCAAGAAGCACTTTCAAGACGTTCTACAGTCAGTTAAAGCTGAATGATAGATGGTAGCTTGTGAAGTTGTTTCATTTTATCATTTAAAATGCCTTTGTGTGATGACAGGTTAGTATTTTTCCTTTGCACAAAGGCTATAACAACTTTCTTCACTTTCTCTAATTTTGTTAGAAGCAATAAGCAGTGAATACATGTACAACTTTTCATTCCTGTTTTTTGTAAGAATAAAACCAAACCAATGAAAACACCAACTATTGAGGCTACCATGTTTGGTGAACATATCATCATCCTGCTTTAGAGAACTGTCTTGCTATATTTTCAGCAATGGTGAATAATCAGTTTTGCTACCATTTTCTGTAATGAATAAGGCTTTTCATGCTGTTTTGCTGAAATGATTAGAATCAGGAGGGTTTAAAGAAATAGTGGGAAAGAGAATAACAGCAGAAGCATGAACACAGAAGTGTCTGTTAATGAACAAATTGAAAGACTTGCATTACTGGAAAATCTCTTGGCTTATAATGAAAGAAAGCCAAGAGCATTGTGTATATGTTTAAAGATGGATTTACTCCTGCAAGGGATGGGAAGTGAGAGTCTAGAGAGAACAAACCTGTTCTAAAAAGCTCTATGAAATCAAAATGTAGTCTGTAGAGAATGTTCTTAGTGGTGCTTATGCCTTCTAAACATTGCAGGTTTTTCTCTGCAGTTAATGTGTCCCTCTTGGTTTGTTCTGTTGCTGACTGCCCCAGTGCCATCTCTGTCCTTCCTCTTTCTGTGTTTTCAGAGCTGTGGTCTTCTGATTGAATCTTCACATTAATGTTGATGACATTAACTTTTTTTTGTTGTCTTTCTGTAAATATATTAAGATAGTATACTGACTGTGTGGTGGGTTGTAAGCAATATGGCCTTTCTTCTATACTTGACAACATGTGTTAACTGTTTGTTCTTAGGGTTGGGAGACCCTGCTTCCTTTTATGTTGCTGTGATTTTTCTTTTGAATGGATTAATGATGTCACTGTTCTTCATATACGGTACATACCTCAGGTAAGGCAGTTGAGACTGACCTATTTATTTGGTAATCGCTCTCAGTTTTGAAAAACTAAATTTGAAAACGTGAATGTTAAAATATTTTTATTGGATATTGATTTTTTGTTTTTACAGCAGGAATGCTTTTATTCCATATATATTGTCACTGAAAGATTACTGAAATAGAGAAACTTTCTGCTTAAAATAAATGATGATGCTGGAAAAAAATTGCATAAATTCAGTGAAGAGGTATCTCATTGGTACCACCAGGTTGTGGGTAAAACTAGATGCTGTACATGTTTTAAACAGCTTTTGACAGGTTTCTGCTCTAAAAATTATCACCATAGCTCATTTTTAAACAACGTTTAAATGACGGTGTACTTTTAACCAAGATTGGAGTTTTCCCAATGCTTTGCCTCAAGTCATATTGCATGTCTTTCAATTTTAACTTAACTGAGAAGGCAAAATATTTTTTAAGATAATGCATTCATTGTATACACTTCCCCTTTTCTATAAATTTGTGTTTTCAGTATCTGTCCTTAAATTTCAGGAACTGTAATACACTTTCATACAAAAATAGACTCCATATTCAGCAGAAAAACAGAAGTGGAAATGCTTTTCTGTTTACCTCATCTGTTGGTTTTCCAAAAAATTAAATGACTGCTATATTTTCCTCTCAGAGATGTAATTGGTTGTCCCACTCATTCATGCTCTGGCTTCACTGTCTTGTGATTTCTTCCTTCTCTCTCTGAAGCACGTACTGATCATTCAAATAAGAAATAGCACAGAGCAGACACTGACAATAGAAAGAGGTGTTTGGGAGTAAAGTGTCTGTATTCCTTAGCATAGGAAATGAATATCTCATGTTTTGAGGAAGTAGATAGATTTGAATATTTGTGCAATTCACTTGTAACGTTTCTCTTAAGGGAGGTATATGGAAGTCCACATTTTATATATGAATGTCATTGAAAAATCAGTAAACTCTTCATTTCTCACTACTTTCTTTAGATAGCATAGACCTTGAATTTTGTTTCTGGTTTGGGGTGGGTTTTTTTTGCAAATTTTACTTTGTTTCCAAGATTAACATTTTAAATGTTGAGCACATTCTTTTTGTCATTTTGCATTATAATGTTGACGCTTTTAGAATTTATGGAATGTAAGATTGAGTTTTATGTGCAAGAATGCACAATTCCTGAAGGTTGTTTTACCGCTCAGGTGGTATCTTAAATCCTCTGATTTTGTACCTAGAACCTACTGATTCTGTTTGACTTTATACTAGTGATGGGTGAAGGATCTGAGAGGATATGAAGGGGGTTTTTTGCTTGTTTGTTTTGGGGTTTTTATTATTGTTGGGTTTTTTAATAATCATAACAGCTGGCTGATGCTTTTGTTTAGTAGCAAAAATGGTATATTCTGTCATTCACAGTAGTAGTGCACTTGTGTGCACAAAAATGTTGCTTTATGTCACAGAACATGAGTAGTTACGAATTGTCCAAACAAATCGCAACCTTATCTATTGCTGTTTTGAGATGGGTTAAATTTGAGCAATATCTTTGGGTTTAGTGTTGACTTCGTGGTGCTATTTATTCAGTGGGTGAATTTGATTGGTATGGAAATGTAAAAAATCCTTAAGTCAAGGGCATTAAAGGTTCCTTGTGTTAACATCACAGTATTTCACATAAGAATTAAGTTGTATCTTGCATTGACCATATAGTGAGTTAATTTTTAAATGTGTTTTTTGAACATGCTTGATTTGATTACCCTAAATTAATCTTAGATTCAGACCAAAATTCCTTGTTGGATGATTGAGCACACAAACTCTGAAATTTACTGCTCAGCATCTTAGGGAAGAAGTACTGCATTGATATTGCCTGGTGTTTAAAAGCACTCAGATGTAATTATCTAAACCAAAGTTTGTGAGGAGTGAAATGACTGTTTTACAAGTTATTAACATTAAAATTGGTGTTCTGCTGAAAAGAGTTGATGTATGAAGACTGGTTTGCTCTGAAATAATTATTATCTAACTAGTATTTTAATACTGTATGTAATTTGTTGATTACCTTCCCTTGATGCTTCAAAGCATTCCTCTCTTCCCCCCCCCCCCAGTAAACTTACCTATACACAAGTCCTGCTTCACGTTTCAACGTTGACCATTATAAGATTCTGTTGTACCTATTTTTCTTATTCTTTTCACAGTGGGAGCCGTCTAGGAGGCCTTGTTACCGTGACGTGTTTCTTTTTCAATCATGGAGAGGTAGGTCTCCCTCCCCCACCCCTTTTTTTTAATTATTATTGAAGTTTAAGCTAATTCTAATTTCATTAAATGTAGTGATGTTGCAGTTCTATTAGGGAATGAATTTAAATAACTTTAATTCAATTTAAATACACAAGTAAGACATTGAAAGCAAAATAGGCTATGACTGGAAAATGTGTAGCACAGTTCAATGTGTCACCTTGGTGCTTAATATAAAAAATCAGAAAGGATATATATTGTAAAGTGGTCCTGAGATTTAAATCTTAGTAGCGCAAGTTTCAAAACATCAAAATACTCTATTTTTCTGCCCGTTACAGACATCACCAGGCTTCATGTACCATATGAGTAAGCTTCAGAAATGGTGAAAGTTTACTTTAAATTGGTATATATCTTACTGGAAATTCATAAATACAAAAAAAAAAGCACAGAGAAACCTCTGTAGTACTGATGTTTTGGTTTGGGTTGGGTTATTTTGTAGTGCTCATTTTATGTGTGAAAATGTATATAAATACAAATAATATAATATATATCGTATATATATACATATTTATTTTACTTAAAATGCAGATGGAAAATAACTACCTTATAATTTAGTTAAGTGTTGAATTTATGACTTGCTTACTTATTTAACTGAGCTGACAGTGATAGAAAACACTGAGTAGTAAGAATATGTAGTTGCACATAACAGAATTAAAGATGCTTCTATTCATAGTGAGCTTTGACAGTTTATTATAAAGCAAAAATCTATGGGATGAAATAGCTATTTTATTTTTAAGTTTAATTTGAAATGTTTTTGTCTAAATATCCCACATAAAGAACTTTCACCCATGCCTGGTTGAGACCAGATAAACATTACAGAGTTGCTAAACTTTTTTTGGTGCTATAAAAGCATAAATACATTTGTGTGGATTTCTGTTCTTCTTAATGGCCTTCTGAAGTGAAATGAGCAGGGAATACTCGTAGAGTAAGCACTGTTTTGCTAAATCTGTGAAGGTGATAAATGTAACTTCAGAAAGAAATGAGCTGAAAACTTCAAAAATAGTGGTAGCAATAATGAAAAGAAACGTTTAAATCATTATGGCACAAGCAGTTCTCCTATCTGTCAGAGACTGTAGGAGAACTTGTTTCTTTTAATGGATGACTTGACTTGGGGGAAAAGAACAGATAATGCACATATTTTGGAGAAGGGCATGAAATCAGATCTGCATAACTCTACACAGATGTAGTCTGGGCTTAGGTAGAGCTTAAGTAGGATGACCCGGATTCAGGCTCAGTTGTATGGATTTCTGGAAAACAATAGGAGTGACTTGCAGAGAGTGCAGTGTTCAATCTCAGCTGGCTCTTTGTGTTTGTACTGTAGCTGATAAAATAACTCAGGAGTTGTTGGATATTGTTGTGTATATAATTATGGTAGTATATGTAGTTACATGTACGTAGGTGGTCTTGCTTCACTGTGTGAATACATGTGAATCACATGCTGTGGATGCGTGTCTGTGCACACGTGTGTTTATAAAATATAGGTAACTCTTCTATATGCCTCTGCTTATGAGCAAATCATCTTGCATGTGGTTCAACAGTACATACAGTCGAGCTAGACCAGTTGCTAATAATTTGCTTTCCTCTTTGGGAAGGATAGAACTGAGCTGGATGAGTAAGCCTGATCAGCTCTAATGCTATGTGAAAGTAGGTATGAAAAAATGCCTTCTGGCTTTGAGGTAATGATCCTCAGGCTGTATGTTTTTATTTGTGCTGTGCTTGTGCTACTGTGTTTTAATGATTTCAAGCTTAGTCAAATCTGATACATTTATACCTGCAGCAAAGTTGGTTTACAGCCTTGATAAATCATCCAGAGATGATTGAGTTTAGCATTACATTTCAAATATAGAAAAACAGCATGGCCCATGTTAGTCAATCCACTTTTAAGGTAATGCTTCCTTTTTATGGTTGTATATTATAGTTGGCTCATCATTTCTTTCCTCTTTTATCTCTTCCAGTATCGAAAGATTTGGTAAATCAAATATTGCTGTCATCTTGAAAAATATTCAAAATGACTTCACTGCTTTAGAATAATCATGATTATATTTATTGCTTATAAAATAAAATTAACCAGTCACATCTGTGCAGTCAGCTGAGGACAACACATTAGTATATATATTTATGAAAGCTTTATTTTAATGATAATTGGTGCAGCTTTTGCAAAGAGTTCTTCTAGACAGCAAGAACTGTTATTAATGTGATGGGTTTCTGTACTTTGCATTTCTTTAACATTACTTCTATGCATTTATTTTACACTAATAATTTAATGTGTTTGTGCAATAGCAAGGAATCCTACAATGTTGATTCTAGTGACTTTAGTAAAACAGTATTTGAAAAGCAGTTTTAAGATGATAGGAAGCAAAGGAGAAGGAACATTCTTGCATCAACATCCTCCAGGGTTTTCATAGATTTATTATGGTCCATGTTAAGATGAATTCCATTTTTATTCTGTAGTTGTAAAGAACCTACTTCTAATTTGTAGTGCAAATCTATTCATAGCCATTTTGAACCTATTTTTTGTATGTCAAAGTTGTCCTTTAAAGTTGTAATTTTTTTTTTTGATGCTCAGTGCCATCTGCAAGCACTTTATAAAGCGCTGAATATAAATAATGACAGTTGTAGCTGAGCCGTTTGCCATGAGACCCATTATTTATTTGCCATGCATCCCATTAGGAAATTATTGAAAAAGCTATTCAGTTGACTTCATTGTATTATGCTTTGCTTTATTAGTTTTAAAGAGTGAAGTATATAAGTTAGTATAAGCTCTGTATGAGCTTAGTTTCTTGTGTTCAGTTTTACTGGCCTGGTTTGGAGGGCAGCTTCAGATTTTATACTTTGTGCTGTTGCTAGTAGAAATGTGAAATGTTTATAACCTAGAGAACTCTGGGTTAATGAAGAGTATATTGGTTTATCCTTCAGATCCTCTCCCCCACACACTTTCTCCTTCTAAGTGTGGCAAGTCACTATCTAAGTTTGAGAATGGTTTTAGTTACCTGAAGGAGTTGATACTTTGGGCAGAAGCAGAGACAAGCAGCTGCTGTCTTGGCTTTTTTCTTGGATGTTCTGTAGCTGCCACATTTAATTTTGGAAAAGCAATGATCTATTTTAGTTAAAGAGTGCATCATAGGCCTCAAGTCGGGAAGCTGCTTCCTTTCCCTCCTCATTTCTGCTTCCTGGCTTGTTTTTTATAACTTTCTGTCTAAATCTCTTGTAAATTGATTTTTGCTTTGTTAAAGTATCTGTAGTTATTAATATTGAAATACAAGTGCATGGCTTTATGGAAATGTATCAGTGAATGTTATCATCCAACCCAGTTCTTATTTTTAGTGCACTCGCGTCATGTGGACTCCACCTCTTCGTGAAAGTTTCTCATACCCGTTCCTTGTGCTGCAGATGTTGCTTTTGACCTATATTCTCAGGTACCTTTCAATTTATACTTGGCTCTTTACAATGCTTTTAAAAAGTTGAATGTCACAGGACATTTATTTAAATGCATTTATCTAAATATTTAAGTGTCTCTGTGTGCTGTAGCAATGTTATCATTAACATAGAAACTTTCCTGTGGCTGTTACATTGCAGACGCTGCACCAGTAGAACTGCAGTCATATTACTCACTTATTAAAAGGAAAAACTTTGCAACTTGAAGACATGATTAACATAAAAATCAGAATTACTGTGTTGGCAAATACGTATCTAAAGTAAAAATCAGAATTTTTGGTTGATGTCCCTTCCTTCCCATGAGAAACAAGCTGATACTTCATCATTTGGTTTTGTCCCTCTTGGAGAGTGGTATGTTGGTTGCACTTAGAATAAGCCTATGCTTTGCAACAGAGGATGCTATAGGCACCCATAAGCTAGTATGTTCTTGCAGTTTTCTATGACTAATTAACTAGTCTAATTAACTAGTTCAGTGATTTAGAGCAGTCTAATTACATTAATGCAGGGATGCTCTTGAGTTCATTAGCCCTGCTTTTCCGTGATTGTTTCTGGCTTGCTACATACATGATTGTGTTACCGTCTTGCCTCTGTTTTGGAAAATAAACACGATTGTTCGTACGTAAGGGCTTTTCCACCAACTCCATTGCATCAGATTTGCAATGTATTTATTATTTAGCTGAACTTAGTATTTATAACAACAGATTTTCCTTTATTAGGTCATACTGCTTTGTAGTTATTGATGTCTAAAGCAAAAATATTACATGCTTGTCACATATTTGTGTTTTTATGCGAGGAAAAGATACATACTGTCTAGAATTTAGGAAAATTTGAAACATAACATGTTTCTGAATTGAACTTGAAGATAACACAGGATTAAATATTTTAAATAACACTTATTTCAGGACATTGAGAATGGGCTGGTTTCAGTTACAGATAAATTTCACATATTTGTCATTATCTCCTTCCCTGAAACATCGCTCAGGATTGCTAGCAGAAAGTAAATATAGAAGAAGTGTATGAGTTAAATCACTTTCAAATGCAGACTGTTCTGAGAATAGTCGTGATTCCAGCTGAAATGGAAATGGTTGTGACCTGACTGTAGACTTGTAACAAGAAGGTGAACCACTTGCAAACAACATACTTTGGCTTGCTGTATAGCAGGAGAAGACTTCTTTGGTAATCAGTGACTCATCAAATAGTTAAGAAACATTAAGCATCAGAACTGTTGTCATGGAAACTCAAGAAAAAAGGATAAAAAATTTACTTGAGCAATGTTATTTGTAGTTGATCAATATTGTTAGCTAACTCCCAAGGTAACTGTGTTTTTATTGCATTTCCTATTGTGCTTTTCAATTACTTGCAAACACCTGTGTAATTGTACTTACTGATGCCTATTCTGTCTGTTTTTCCCAAGGATTCCGAATATTAATACAGGAAGCTTGATTGCACTGTGTGTTTCTAATATCTTTTTCATGCTTCCCTGGCAGTTTGCTCAGTTCGTTCTTCTAACTCAGGTAAGCCCATATTTACCTCTAAGAAGCCTCTTTGTCTAATCTGGGCAAATTAACTGCTTTGTGTAGACAACTATTGAATTCACAACTATATCAGTGCTTTCCTTTTAGCCAGATTTCACTCCTATTCTCAGGAAAGATTCTCACCGTTTATCACATCACTATTTTTCTAGTCTTAAGTTTGATAGTTGACCACTTACACCACTCAGTGTTCTCTTTCCAGGACTAAAAAATTTACTTTTCCCTTAAAAAGAGCCTCCAGACTGAGATCAGTACATAAGAACAAGAAAAAAATTGTATTTTGAAGTACAAAAATAAAAAAAAAAGGCATTGATCTTGCACCTCTTAAGGCTGATCTTAATTTTTAAATGAAGCAGTGTTTGCGTGGCATGTAGTATCTGGCATGATTTCGCATGATTTCCTATTTAATTTTGATGAGTCTGTGAGTGGTGCTGTAATCTTACTGTCTGATATTTTGGACAGTTGAGGCAACTTTAGTTAGTGTTGAAATATAGCAAATGCTAATGTGAGCAGTAAGATACTGTCATACAGCACACCTTCTTAGTGTTTGAGTCAATTGAAATGTAGCCTGTTGACTGAAATCCATCCATGTCTCTATACCTTTTCACTTGTCTGTCCTACTTGAAGCAGATGTTGCTTAGTGTGAATTGATAGCTTTGAACTATCAATATATGCTGTGGTATGCAAGTGTTCTAACTGCAGAAGAGGAAGCCAGTAAATTCTGTAAAATACTGTGAGAAACTCATCACTATAACCTGTTTAAGATGCTGGGCCTGAAATTTGAAATTACAGGTTCACTTCATAATTTCATTAATTTCCCATGTGACTTTTAACAAGCAACCTAATCAATGAATCAACCAGTCTTATTTTCCTCAGCAGCAAATTGGGGATGTTTCCATATTTTGCTGAAAAGTTAAATAATCCTAATGATTTATTCTTTGAGGTTTTTAGACTGATTTGGAGGGGGGTTTTATGTTTTATTTTTTATTTCGTTTTAAATCTAAGGCCGAAAGGTAATTTGTTACTGCTGTATTTTGGTGACTTGCATTTTTTATAAAGCTGAATACTTATTTCTTAAATATCTGACTATATTTGATAATTGTTATTCAGAGCACCACAATGGGTTTTTTGATAGAAGTGATTATGAAATGCCTAAGTACTGACTTAGCAAAAAAATAGGAATAAAAGTTAATGATTGTTTGAATAATCTTTTTTTGCATGAATGTATATTCTGCTGGAAAGACTACACCAGTACAAATTGTTTTAACTTCTCTTTCACTTTTGATTCTAGATAGCTTCATTATTTGCTGTGTGTATTATGGGTTATATTGACTCCAACAAATTACAGAAGATACTAAATGCTCATATGGTAATACTTTTTTTAAAAACCTTTAATCTCCTCAAACATGTGAAAGCATCAAAAGAGACCATTTGTCTGATATGTTTTCCTTAGCTACACAATGGTTGGAAAAATGCAGTAATGAGGGAGGGTGGGCCTGGATTTGAACTAAGATTGGGTTTTGAAGACTGGTATAGTCTTGACCATGTAAAGATCTTGTGTTTTAGCTGTTTGGAGAGTTATCTAGAAAGGAGAACAAGAAAATAAACTATTAATCTGAAGAGCAATTTTTTTTTTTTCAAAACTTGTGAGAAAGTCAAGAAAGAAAGGGGTAATTAAAAGATGTGTAAGTTTCTGCATAATATCTGATTTTAACTTTTAAAGTTAAGCTAATGATCAAGTTTTGCTACCAGGAGTTTTGCTCTTTGACGTGAGATTGAAGTTTTAAATATAAAGGAAGATGTAAACAACTTTTTAAAGAAATGATTGTCTTTAAAAATATTTTTTTGCTAAAATTGGGCTATGCTAACTCAATGGACAAAAAGAGAATATTTACCTCAGGAAAGAAACTAAATTGTATTTCATATGTTTTCAAACATTTTTTGAAATACTCTAAGTGGTAAACTAAAGGCAGTAATAAGTTCTGTGCAACTCACTTCTCATATAAACCTGGGACACGAAATACTTCTTTCCAGTCAGTTTTACAAGGGAAAATTTGCAAAAAAGCATATTTCTTAAAAAGTTTTTTGACAGTAGCAGGATAAAATACTTAAACTTTTTGGCTTATGTCAATAGCTTTATGGGTGCTAAAGTGGCATAAATAGCCTATTTTCAGATAGATAAACAATCATGTTATATTACAGAAAAAGCTTAATGAGTCTGGGTAAACTGCCAGTCTCTGTTTTGTGGTGTTTCTGCTGCCCCCTCTCGTCTGTGGAAAATGAAAGTGTGAGGAAGAGAGTAGAAAAGTGTGCAAATAACTGTGTTATTTCTCTTTATGCCTGTGCATAAAAGACAGAGCTTGCTCATTGATTTTGCTCTCCAAGTTAGAAAATGTAATTCAGATTGCTTTCTATCAAAATGAAAGCTCAGTAGGACATCAGGATGGTGGATAAAAGTTTTATTTCAGCCTTGATTTCAATCTCATATAGTTAGGTGCATATGTCAAACAGTCAGAGTTCTGCTTCCTTGACTTTGGGGATGATTGTATTTTAAATATATGCTTGTCAATTAGGAAGAAAGAATGCAACAAACATTTTATTCAGCATTTTTGTGTTTGTCCAAAATTCTGAAAGGTAACAAACAGGATCGAGAACTAATACAATAATTTGAAAAAAAAGAAAAATGTTTTAGAAATAACGTCAGAAATGTAGCTGTTGTATCACATAAAACAAATTAATCCTATGATCAGATCTTTTTGTCCTTAAGCACTTTAAAAATATAAATTAACACAATAATCTACTTGGCTTACTGTTGCCATTAAGTTTTACAATCAGTGCTTTCAGAACAAATCTGCAAGCTTGAGTATCAAGCTTTTACTTGCTGCAAAGTAGGTGGTTTTAAATTTAAAACTGCTGATAAAACAGGTAATTCTTACCTTTTTTTATTTTAAATTTAATTATTTTTGTTTTCTTCTTTCAGGTATCTCTTTTAGTGTGTTTTATTCTGATGTTTGGTAATTCAATGTTACTGACATCATATTATGCTGCATCTTTAGTAGTTATCTCGGTAAGTTGTTTAAGAAAAAAAAGTATGACATGCTAAGACTGTAATGCTGTACTGCTGTATATGTATTGATGTAAAATGTGAAACTGCTGCATTACCAGACAGATGAGAAATCTTTCACGTGAGAAACAGAATTAGACCATGAAGATATCTAGTGAATGGATAAATAAATACTAATTTAAAAATTATGGTTTTGCACTAAACCCCTCTTCATAAGAGAAATTCAGTTGAGGCTCAGTTCACATATTTTTATAGTGCTCTTCTTTTTATAAAAATATAAAATTTTACCAGGTTTGTATTTTTAACCAGAGTAATTGTAAAATAAGAGCAAGGAAGAGTTTCACTTAAATGCTTCTTTATTAATAGTGAACCCGCTAATACAGAACAACTGACTAAAACATATATAACAGTGGTTTAAGACTATTTGAAACTGCTGAATCATACTGCTATGTTAGTGATATTATTCACTGAAGACCTGTCATCTTGTCATTCATTATCTTAATTTTTCCTTAAATAGGAAAAAAACCCACAATCTCTTTCAGTTTCATATACTTTCTCTGAAGATATTGATGTACTTAGGAAATAGGACTGTGTGAACAGATCTAGTTTGGCTTACTACAAATCATCTAAATTTCTGATTATTTTTGTCTCTTTTTTGGTTTTTTGTTTATATTTTGTCCATCACCAAAAGAGTGATAATTTCTCACTTATGCTAACAATAAACTGCCTTGGCTTACATATTTGCTGTCATATGGTTTACTTGTTATAAATCCATTCTAGTTTCTTGTAGCAGCTTTTGAAATTATATAGTAAGTACAGATATGTTGAGTTCTTTGCCTGTTTTCTGCTTTGAGAAAAGTATTTATTGTTTGCATGGTATTTGGGTGCTTATAGTGGCCTCAGTCTCACATATGGACTGGATTTGTGGAAGCTTTTAATTGCATTGTTCATCAAATTAGCTTAAAATGAATCTTCCTTGTGTCATAAATAGAGGAACATAATGTGAAACAGAAAAATACAAGTAACTCCTGCCACCCTCCATATTCTGATGCCTTACTTTAAAATTGTTTGTATTAGGCTCCCAGTAATTTATTTGTTGCTTCAGATGTTTCTTGTCATTCACGAAGCAGACATAATTCAGTTTCCCATTGGCTTTGGTTTAAAGATGCTTAGAACTGTATAATACAGAATCTCCTTAAGTGTTAAGGAGGAAAGTAGTCTTCCATTAATTGTATATAAACTGCAGTAAGAGTTTTTATGCTGGTGTGTTTTGCTAGTGCAGGGTGAATTCGTACTGCTACATATTAATTCGTCTTTCAGGTTGTATTAATAATGGAAGGTTTTTTAATAAGTAGCTGTTTGTTGCAATAGGCTTACCAAACAAAAAAAACTTCATCCAGGGTATTAAAATGTCTTATTGTTACTATGCTACCTGAAAATATGCATTCATTTTTTATTAGAGAATTCTTGTTTGGAGTCCAAAAATCTTGAAAAGCTGCAGAAGGGAAGTCTATGTCTGGGTAAGGAATTTCATATATTTTGAATTTTAGAGAAAAACTAAGACTTTTCTTTGGTTTAGTGAAATACAGAAATAACTTAGTTTTTAATAATGGAAAATCAAAGAATATATCTGAACTACTGTCTTTAATAGATTGGTCATGTTCTCAGCAATTAATGCTGAAAGAAAGAAAAAGGGCAGAAACATACATTTATGTCAGAAAACTGAAATAGCCTTTGAATGGCAACACATTAATTTTAAATTAAAAACTTAACATGTTTACAAAACCTAAGATCTGTATGGATACCCCTTTCAAATAAAGGTCAATTTAGAAAAGGCAAATAAAAGCCTAACGGTCCTTGCAGAAATGGAGATTAAGATACTGCTTTAGATGTTCACTAAAATGTGTCCTATATAATTTTTAAAAGATGTTTTTATAATGACAGCAAACATCTTAAAATTACATAAGAAAGCACGTTGGAATAAAACACTGTAGAGTGTGTGGGCGGGGTTTGAGGACATGTCCGAACAGGGACACTCCTAAAACTATTATGAATAAAATATAACCCTGTAGAAAACATGAGAAGTGACTTGCTGCTTAAGAGGTAACATCAACGTGTAAAAACATCTGAAATGGGGGCCTACCTAGACTATGATTGACTTAAGACAGGCATTCTTATTAAATGAAAGGTAACTTGTTAGAAAACCTGGATGGAATTTGTACAATTAGAATTAGAATAGAAAGGAACTAAAATATTTATAGCAAACTGCAGTTCATGTATACATGCTTAGCTGTGGTACCAGGAAAAAATCAGTATAGATATATCCCATGTCAGCTTTTTAAAAAGGAGATCCAAGGCATTTGTGCAACGGTAGACTAATAAATTTGTTTTTTCTAAAAGAATAAAAACGTGCAGTGCTGAAGTTGTTAAGCTGTATGTACGTGCAGCATAATGAAAGAGATCCAATACAGCCTCTGTGTAAGGAAGTCATGCCTCGCAAATGTGTTTGACTTCTCTGAAGGATGCAGTTAAGGGTGTGTGGGTGAATGCAATGCATTTGGATTTCAGAAACCTTTTGAAGAAGTTATCTAACTGGAACTATAAAAGAAATTAAACTCATGGGATAAGGTGTGAATGTTAGAAGGTAAGAAACAAAGGGTGGCATGAAATGGTAAGTTTTCAAAAGAAGACCACCACCACCACCCTAAGTCTGTATATAAAATAATTGATCCAAAATAAGGTTGTGCCACTCAGCAGAGAAATCTTGGTATTTTTATGGAAAGTTCTCTGAATACATCAGTTCATTACTGAGCAGGCATCAAAAAGGAAAATACATGATGGAAGTCACGGAGAAGGAACCATAGTGAAAGCAGAATTATTTCTTTTAAATTGTAAATTCATATGTAACATCATACATATTGCATGCAGTCTCAGGAAATGTGTCTTAGTTTAAAAAAAAAATTAACAAACTAGAATGCCTTCCCCCAAGATCTACTACCATCAGATTTAAGTAGAGTATGAAGATAATTATTAATGTAGGTTCACTAAATAGCTAAGATTTTAAAATAGGTTAGAATTCTACATCTTGTAAAATAAAGGTAAATATTACAAAGCCAGTGAATAGAAGTATGATATAATTATAGGTTTTTTTAGTGCCCCAATGCTAGCAACAATAAGCTTATAAGGAAGAGAAAAGTTACTATGGAAGCAAAAAAAAAAAATAGAGGCATTCAGAAAAGGATTAGAATACCTCCTAGATATTTAGGTTTCTTAGCAGCCATTAAATGAGATGATTGAATGCAACCCATCATCACATAAAAACCCTGGCCTGGTTACATAAGGGCAAAGATTAGTTTGTATTTTGTTGAATTCTCTCTGAAAGCATCTGCTGTGAGTCCCAAATACAAGATACTGAGACAGGTTGTCCTATTCAGTTAATCTAGTTTTATAAAGAATTAAATAGATTAAGCGTCACTGCCAAGAATTTAATCTTTTTGCCACAGGGATAAACTTGATACGTAACTAAAAGTAATAACTGTACATATTTTGTTCATAGTTCCTTCAAATTCTAACTTGAGATTATCTTTAAACGGTGCTATAAATCAGCTAATTCCTCCAAAGATTTGAACCAGAGTAGCACAACCTGATAATATGAAATGACTCTTGTTGGAAAATAATCCTTACACACTGGTGTATGCAAAACAGATGGAACTGGCAGCCCCTGTTTAAAGTTAACTTTGGTGTCTCCTCTGCAATAATGTTGTATGCAGCTGTAGTGTAAATCAGCTGCACTAAGTTATTTCAGAAACTTTAAATACCTCAGTGTACTGAAATCTGGGAGGTGTCATTGGTTAGAAATTACTGTACTTATGGGAGATAACATAGGAGAGTTTGTAAGTAGTAGCTAAATTTAATAAGCTTTTTAAAAAATAAAAGATTTCTTTAAAAGTTTGAGAAATGTTTATTTCATTCCAAATACATTTTTAAGGTCATTGAAGGATGTGCCTGGTTATTTGGGACAGTCACCTTGAAATACCTGACTTCTTTTGTGCTTGGAGTAGCTGATGATGTAAGTTCTCTTTTTGGAGTATCTGGTTGGTGTCTTCCAAAAATTTTATAATTCTTAGTATTTTGAGTTTGACATATTATTGATAAACTTCCATGAAATTGCAGTATTTGATTTGCAGAAATGGGAGAGAGATTGTATATTTGTTTTCTCTTTCATTTTGTGTTATCACTTTGAGATGTTATTACCGAAGTTTGTGAAAAGACAAATGTCTTTACTTTTGAGTTAGTAAATATTCCGCATTTATTGTTAAATGTGGGTTTATAGACCTTTGTTTATTTTGTATATCTTCTACCTACACCTTTTATTTACTCAGTTTCTTAGCTCACTCTTCTCTGAAGCTAATTTTTAGGACAGTTTAGAAATTATTGTTGTAACAAGGTTGTCTTGCTTTACTTCAGCCCCTTTGTTCTGTCGTTAAAAACTTGTCTGCAGATGTCTATCAAGAGGTAAAAGATGGGAAGCTCATATTTTAAAATATGACTATATAAAACTATACAATTCCTGAATCACAATGATAATACCCCTTTTTCTACTGTTTTCTGCTTTTTATTTGACACCATCCAATCTGTGTTACAGTCAAAGATGTCATTTAATACACTGGAAGGAGATTTTTGGAACTCTTATAACAATATTGTAAATGGCATGAACTTCTGTTCTAATTTACATTTAAACTACTTTGCTGTGGAAAACAGAACAGTTTTTGCTTACTACAGTTTGCATTTTTTTCTTGTACCAGGCTCATATAGGAAATATATTGAAATCTAAATTTATTGGCTACAAGGATTTTGATACATTAATGTATACCTGTGCTGCCGAGTTTGACTTCATGGAAAAAGAGGTAATTTGGTCAAAATATATGATTATGGAAAGGGGAGCTTCTTGTTTTATCTTTGTTTGTAACTTAAAACTAAGAACTAAGAACTAAGAACTATCACCTCCTACTGCCATCATAAGTTGAAGGGCGTACTTGTGAAAAGAGAAATTAATGAGCTAAAGCTAAATTTAACTGCTTTTATTGCATTTAAGTGAACTAAAAACACTGTTTTGATTTTTGGATCTAAGAAGGATGCTTCCTTGAATGAAAGAAGTCCTTTCTCAGGGATAAACGAAAGGTTACAGTTCTGCAAACTTAAGAGTTTGCGTGGCTCTCAATGACTGGTTTTGAGTATATGGAAAATATACATAGAGCTGCAAAGGCCTCATGTTGTAGATTTAGACTACAGAACAGCACTGAAATTTCATAATGTGGCGTTAGCAGATGTTTTTTAGTTCATCAGTATCTAGGTATGCATTTAGAATGTTTTTAGGTTAGTCAACCCATAGTACTCAAATTCAGATGAGATACAATCTACTTCTAGGCTTTGAGTGGCTTGCCAAAGAATTGGAAATAATTTACTGATGACCCCAGTATTACGATTGCTGGGTAGAGTTTACATTTACATTTTACTCAAGGAAGAACTCTTTATATTATTTCCTTTTAAATGACCACTGAAGTAATTATAGATTAATGGAATGCAATTAATGCAGTTAATTTCCATTTTAGACTCCAGTAAGATACACAAAGACTCTCCTATTACCAGTTGTCCTGGTGGTTTTTGGGGTAATCATCAAAAGGGTAAGTGATTAATTTAGTGAATCACCTTTACCTGGAGTTTAGTTTTCAGCTTTTTTAAAGAGATTGCTATTTATTTTGAGATGGGAGGAAGTTACTGTGGTGGGTTAACCTTGGCTGGCTGCCAGGTGCCCGCTAAGCCATTCTCCCCTTCCCTGTCCTCATTATGACAAGGGGAAAGAAGAGCTGAAAAATCTCATGGGTCAGGATAAGTGTAAGGGGATCACTCTCTGATTTCCTGTCATGAGCAAGACAGACTTGAATTGAGGAAGATCAATTTATTGTGGATTAAAAATAGAGTAGGATTATGAGAGACAAAAGCAAAACTAAAGACACCTTCCCCTCATCACCTGGCTTAATGGGTCCATTCCATAGGCTACAGGTCTTTTAAGAACTGGCCTATCATAGGTCCTTTCCATGGAGTGCAGTCTTCAGTAACAGACTGCTCCAGCAAAGGTCCCCCACAGGTTGCAGTTTCTGCCAGAAAACCTGCTCTTTTGTTGGCTCTTCTCCACGAGCTGCAGTTCCTGCTAGGAATTTGCTCCCTTGTGAGTTCTCCATGAATTTCAGCATCCTTCAGGGCATATCCAACTGCTCTGGCATGGAGTTCTCCACAGGCTGCAAGTGAATATCTATCTGCTCCACTGTAGTCCTTCATGGGCTGTAGGGGAAAAAACCTACATCACCATGGTCTTCTCCAAAGCTGCAAGGGAATCTTTTGGTACCTGGAGCATCTCCTCTCCCTCCTTCGCTGACCTCTGTGGCTTCAGGGTTGTTTCTCTCCCATTTTTCTCACTGCCCTCTCTTAAACCTCCTGCACACTTACCTTTCCTTAAACATGTTATCAGTAGAGGCCCCACCAGTGTCACTGGCCAGTGATACGATGTGGTTTGAAGCTCTCTGGAACTGGCTCTATCTGACATGGGGGCAGCCCCTGGTCTCTTTTCACAGAAGCTGCCCCTGCAGGCCCCCTGCTACCAAAGCTTGCCACGTAAACCCAGTACAGTTAGATAAATTACATGTTTTCAAAAACACTTACTTCAAATTCTTTGTTCTCTATATGAAGATTTTTGCAAAGGTTCAGTCCTGAGTCAGTGGTAAGATTTGCTCTGATGTTAAGTGCCAAAAATATTTCTGTCACCTAGCTGATGAATACTATAACTGGAGTTTATAACTGGTTTTGTAAATTTGATTATGTATAATTTGCATAAAAACAACTTACAGTTTACACAGGAACAGATGGGATAACTGCTAACTGCCTGGCTAATTAAACATCCTCAAAAAGAAGTTTTAGCTAAAACATTGCATGTCTTTTATCTTAGCATTTTCACAAAATGAGATTACCAAGGTGTAGTTTAATTTAGCAAATGTTGAAAATGCTTTGGAATGCTTTTGAAAGTTTATTCATACTTTTTGTTCGCTCATGTTTTCTTCAGGCAATTAAATCTATTATGTGGTCCTTATCTCAGACAGGCCAATATGAAAGGTAAGCATGGCCTTCTTTTTTTAATGTAAAACTGAATTTTCTGTGGAAAGTTCATTTGATTTGCTATATGCTACATAATTCAGAATTCTACATTACGTTGGTCCTTTTTGAAGGATGAGTTATATATAGTGCAGTAACTGAGTGGCTTGGATGTACTATATGTGGTATTTTTATGTGGTATCTAAACCTAAGGTTAGCTGCTGAACCTGTTTTAGACATGTTAACCTATTTAAGCCTAGATTTTCTATTTAATAATTTACTTTTCTACTCTGTTCCTAATCCAATACTTATGTTTCTTTTTGCTTTTTTACTATAAATAGTGAATGCAAATTCTTTTGTCCCCATTACTTTTTCCCAGGTTATAAAGATACATGAGTTTAATCCTTAGGAAGGGATCCCAACTGTATTAATTTTATTATCTGAATATCTAATACATACTCTACCTGTCAGAGCTGTTTGACATCACTTGTTGATGCTGTGCTAAAGAGAAATCAGTTTGTCCAATTGAGTGTCATCATTTTCCTGGCAAGTCTTTCTGCTCCCTGTTTTTTTGTAATCTCTGCTATCTGTAGTCTACTGGACATTACCAAAATGTCAACAGATGTGAGCAGGATTCAGCATCCTGTCTTCACAGATGTTTTTGGAGAACAAGAAGTGCACAAGATTTTGACTCTTTTCACATTTGTATTTCTGTCTGACAATCCAAAAGCAGTATATGTAGTGCCTGACTGATTCTTCTTTTGGTACCAGTGTTCTGCTTCTTTTCAGTGGTGCCCAGTGACAGGACAAGGAGTAATGGCCATAAATGAAAACACAAGTTTCGCCTCAGTTGAGGAAGAACTTCTTTCCGTTGAGGGTGGCAGAGCACTGGAACAGGCTGCCCAGGGAGGGCATGAAGTCTCCATCTCTGGAGACATTCAAAACCCACCTGGACACATTCCTGTGTCGCCTGCTTGAGGTGACTGTGCCTTGGCAGGGACATTGCACTGGATGATCTCCAGAGATCCCTTCAAAACCTAACAATTCTGTGATTTTTTTTTTTCACATTACTGAAGTTTCATTTTCTAAATAAACTGTTCTATAATTAATGGAATTAAAAAAACATGCTAAAATTAATATTTGTATTACCAAGTAGATACAGGGATTGAGGAAGATAGTTACTGATATGTGGTATATTTAAAACTTTCACAGAGTGAAAAAAAATTCTGTGCAGACATTGACTCATGCTTACTGGATTAGTTGTGTTGTCTAATGCCACTATGATGATTTTGAAATAAAACCAGTGCTTCTGTAATACATAAATAATGTGGGGTTTGAATTTTTTTTTTTCAGAGAAGAACGTTTTAACCATGGTGAGGTAAGATTCTTTTTCTACACAATTTTTTTACTTGTATGTTAATGCAAATACTCAATATTGAAATGCAGGTTGTAATGGTGTGATGCTCATATACATGCTTTATTTGAAGCTAAGTATTCACATCTTTTATTCACTCATCTTAAATTGGGTCTGTTATGTCACCCAAATTATTCTGGAATGTTGAACAAAAAAATATACTGGCTAATGGGGGTGACTGCAAGAGAGGAGTCTTGGCCTTTTGCTATAGCAGTACAAAAAGACACTGAAATTATCCTGGATCTTCAGTTTTCTCCATATAGACTGAGAAAGAGATTGCTTCCTTTACTGGGCTTTGACGTGATAGATAATGTTAAAATTCTGTTTTGAAATATGCCATAATGAATGTAATACTACACGTGGTTCTTTTTAGTAAAGTTATGCAAAACAATGTAGTGTGTCCTGCTCTGGAACCCTTAGCACAGGAAAAACATGGACCTGTCAGAGGAGGTCCACAAAAACAATCAAGAGATGGAACAGCTCTTCTATGAAGACAGGCTGAGAGAGCTGGGGTTGTTCAGCCTGGAGAAGAGAAGACTCCAGGGAGACCTTATTGGGGCCTTTCAGTGCTTAAAGGGGACCTATAAGAAAGATGGGAACAAACTTTTTGGCAGGGCCTGTTGTGATAGGACAAGGGACAATGACTTAAAACTGAAATCAGGTAGATTTCGACTAGATATAAGGAAGAAGTTTTTTACAAAGTGAGTGGTGAAACATTGGAACAGGTGGCCCAGAGAGCTGGTAAATGTCTGTCAAGTTGCCTTAGGGGAATTTTAGATTGGATATTAGGAAAAATTTCTTCACCATAAGGGTTGTCAAGCATTGGAGCAGGCTACCCAGGGAAGGAGTTGAGTCACTATCCCTGGAGGTATTTAAAGACATGTCGATGTGGCACTGAGAGACATAGCTTAGTGATGAACTTGGTAGTGTTAGATTAATGGTTGGACTTTTTCCTAGAGATCTTTTCCATGATTCTGTGATGAACAATCACTTAGATAAAAGCACTGATTGAAAAAATGCCTCTATGATTTACCACAGCACTTTGACAGGTAACATAGAGTCAATGTCAGTAGTGGTGAGTGATATCTGATGCTTTTTAATATTTTCTGAGAATACTGGAGCAAGCTGCCTGTGACTGTGTGGTTATCCAGGATGATTTTATTTGCTACTTTCATTCCATACTTGGGTATTCTGGACATTAAACAGCAAGGTCTCTTAACTTCTGTAAAAAGGTTATACAGGAAATTTTACATATGCCTGTTGTTTAAGGATTTTTTTAATAGCTAGCCATTTCTCCAGCTCCTTTTGGTTTTATTGTTAATGTTTACCTTCCTGTTGTTCCATTCCTTAGCATACTAGATACACTTTAGAAAAAAGATAAGAGAAAGTCATTATTACTATCTGAAATATGAAGATCTTTACTTTGATTTGTACTTTCAGACAAGCTCATAATTTAGGCTGTATTGAAAATGAAGTTGCATGATTAAGACAGAAATGAAAAGTATGAAATATTATGCTCCCATCTTGTGGGTTTTTTTTTCCTTTCAGCTGGTATTTCATGCATTGCAGCTGTTGGCATACAGTGTCCTAGCAATTTTAATCATGAGACTAAAACTGTTTTTGACACCACATCTATGTGTTATGGCTTCCTTGGTGTGTTCAAAACAGGTAAGATCTCTTTTATTCTGTAGCTATCTCAGTACTTACAGTATTGCAAAGATGTTTGTCCTAAAGCAGATTTCTCTGCCTGTAGTTGCTGAATCTGAGGGTAGCAGTTAAAAATAAAGCAGATTATACTGTCTGTCAAAAAATAGTTCTATTCTCACTTCTTCCCAAATAAAGCAAATTTCGTGTTTTATGCAACTTGTCCAATTGCGTTATTATATGAGTTAACATGCTGTGTATTCAGCTTGAACATAGGGAGACATATACTAGATTTTACTGCATTTACGCACCTCTATGCCATTGCAAGTTTTTATTGACCATTAATTTTATCCAGTGTTTGACTTTGTTTATACTGTGTTTTCACAGCTCTTCAGAGCTTATTGCCTTGCATACTTTTGTCTGTTATTTCTTTCCAGAAGTCTTGTTTGAAGTCTTGCATGTTGAAAACATTTCAGTCTTAAAAATCAAAAGTCACATATCTAACTCGGATTTAATCTTTCTAGTTTGAAATCATCTAGAACATAAAATATTACTAGATTTTCAATCTATATTTAAATAGCTGTTTTAGAAGGCTTGCGCTTGCAGCAAAAGTAGGGTAAGTAGTCCTTTGTCTGGGAAGCAGAGAGGGAGGCAGATAGAAAACTGTCTGAACGGCTGAGCCCAGAGAGGGGTGATCAGTGGTGCATGGTCTGCTTGAAGGCCAGTAACTAGCAATTTACCCGAGGGGTCAGTGCTGTGTCCAGACTGTTCAATGTCTTTGTTAATGGTCTGGATGATGGGGCGGAGAGTACCCTCAGCAAGTTTGCTGATGATACAAAACTGGGGGTAATGGCTGGCTCTTTCACATGGTGGCCAGTGACGGGATGAGAGGCAGTGGGCACACAGTGAAACACAGGTGGTTCCCTCTAAACATCTGGGAGCTTTTTCACGGTGAGGGTGATTGAGCACTTGCTAAGTTAACATGTGCATGTTATCTACCTGTGTTAGATTTCTCTCTACAATACCATTCACCTTTCCAGGTATGACTGTATTAGTGTGGGTACCTGATTTCACCAAGGCAGCATGTTTTTAGCAGCCATTTTGCAGAGTGATAAGAGCACAATTTCAATATTCTGTGTTCATAAGATGAAGCCTGCAAAAATATTTGGATGATCTACCAGTCAAGTTTAACAGTAGAAGCAGAGGCTACTTTAATCAGCTGTAATGCAATACATTACACACATATTTCTGGAGGAAGGACTCTTCTGGTACACTAGACATGCAGATGAGCAGCAGCTTCATGCTTTAGAGACACTGAAGCATCTGCTGGCTTGTTCTTCTCCTAGTGAAGGAGAAGGCATGTACTCTGGAAAAGTCTGCTTGCAATCAGGACAAGTTTTTAATTTTGGAAAGGAAGTGTCTTACGGACCTCCTGGCAAGTCCTCACTCTGTGGTACGCTCCTTCAGCTCAGCTCTGCTAAGCATGTGAGAACCATTAATTCCAGGCAACCATGAAATTCCAATTTGCTCTGCTACAAACGTGCTGCCTTTTGCGCCAGTGTGGAAATTTTCCAGGGGAAGTGGTGTGGTCAGAGAGTTGCTGTATCTTGCTGGTATAATCAGCCCTTTGGGAATTATTACCAGCCAGTGCTTGATTACTGGGAAAATGAAAAAGTAGTGTAAATAATTACCTGTTTGGATTTTTAATGCACATGCAAACTGGGCTTCATATTTTTCAATTAGACTCTGACTTCAAGGAGAATGTTGTATGAACGAATGAATCCCAAAACAATGGAGATACTCAAAAGCTGTCTGGATACGGGCCTGGGCACCTGGCTCTGGGTGACCCTGCCTGAGCAGCAGAGCTGAATCTTCAGAGGTCTCTGTCACCCTCCACTATGCAGTGATTTTTTAGCAAGTGTCCTAAAGGTGAATTAGGGTTGTATGATGAAGGCAATTACTGTCTGTGAAACAGCTGATACCTGTGCCAAACAACGGGAAGATGCGTTAATGAGACAGAATTATGCAAAGAGGAGAAAGCTATCTCATATTATGCCAGCTGAACAAATGATTGTTTCCCAGAAAACTGAATTGTTTCCCTGTAGGTTCTTTAAGGGAAGGACAGTTCTTTATAATACTGGACAGGTTACACAGTATCAGTCTGCTTAAGCGTTGTGCTCATCACTTCCTTCATGCCTGATTTGTTATTTGGCCTAGGTAGAAGTGCTTAGTGTTGGCCAACATCAAATCAGTCTGTACAGTTAAAATATAAAATGTTAAAAATTTGTCAAAACTTCTTCAAAAAGTAACTTTATTTAGCCACCTTGTAACTGAGGATTGGGACTTGAGTCTTGAGTAATTTTGCTCTACATACTTGCTGTTCTGTAAGGTTACAGGTGTTCAGTTTTCCAGTTCTTAGTTGTTCTTGAAATACTGGTAACCTCTTAGGTGGTCTGGTTATTTAAGTAATAGCAGTTACACTGGTTAGATTTCTCCAAATGAACTTTCATGAGGTGTTTCTAAGTAATTTGAAATGAACTTTCTTTTCAAAAGTCAGAAAAGCAAAACGAAAAAAGTCTATTTTCTTTTAACGTATGATTTCTAGATAACAATTACAGTGTAAATTAGTTCTGCCCAAAGTTAATTTGTTCCTAGTTCTTGTTTTAACTGTATATTTTCTAGAAGAAAATTGATGGCCTTTTCTGCCCTGGTCGTGGTGGTGATAGTGGTAGTAACAGTAGAATTCTCTAGTGAAGTTCAGAACTAAAAGTATTTCTATGTTTTGTGCCACGGGAAAAGGCATCTCAACCTTCTGAGAATTAAAAAATAATAAAATGTGTACTGCTATTTTTGACCGCATAGCGATCTTTTTGTTTTTAAAGCACCTGAGTAGTAGCATTTCAGTAATTCTTTCTGAATCGTTGTTTTTTTAGTACTGCAACTAAAGTCATCAGGCTGGTTAATGAAAGCTGGTGCTTTTGGTAATTGTTGTGTGTTGTATCTTAGAGGATGCCACATGTCATTACTATGTAAATATTGAAAGGGAAGATAGGTTCAGAGTATTTGGTCAATATTTTCTTTTCTTGAGCTGCCAACTGCATTTTGGCACTTTGGTTGTTCTGCTGTTACCAATGGTTGTAGAATGAGAGTAAGATTCTCAGGAAGCTGTTATTGCAGATTTCCTGTTCTTGGAGCTGCCCCTCTTGGGCTGGGTGACTCAGGTTCATTGGCGTTTTCTTCCTTCTTTGCAGCATCGTGGAAGCATAGTTGGTTTGAAAGAAATAGGTCATGAATGCTAGGGAAGGGCTTCAGATCACTGTGGTTCAGACAGTTATTCTGTGCAGAAAGTGATAAATGACCAACTGCCATATATAATACAGCTTGGGAATATCCTGGCCCTGGCTTGGGCTTTAGGAGAAGTACATACCTATGTTGAAGAGTACCTAACTTTAGGTGAACAGTGTAAGTAAAAATAAAATCAATTCTCTTGTCTTGTTATCAATGAAGATTCCTTTGCCTGTTGAGCATGTCCCCTAGGTTGGTACTGATTGATACCTATAGAAAACAAGCTGGATTTTTTTTCTGGTCTGACTGATATATGCTTTCTTTAGTAGGGAGAGGCTGGTAATCTGCCAGGTGATACAGGACTGGCTTCAGCGTGATAGAGAAGTACTGGCCCATAAGTCTGTTCAGCTACAATTGAGCAGACCACTTCTAAGACTTAAGCAAGCAATAAGGAAACCCTTTTTTTGGTGGGGGGTTTTTCTTGTTTCATTTTGTTTGTTTGTTTTTGTAGGATTAGGAAAATATCAAGTGGTTTTTAATGAGCTTTTTCTATCCTACTGGCTGCTGAGCAGAAATAGTTTCTTGAGATTGAGAAATCTGACTGTATGTGCAGTACTGAGTCAGAATTGCTGCGATGGAGGGAGATGGGAAGGGGAAGATGGGACTTGTGACCAAATGATTGATTAACACTCGGTACATTTATCATTAGATAAAGTTTTAGATGTTTGAATAAAGTATATGTTAAAAAGCAAAAATTTGGTTTTACAGCTGCAAGAAAAAATTAAGGAAATTTAACAGAGGCAGTTATCTTTTTGTAATTGAGGTCAACACTGTCCTTTCATCTAGAAGACCATGAAAGTTTCACTGCAGTGGTATTGGTATAACTAATTTATTTGGAGGCTAAAGATTATTACTGTGCACATGGAAAAGGAATTTTATATGTTGTGTTCTTTCAGCCCACTGCATGAATCCTTGTACTTTCCATTACCATCATCTTGTGGCAGCTGATGAACAATAAAAATAATAATGTCCTTTTTTTTAATAAAAAATATTTTCATTGTCTGGAATGCTTTGTGAGGAAAAAGTGACCTAATGTTGATTTTCATTGGAAAGTAATCCAGTTTGTAACACATTTTAAAGAAAGATTTTTAATGAAGAAAAAATGAAAAAATAAGTGCATCTTCATGACGGGAGTAAAGTCCCATCTTCTCTACAACTACATTTTAGGTATTAGAAACCTGTGATTAGAAACTTCTCTAAGTTGAACAAAGATGAATAATTAAACAGAGATGTTTCATACTGTAATATATGTTAGGTTCCTCATAGAGAAATAAAAATGAATTGTTCTGCATACAACATTACAGAATTGTTGTCTAGGAATTAATCGATTCTTGCATTTCAGTTATTTGGATGGCTCTTCTATAAAATCCAGCCCAAAACATTGGTCTTTGCTATTTTAGCATTGATGGCAATAGAGGGATCTGCAAACCTTCAAACTCAGTGGAACATCATGGGAGAATTTAGCAATTTGCCACAAGAAGAACTTTTGGAGTGGATAAAAGTCAATACCAGACAAGGTAAACTGTTTAATAGTGTAGGATGTTCCCCATTTACTGTGAGATCGAACCATAGAACTTGTCATGAATGACTGCATAGGTATTCCTACAGTTTGTGGCTTTGCCTTGGGACAGGCCTAAAGCCAAGTCATGTTTACTTGTCCGTATAGAAGCTACTTCAAATGAGAAAAGCACTGAAAGCTTGCTTTGTTAGACTCCAGGCTACTGGTCTGGAGGTTCTAGCCAGTGATGTAGTATTTCAACAAAAGCCTCTTTGCCAAGTCCAATTAAAATAGGTTTTTGCTTAAATGGCACTGGTCCTGTATGTGGGTCCATGATCACCATTTTGCTAGAAGAGAATTAAAAGTGTGTATGTGTTGTGGTTGCACGACTCTTTTTCCTAAAATAAGTAAAAGTGTCAGAAAACTGGCTGGAAACAAAGTAAAATAAGTTCAAGCCAAAGTGGACTGACATTTTATTGCCCATTTAACACTAGCATAAGAAGTGACAAATAAAAGTGTGTTGTTGTAATAAATATGTTATTCTACCCATTCAAGAAAAATAAGATGCATTAAATCTTCATTCTTAGATGCTGAGTTATCTAATGGCTCATGTTGAATTCAAGGTTAAAAAGAAAACTGGTTTTGTGCATCTCCTATTGGTGCTGTGTCAGGCCTTCTAAAAACCCTCTTTATGTTTTTTTCTAGAGGATTACTGTTTAAATATTTGAACTGTTTCTCTACTTTTGCTGTTTGTTTCTTCATGTGAAACATGCCTTTCATTGTGCATTTCAGATGCAGTGTTTGCTGGAGCAATGCCTACAATGGCAAGTGTTAAATTGTCTACACTGCGTCCTATTGTAAATCATCCTCACTATGAAGATGCAGGTTTAAGGTAAATTTTGCAGTTGAGGGTTTATTTGTATTTGCTATTAATTCTTTTAATGTTTGCAGTATACTCCAGGAATGGCATCATGTTATATTGTAAAATTTGTTGAAACCCCATAAAACTTGGTTTGCTATTTTAGTCAGATTGAAAACTCGTGCATTATTTCTTCAGGATTTATGTTCATCTGAAGGGATATACTGTAGGGATAGATATGGCTTCAAACTTATATACAAAAAAAATTGGAATTAAATTATGGAATTGAATTTAATGTGTACTGTTATGTCCTTCATTCTAGTTACTCCTGACATTGTAGACAGATTCGATTTTTTTTCTCAAGATAGCTAGTTTAGTTATTTCTGTTAGCTCTCTGTGATTGGCTGTAATTTGTTTTGTGATAATTTGTTAATTATTGAAATACTAAGAGTAGTTGAAACTGAAATTTTATAATGGAATTACTAAGTTTTCTACTCTGTTATTTTCAAAATCAGGATATTTTGCTAAACTGAATTGATTTATTGGAAAAGGTTGAGAGCTTATTCTAATAAATTTAATATTGTAGCATCATTTTTTGTTAATTTGGTAAGACTGGTTAAAAAACCCCAACACACAACAAGAAAACAGCAAGATAGAGAGGGATAAAAGAGAAAGGGCAGGGATTCATTTTATGTACCTTATGTCCTTAGTCCTCTGTTGGCATTAACTTGCTTTAACTTTTGGTCTGCCCTGAATTGGTCAGGCAGTTGGACTAGATGATTGCTGTACGTCCCTTCCAATTGAAATATCCTATTTTATTCTACCTACAAAAATACGGGACAGGGAATGTCTGGAGAAAATAAGGTACCGGCAGTACAGTATCAGAAAATGAATGTGAATTAACAATGTCATGCTTTACACATTCAAAGGAGGATATTACTGGGTGATATCGAATGGCCTGGGCTGGAAAGGACCTTAAAGGTCATCTAGTTCCAAAACAGGATCATGGTGTTCAAGTGCTGATTTTGCTTGATCAACATAGGTGGACATCAGGTCTTGCACTCTGCATTTAATGAAGTCTGAAAAAGGGAAGTGAGTGTGACCTTTTGCGGAGAGGCTCGGCGAATGAGTCCTGCTGATCACCTACAGTCCCAGCAAGGTTGTTTCTGGCCTTCAGCATTATATAGTGAATGCATTGCTTTGACATCTTCACACTTTCTGTTCACAGTAACCCTGGCTCTTGTTACTAAGTTGTCTCTTGCTACAGAGAAATTAAAGGACTGTAAACATTGTGCTTGGAATCATTAGATTTGTGAAGAAGTAATCACGTTTAAGCAAATAGTGCTATTAATGTAAAATTTTTTTTTTAGCATAGTTATCTTGTGAAATAAAAAAGCCTTCCTCTCCAGTCTAAAGTTAAAGCTTACATTTTCATGCTAGATTGCTAGCTAACTTTTATATTATTCTTTTTGAAGGGCCAGAACTAAAGTAGTGTATTCCATGTACAGTCGAAAACCTGCAAATGAAGTAAAAAGGGAATTGATGGAACTAGGAGTGAATTACTACATTCTTGAAGAGTCATTATGTGTAAGCAGAAAAAAGTGAGTAATCTCCCTCTTTCTCACAAGAATGACACACCGCTCAAAAATGTAGTGTAAGATTCATATCAAGTGGTAGTTTTGAAATGTTGGTCTGTGCTTTATATATTAAAAGTGTCAAAAATACATTTTGTCCAGCATCTAGATATTAAATATATATATATATGTATATATATATGTGTGTGGGTGTGTGTATATATATATATTAGCCAGGCAGAAAAGGACCTGGGAGTTTGGATTGACAGGAAGCTGAACATGAGCCAGCAGTGTGCCCAGGTGGCCAAGAAGGCCAATGGCATCCTGGCCTGTATCAGGAACAGTGTAGCCAACAGGTCCAGGAAGTGATTCTTCCCCTGGACTCAGCGCTGGTGAGGCCACACCTCAAGTACTGTGTCCAGTTCTGGGCCCTTCAGTTCAGGAAGGATATTGAGGTGCTGGAGCAGGTCCAGAGAAGAGCAACAAGGCTGGTGAAGGGACCTGAGCACAAGTCCTATGAGGAGAGGCTGAGGGAGCTGGGGCTGTTTAGCCTGGAGGAGAGGAGGCTCAGGGGAGACCTCATCACTCTCTACAACTCCCTGAAAGGAGGTTGTAGCCAGGTGGGAGTTGGTCTCTTCTCCCAGGCAGCTATCAGTAAGACAAGAGGGCATGGTCTTAAGCTCTGCAGGGGAGGTTTAGGTTGGACATTAGGAAGAAATTCTTTACAGAGAGGGTAATCAGGCATTGGAATGGGCTGCCCAGGGAAGTGGTGGATTCTTTATCCCTGGAGGTTTTTAAGATGAGACTGGATGTGGCACTTAGTGCCATGGTCTAGTAACCACGGTGGTGTTGGATCAAGGGTTGGACTTGATGATCTCACAGGTCCTTTCCAACCCAACTGATTCTATGATTTTATGATAATTGCCTTTGCTCACATTAACAACCTTGTGTTCTTGGTGTGCACCTGAAAAGCTGTGTTATATGTGTGAAGAGATTCACTAAGGAAACAAGTCATCATTCTGTAGTGGTAAGAACAGATGTGTGTGTATAATGAAAGCCTAGTATGAATGAAAGGTGCAGAGTAAAACATAGTTGGAATACCATGATATTATGACCACTAGTCACTAAAAATTTTGTCAATTTAAGCTGTCTTTCAGAAAGAGCTATGGTTTTTCCTTTTTTTCCTCCTTGATTTCTCTTTCTGCCCTCCAGAACATGATTAGTTTGGATTTTTGATTTTATTTTATTTTCATTTAGAATAAAATTAAATGTGTATGTTCTATTTCTTTGCTATTATCTTTGTTAAAATTAGAAAATTTTCAGTAATTCTGACTTTGAAAGACAACTGTACAGGGAATTGATGTTGGCTATGATCCTTAATAAAAAGCAAGAAGTTATTTTTTTAAGGTGTTTTATTTCCTGAATTTTCTTTAGAAATGTTAGGAATGTGAATATCACCCCCCATTTTTTAAGACTTAAGGGTCTCTGGTAATGTATATGGCATAATTTGTGTTGTTTTATATGCTTCCTGCCCCAAATTAATTATTTAATGATTACATAACTGCAAAAGCAGATCCATTTAACACATTCTCAATAGTATTTTTAAATTACTACTATATTTACTGGTTTTATAATCTGATAATGTCTTGTATAAAGACAAACAAAAAAATATATATGTCAGAAGCAAGTATTCATGGGGCACTATAAAACTGAGTTCAGGAAGCTAAATGTTTGGGGTTTTTTATGGCATTTCTTCATTTCTCTTTTCATATTCATGTGTTTTCTAGGCCTGGTTGCAGTATGCCTGAAATTTGGGATGTCGAAGATCCTGCCAATAGGGGAAAAATTCCTTTATGTACCCTTATGAGCAAGAATTCCAGGCCATATTTCATCACAGTATTTGAAAATAGCAATTACAGAGTCTTGAAGATTCCAAAGGAATAACATTTCAATGCAATGAAGCATCGGTCTTTCAAATCTTTAAACTATTAACTATAAGAATTCTAAATCAGAAATACCTTTTCTACTAGACTTAAAATGGAAAAATGTGTATTTTCTTTTTTACCATTTTAAGTGAATTCTGATTATAGAAATATCTTAAACCTAACAGTTTGAATTTCTATTTCAGGGTCATTCCCTTGAGATTTGCTATGCAAATGATTATATGTTTGCACATTTTATTTAACACTGATCCAAAAAGAGTTAAAAGTAGCTATGGAAAAGTTTGTAGGCGGACTTGAAACTTCATTTTTTTTGGTGCATGTTCCTGGAATCCTATTGATATTAAAAAAGAAGACTAATAAGGGTAATATTTGCAGTAAGCAATAGTTTAGCTTCTCAGTGTCCAAGGGTTTTTAGCATTGTTATGCATTCACAATAAGCTGGCATAATATACATGAAATTTTTAAGGGAAAATGCTTTATTCAGGAAAAATCTGTCATAGCCTTAGAAAGATACTAAAATAAATCCTTCACTGCCTTAACTAGACCTTCAGCGCCTAACTTGATAAGAAATTACTTTCAAAATTTATTCCCTGTTTTCTTTCCCCATATATTAGATCCTCCCTGGACTTTATCATCAGCATTAAAGAAAAATTAAGCCCCAGTTGTAATATGGGTGTAGTCAGTTGTGTGGGTGTAATTGCTTCAACATTATTAGACTGGTTCTGCAGTTTTTCTGTCATCTTGGTGTCACACCAATATTATAATTAGATAGAGAATTCGCTTTCCAAGATACCCAGTGCAAGGACACCCTTTAGTCGTTTACCTGACTTAGTAGAATTTTTGTATGTTTATTGCCATTGGGAAGTATCACAGTAATTGTGATTCTACAGTATAAGACTTCTAAAGTCTGATGTTTCTCTGTATATCATTCATGTTTTGGATTTGTTTTGACTTAGTTTTTTTTTTTTGTTCAGATATCAGTCTATTGATACGACTGATCTTTTTAGCCCTAATAGCATCTAGCAATTCTAGGTGCTATAGGGATACCACCATCCATCACGCCTATAACCGTATCAACTAAATGGGAACCTGTGATAAAGTAGTAGTATAACAACTGATCAGTATTGTAAAACTTCTTATTTTTTTAAAATCTGTTTTATTGAGAGGAGGGCGAGGGAGAATGGCTGAAAATGCATTAGCTTTTTAACTTTTACAGAATAGCTTTTGGAAAAATTTCTATAAGGAAACTCACAAAGAAAGGGCTTTTGGAAAGTCACTTTTTAAAATGTTAATTGAATTCAAGGAAGCAGGAAAAAAAATCTTTATATAAACATTGTGACTAGTGTTTCGGCACAAAAAGGTACTGTATTTTTATGAAGTTTATGCCAACTGTTGACATGTACTTATGTGGTTAAATAAAAAAGAGAAAGATGGAAATTGTTCTCACGTTTCTGATGGATGTTACACTTGTCTCTTATGTCTGTAAACTGAAGTTTAATACAGGTACCGCAGCAGATACGATTGAAGCTGAACCTTCAACTAAAAAGTGCGCAGAAGTGCTTCAGACAATTAAACCAAACCCACACACCTCTTTCTAGCCTGCTTTTTATTCAAAATATCAGTGCAGGAGTATGTGAAAAGGCATTGAGAAAATGTCACTTACTTAGAAAGCAAAGTGAACGTGGAAGGCAGTTCAAAATTATTCTGGTTTTTTTTCTAAGTTTCTAAGCTCTAGTAATCAAGAGTGAAGCTCTAATACTGGCAGAATGAAGAAACATTTGAAAGTTAAAGTTCAAATATGTGCTTTAGTAAAAATGTTCATCGTTTCATGAGGAGGTGACTGTTAACTGCGTACACAGCCAGATGCTGTAAATTTTCAGCTTGTCCTGAGGTATATTATGCTGTCCCTCTCTTTAAACTGGTTAAATTCAAATAATTATTGTCATCCGATGTTAATCTGATAAAATTTAGTCATGAAAAAATACAAAGTAAAAAATGCAATATATGATTTTGGGGAAGAAGTATGGGAATTCTTGAATTAGGTGTCTCATGTTACAAATTTCTTATTGTTTCAGTAATTTGCTCTCAGTTTCAAAGGAAGGAATTTGAGTTTAAATAACAAAACATCTTACACATAGGACCACCATGTTAAACATTAACCTTATCACTGCAACTTGAACCAGAAAACACAACTTTGAGACTTCTGAGCTCTTACTGAAGTTGGTTTTCCCTTTGCAAGATCCTAATCAATAAATGCGTAACACAAGTAAGTTCATCATTAAATATGTGCTGTCCTTGAAGTAATTTAGGCACAAGACTGGAATACTTCCCTACTTGAAAACAGTTTCTATTCCATTTTAGTAATATTGGATCATTGTGCTGGTTTTGGCTTGGATCTTATGTTTTGGCAGAGCTAAGGCATGCTGCCACACTGGCAAAGAAGTTGGGGGTGCATTAGGAGAAGACACAGCCGGGACAGGTGTATCCTGTCCAAAATGACCAAAGGGATACCTCAGACGATATGACATTATGCTCAGTATGTAAAGTGGAGGGAAGAAGGAGAAAGGAGAGGATGTTCAGAGTGATGCTGTTTGTCTTCCTGAGTAACTGTTAGGTGTGATGGGGCCCTGCTGTCCTGGAGATGGCTGAACACCTGCCTGCCCCTGGGCAGCAGTGAATTAATTCTTTCAGGTTTTTTTCCTTGTGTGCACAGCTTTTACTTTCCCTATTAAACTGTCTTTATCTCAACGCCTGAGCTTTTTAGCTTTTACCCTTCTGATTCTCTCCCCAGTCCTGCTGGTGAGGGAGTGAGTGAGTGGCTGCTTTGTGGGGCTTGATTGTGAACTGGGGTGAAACGTCCAGATTTGTCTGTTGGAATCTGAAATATTTATTGCTTTACATTAAATTTCTTCAGTACAATGGACACAATTACAATTTGATATAAAACTTCTGATAATTTTGCAAACTAACATTTAGTATGGAGACCAGATGAAGCACCTATTCAGTAGTGCCCTGCACTTCATCATGCTCATGTACACCATATAAAAAATGCCCTTTTGTCTTTTTTTGCAGTTCAGCTGAAACTGTGAAACTGAGTTAGTCATAAAAATCCAAGAGATACTGACTAAGGCATTGAGTTCCACAACACAGGACTTGCTCCAAGTGAAGAAAACTCCTTTAGCAACAGCAGATATGTAAGGAAAACCCAGGGTTGTCAGAAATCAGCATTGTTCTACATGGCATGCAGAACTTCTAAATGAGAGCTGGTCAGCAGGACAGTGAAACCTTAGTGCTACAATAAATTCTCAGCTGTAGCTGTACAACATAAGTACAAAATCAAAGTCAAGTGTTGTGACAAACTGTAGCAGAGCTTTAAGCTGACCTGTTGGTTTGGAGCAGAATAGTAGAAGGATTTACAGGATTAGGCAGAATCTCCTCAGCAAATTGGCTTCTTTTTGATCTGATGCTGTAATTTGCCATTACTGATGTAATTCATACAGTGTCTGAAGACATCAGCTGCTCGAGTGGGTTCATCATGTAGTAGTTCAACAACTTTATTACTTCCTGTTACAGTGTGTGTAGAACACTTACTGCCAATACATCATGAGATATGGATAGAACACACAGACTGAATGAATAATATTGATTTCATATCTGGCAGAGGACTCAGGCAGGATCCCTGTAGCCAGTCTTCCATCCTGTCAAGGTTACCAGTGTTTAAATTGAGACATGATTGCAAGCAACACTAGTTTTACCTGTTTGGTAGGAAGAATGAGATCTGTTTTTTAGCCTGAAGAATGACAACTTCCTGGATTGCATTTAAAGGTGATTCTGAGCCTGCAACAGGACAACCTCTGAAGGGGAGACCTCCCTCCTTTTTATGTTCACCTGAAAGGAAACAAATCACTCTAGTTCATTCTTTAGGCTTGACCAAACTTATTTTAGAAGCCAGTGCACCATATTCTTACTCCCATTACTAATTATTACTGTGTTCAAGCACCCTGAACAGTATCATCTTCGTGTTACTGAGCAACCAGTTGCTCGGCTTCTCTGACTACAAGTCCCTAGAGCGTCTCAGGATGCAGTTAGCAAACACTATTTGCAGCCAGTTAGTGTTTTGCTGTAGATATCTCTGCCTGAACTCTGCAAGAAATCCTAGCCTCTTCTGAAGTACTGGCTTTTATAGTTTCACTGTTTCTGAAAATCCATTTTTTTTCACGGCTAAAGCAAGTTGGCAAATTCTGAAAATACCCCAGAGTAGGATGTCCCCTATTTTTTTTCCTGAATTAGCTTCATGATGGTCTTTGAATTGCTGCCTTGCTTTTCTTTTATTTTGAATGTTAAAATATAATGCATCTGTATTTGAAAAAGTTTGTCTTCTATTACTTATTAAAAAAAAAGAGCTGAAGTTAGAATCAAGCTTAGTAAATGCATAGAATAGAAATCTTTGCATTCCTGGAGTATTTCAAAGACCATTCAACTCAAAACAGAAGTTGTAGAAAAACAATAGGTATAGATGTTTTCCTTAACCTTAGTTTTCTTTGTTCTAGATCCTTGCTGGATTTAACTGCAGTTATCATGCTACAGACTGCTGCATATAGAATCTTTGATTTGATAGTTTTTAGCTATTTTTGTGTTATTACATAATTTAATCATAGAATGGTTTGGGTTGGAAGGGCCTTAAAGATCATCTGGTTCCAATGCCCTGCCATGGGCAGGGGCACCTCGCTCTAGTCCAGGTTGCTCAAAGCCCCATCCAATAAAAGGAATAATTATTTTGAGATGGGAAAAATGGAAACAAGATGACCAAAAGTAAGTTGTATTCCACAAATTCTTTATTCAGAACTTTAATTTTAGAGTTTACTACCCTCAATGCTTAAAACGAATGAAATGTTACTTAGCAAGTGGTGCTGTCAGACTCTGATTTTTAAAGTAGTGAAGTCTTGGCTACTTACCTGAATAATTGCAGGTTTGTTTCATCCATTAGGTTTTTGCCTGAAATAAAATGGGATTGTAAAGATGCCTTTGAATTAGGAGCTTGTGACATGTATTGCCATCCTTTGAACCCTCTGTGTGCAACTGAATTCGTATCTGAATTTAGAAGGAAGCGTGTCAGCACTGATGGTTCGTTTGGTATGGTTGTCCTTACACATAATGAAGTAGCGAAGCAATAAAGTTCCAACTGAAATAAGCTGAAAAGCATAAATATTTGCAATGTTGAGGTTCAGCAGGACTGCCAAAAGGAAACATGGTTTCAATAAAGTCAGACTATATTTGGAATTACTCTTTTTTTTCTTTTCTTCCCCTCCCTCCCCCCCCCGTGTTCTATTTCATTTTATTCTGTTTCACTTTGATGCTGGGAAATGGGATAAAACTTAACAGAATAGACTTGAGAAAAATTGTGTAGCTGAAACTGAGAAGGTGTTTATATCTTCCAAATATGACCTGGTTTTAATAAATCTTATTAAAATGTTTGGCTCGTGCCAATAAACTAGGTGATGGAAGATGTCCATGTTATCTGGTGTTCATGTAAAAGGTAGAGTTTTGTCATTCTCTGTTGCTCTGCAATTCATTTATTAATGAGCTAAAAAGAGCCTGGCTTATTGCAAGGTTAAACCTGGAGTACACATTGTCATCAGGACCTCACAGAAAGGGTAACAAGCGCAGCTGGAGAAAAAAAGAAAAACACACACTTCATTTTTGTTTGTTTATATCTATTGAAAATTACTTTCTTGGCTCCCAATTCTATATGCAGCAGATCTCAATTAATTTCTGTGACATGGGTGCTCACCACTGTAAACTACTGAGCACATGCTGTGCTGTAATATTGGGAACTGAAGGGCATGTATAGCAACTATGACTGGACCACGTTGTCTTCTGTGTGGTCTTGAACTAGTAATCTAGTAGGAGCTGGATTTGTTCTTAGTGAGGACTGAGCGTGTTGCTACTGCCCTAAGCAGCAAATCCAGAAGTGGATTTACTGAAGAATTACTACTATGAATCAGAACAGCATCAATGTTAGGTCATAGGTTGGTGGTTTGACCAAGTATCCTGGACTTTGACTGCAACTTAAGAGCACTTTGGACAAATGTTGTGTACTGTGTCATGGTGTAATCCTTCAAAAGAAGGTCTGGCTAAAAATGTAACCAAGGAGAAGTGCACAGAAGAGGTACTCAGGACAGAATGAGGGATTACTGGGATTCTTAATCACTGGGAACACAGTGAAAAAATTTTAGCACAAAAGAGGTGAAAGAATGGCTTTTCCAAGGTCATAAATGATTTTGTGTGCCTGCATTCTAGGGTGTGCAGTCCTGACCCAACATCCTGAAAAAAAGTATTGGTCAAGTCAGTCACTCAGAATTGGCTACTTGAACTGAAACTTTAACCCCAAGATGTTGTTTAAAGGAAAGGCAGAGAAACTGATATCCCACAAGTAGATTACTCCGGGACACCTATCTAATGGTAGCTACAGTAAATCTTAAAAGTGTTTCAAGAAAGAAACAATTAATTTTAAAAAGATTGATTGTCCATGAGCAGTTCTTCAAACTGCTCTTCTGCTTTGAATGTAGGACTAGAGCTTGCTAATTGTTTTTTGCTGCCACATGAAGAATTACACAGTCCTTCCACTCAAAGGCTCCTTTTTTTTTTCTTTCTGAGACCGATGTTAAAGCACCTTGAGACAAGTCACTGAAGAAGTAACAGGAGGATGTTGTTCTGCTGTGCTAAGCACTTCATTTGGAAAGCTTTTGTGAAGAGCTGCGCTTAATGAACGTGCAACCCATGCAATCCCCCCTCCTGCTCTCAGAGATTTTGAAGCAGAAGGTGACATGTCTGGTGTATTTAAAACCACAAAATTGGGAGTGGTTTGTGGTTGGTGATGCCACTTCAAAGCAGTGTTGTTTGCTAGCTCAACTGTTTAGTTTATCTTTGTACGGGTGTGCTTTCTGGATTGCTTCCAATCATTTAGACCCTCCTAGACAGCATATGGTTGCTGTTGCCTTTGCTGTCAGTGAGATGAGGCACAGGATCTCTGTTTTCCCTATTACACTGTTTCCCCTTTTCTTCCCCCTTTTTCATTTCCTTATTACCACTGTGTTTCATCCAATGCCTTTATATTATAGGTAATAGTTCACTCTGTGACCAAAGTGATCACATCTGTGCAGAGCAAGCAACTACAATGGAAAGTTACCTGTTCTGTGCTCCCCTATTTACCTTCCACAGATAAGTAACAGTGATGTACTTCTTGATGCTGCTACCACTCTGTAAATGCCTACAGTTCCTTCTGGAACTTTCTTCTGCAAGTTTGTGACAAGAAAATACAGAAAATATACACGAAAGTTTTACTGAAAGCTTCACAAATCAGGGCAATTTCCTCTGATAAAGTGGCCAAAATCTCAGTAGATATTCTCTGACAACGTTACAGATCACACTGTGTTTTGATGGGTCAGATTATACTCAGTAAGAACCAAGAATGAGGGAAGTATACAATTTGGAAATGCAACTGGAGGTGAACAGTACAGACACACTTCATCAGTTTCTGATCTCCCAGTACCCTTTCAATATTTTCTTATGTAAGGTGCCTGTATGACTGTAGGCTACCCTTTGCTGTTGTCATCTGAGCTGATAGCAGAGAGCAAGTGAGCAGAGAGACCATTTTAAGGTAAAAGGAAAAGGAGCCAAAATCTCTTACTGGCTCAGCTCATTGAATTATCTGTATCTGTTATTTCTGCGCAGTCAGTGTCAGACATCCATTGCAGCAAATCTTCCTGAACATTACCTGTGTCCTTGGAAGTAGACCAGTAAATGAACTTCACTGAGTCCTGTGTGACTACCTGGTTCACAACTGTGAGAAAAAGATGAGTGGCAGCACGTGACCAGTAAGGTCCATCCAAAAGACTCACTCCAAGCTGAGAAGGTGACATACTGTGACGTGGGCTGCATCCTGACCTGCATAGCTGCCATGCCAGTGTTCAATCAGATTTCATCTGTAGCAGGTATCACTGCCAGGGAAGATGCCATTCAAGTGCTACTCCAGTGCTAATCCAGGGGAGATTGCCCTTGCTTTTAGTCTACTTTTCCTAGCATCCAGGAACCTGTTTTCTTTAGGCTTTGTTCCATTAGTGGTTGGATTCAGTCTCATCACTGGATGAAACCTCATTGCCCATTTACTAGCATGTGGGGTTGATTTTGGAAGGATTTAGAGGAGTTTAAACTAAACTTTCCCTGAGGCAGAGATTTTCTACTTCCTCAGGATTACTGAAGTCTAAAACCTACAATTTGTACAAGCTGTAACACCACCTCCCAGTACTATTTGCTGACCGAGAAAGATTGAAAGACTGAGAGGAAACATAGCAATCACATTCACTTAGAGAAAAACATTAATAAATTATTCTATTTCATTGATTGCGTAAAAAATTTATTTGAAAATAAAATGAAGGATGAACATTTGAAGAAATGAAAAGTTATTTAACTCTGAGGGAATGGCTAACGCAAAATGCAGGTATGAGAATGTTAAATACAACCTTATTCTAAAGGCTTTTCAATGATATTGTGTCCTGGTTAGAACGGCTGGGACCAATTCATCCCTGGATGGGTGTA